>NC_138376.1:127243062-127310651 GCF_054177405.1 Leptonychotes weddellii
ACATGGATGGAACTGGAGGGTGTTATGCTGAGCGAAATAAGTCAATCAGAGAAAGACATGTATCATAGGACCTCACTGATATGAGGAATTCTTAATCTCAGGAAACAAACTGAGGGTTGTTGGAGTGGGGGGTGGGGTAGGAGGGATGGGGTGGCTGGGTGATAGACATTGGGAGGCTATGTGTTATGGTGAGCACTGTGAAGTGTGCAAGACTGTTGAATCACAGATCTGTAACTCTGAAACAAATAATGCAATATATGTTAAGAAAAAAAAAAAGAAGAAGATAGAAGGAGGGGAAGAATGAAGGGGGGAAATCGGAGGAGGAGACAAACCATGAGAGATGATGGATTCTGAAAAACAAACTGAGGGTTCTAGAGGGGAGGGGGGTGGGAGGATGGGTTATCCTGGTGATAGGTATTAAAGAGGGCACATTCTGCATGGAGCACTGGGTGTTATGCACAAACAATGAATCATGGAACATTACATCAAAAACTAATAATGTAATGTATGGTGATTAACATAACAATTAAAAATTTAAAAAAACTTATAAAAAAAAAAGAATACCCAGAAAAAAATTTGTTTCACATCGCATCATACCATATTGTTCATGGTCTCAGCACTACCAAAGATGCAGACCTTGGTCACTATCTTTTGTTGTAGTTTAATAACTATCATGGGGACTCACTGAGATTTGTATTTGCTTTTCCCTACTGACCTATGATTTGTATTTGTTGTTTTGTATTTAAGAAACTCTTTTCAAGCCAAATTCATAAATATTTCTTGTATGTTTTCTTCTAGAAGTTTTACAGTTTTAGATTTTTACATTTAGATCTATGACCTCTTTTTTTCTTTTATTGAAGTATAATGACATATAACATTACATTAGCTTCAGGTTACAGAATACGGTATTTGTATATATTGCAAATTGACCACCACAATTAGTCTAGTTAACATCCATTACCATGCTAGTTACAGAATTCTTTTTCTTGCAATGACAACTTTCAAGATTTACTCTCTTAGCAACTTACAAATGTGCAGTATAGCATCAACTATAGTTGCCTTTCTGTACATTACATCACATGATTTATTGATTATGTAACTGGAAGTTTGTATCTTGACTCCTTTCACTCTTTTCCCCTACCCACGACTAACCCAACCCTGTTTCTGGCAACCACAAATCTGTTCTCTGTGTCTATGAGCTTCTTCTTTTGTTGTGCTTTGTTTTGAGTTTTTAGAGGCCACATATGAGATATTATGTGGTATTTGTCTCTTTGTCTGACTTCTTTCACTTAGCATAATGCCCTCAAGATCTATCCAGGTTTCCGTGTTGCCACAAATGACAAGATTTTATTCTTTTTTATAGCTGAATAATAGTCTATTGTGTGTGTGTATGACAATTTTTTTTTATCCATTCATCTGTCAATATGCATTTAGGTTTTGCCATATCTAAGCTATTACAAATGATGCTCAATGAACATGCAGCACACACATCTTTTCAAGTTAGCATTTTCATTTTCTTTGGATCAATACTCAGAAGTGAAATTGCTGGATCGTATGGTCTTTCTATTTTTTAATTTTTTGAGGACGCTCCATTCTGTTTTCTATAGTGGCTACACCACTTTACATTCCCACCGACAGTGCACAGGGGTTCCCTATCCTCACCATCACTTGTTATCTCTTGTCCTTTTGCTAATAGCCATTCTAACATGTGTGCAATGATATTTCATTGTGGTTTTGATTTGCATTTCCCTAAATATTAGTGAAGTGGAGCCTCTTTTCATGTACCTGATAGCCATATGTATGTCTTCTTTGGAAAAATGTCCATTCAGATTCTCTACCCATTTTAAAATTGGATTATTCATTTGGGGGTTTTTTGTTTGTTTGTTTTGGTGTTTTTGCTGTTGCATTGTATGAGATTTTTAAATATATTTTGGAAATTAGCCCCTTTATCAGATATATGACTTGCAAGTATTTCCTACTGTTCAGTAGGTTGTCTTTTTCATTTTCTTGATAATTTCCTTTCCTGTGCAGAAGCTTTATAGTTTGATGTAGTTCCACTTGTTGATTTTGTTTTTGGTGTCAAATCCAAATAATCATCACCAAGATTGATGTCAAGGAGTTTATAGTCTATGTTTTCTCCTGTGATTTTTATGGTCTTAGGGCTTACATTCAAGTTTTATTTATAGCATAAGAGAGTAGTCTGGTTTCATTCTTTTGCATGTAGCTGCCCAGTTTTCCCAGCACCATATATTGAAGAAACTATCTTTTCCCCATTGTATATTCTTGGCTCCTTTGTCATAAATTAATTGACCATATATGCATGGGTTTATTTCTGGGTTTTTGGTTTTATTCCATTGATCTATGGGTCTGTTTTTATTCCAATACCATACTGTTTTGGCTTCTATAGCTTTGTAATATACTTTGAAATCAAAGCATGTGATGCCTCCAACTTTGTTCTTCTGTTTCAAGATTGCCTTTTGGCTGTTCAAGATCTTTTGTGGTTTCATACAAATTTTAGAATCTTTTTTCTATTTCTCTGAATAACACCATTTTATTTTGATAGGGATTGCACTGAATCTATAGATTGCTTTGGACAGTGTGGGCATTTTAATAATATTAATTCTTCCAATTCATGATCACAGAATATCTTTCATTTACTTGTGTCTTCAATTTCTTTCACCAATGTCTTAAAGTTTTAGTATACAGGTGTTTTACCTCCCTGTTTAAATTTATTCCTAGGTGTTTTGTTCTTTCTGATGCAAATACAAGTGGGATTGTTTTATGCATTTCTTTCTTCTAACTTCTTAGTAGTGTATAAAAAGGCAATAGATTTCTGTACATTGATTTTTGTATCCTGCAACTTTACTGAATTCATTTATTAGTTCTATCAGTTTTTTGGTGGAGTCTTAAGGGTTTTCTATATATATAATATGATGTTATCTGTAAATAGGGACAGTTTAGATTGTTTTTATTTCTTTTTCTTGCCTAATTGCTCTGGCTATAACTTCCAATATTTTGTTGAATGAAAGTGGTGAGAATGGACAGCCTTGTCTAGTTCTTGATTTTAGAAGAAAAGCTTTCAGTTTTCCATCATTGAATATGACGTGAGTTGTTGGCTTGTCATATATGGCCTTTATTATGTTGAGGTACATTCCCTATACATCCAATTTGTTAAGAGTGTTTATCATAAATGGATGTTGAATTTTGTCAAATGCTTTTTCTGCATGTGATTCTTTTTAAGTTTATCATTATATGTGGTACAAGAGATGAGTGGAGGACATTTTTGCATGTGGATGTGAAATTGTCCTATCAGCAACTGTTTAAAGACTATAGTTTCTCCACTGGGTTTCCTTTGCATTTTTTTTTTTTTTAAGATTTTATTTATTTGAGAGAGAGAGCACATAAGTGCTCTTCCTCCCACTTGTGTGCTCTCTTTCTCTCAGGGAGGGAGGGAGAAGCGGACTCCCCACTGAGCAGGAAGCCTTACATAGGGCTCAATCCCAGGACCCTAAAATCATGACCTGAGCTGAAGGCAGCTGCTTAACCAACTGAGCCACCAAGGCACCCCTTCCTTTGTACTTCTGCTAAAATTTATTAACCATGTATTTAAGTCTATATCTGGATTTTCTAATATGTTTCATTTATATATGTCCATCCTTTCTCCAATATCACAGACTTTATTATTGTAGCTTCATAATTCACCTTGAAATCAGGAAGTGTGAGTTTTCCAAATTTGTTCTTATTCAAAATTATTTTGTTATTTTAGTTCTCTTCTATTTTTATATATGTTTAAAAATACTTTGTTGACTTACACAAAATTGCTCATCATTTTAATTTGAATTCTATAGGTCAATTTGGGATGAATCCTAACAATACTGTCATTTAATCCATAAGTACTGCATATCTCATTTATTTAAGTCTTTGAATTATCTCAATAATTTTTTGTAATGTTTTTAACATATAGACCTTGTACATATTTTATTAGACTTTTGCCTAAGTAGTTTACAATGTTTGGTGCTGTTATAAATGGTGCCTTAAATTTTAGTTTTCAATTGTTCATTGCTAACATATAGAAAAGGCAATTGATTTTGTATATTGATCTTGTATCCCATGACTTTGCTAAACTAAATTATATATTCTAGTAGATTTCCTCAATGATTCTTTGTGATTTTTTTTCTAACATAGACTCTCTGAAAATAAGGACAATTTTATGTCTTGTTATGTATCTCTACTTTATTTTTTTTCTTTACCTTACTTTATTGCTTTAGATAGGACCTCCAGTACAATTTTAATAGAAGGGGTGAGAAGAGAAATCTTGCCTTATTCTTGATCATAAGTGAAAAAATTCAATATTTTACCATTAAAGGTATGATATTTACTATACCTTTTCATCAATGCATTCCCTTTACCTTACTGATGTCCTTTAATTTCCAGTTTGCTTCGAGTTTTTACTATGAGGGCCCATGGATGCTGAACTTTGTCAAGTGCTTTCTCTGGAGATATTGAGATGATAATATGGTTTTTTGCTTTTTTCTGGCTGTTAATGTGACAAATTACATTGAATGTTTGGCAAATGTGAAATAAAACTTGCATTTCCAGGACAAACCCACTTAATCATGATAAATAATCTTTTCAATATATTGCTGGACTCTAGCTGCTACTATTTTGTGGAAAATTTCTGTGTCTATATTTATGAAAGATATCGGTATATAGTTTTCTTGTAATCTCTTTGTTTGCATTTGGTATCAGGGTAATGCTGGTCTCATAAAATATACTGGGAAGTGTTTATTCCTCTTCTATATTCTGGAAGAGTTTTTGTACCATTGATAATATTTTTCATTAAATATTTGGGAGAATTAAGTAGTGAAGTCATTTGACTAATAAGTTCATGTTCCTGTCCCTCTGTTTCTGTTTTTCACAATGATGTTATGTTACCCAGAGGAGGTGGCTCTACATACTCCTGCTTCTTCCCCAGCATAACCGCTTTTGCTTGTCACTGAGTGTTACTAGGGGTGAGAGCAAGGGGAGTCTCTGCTGTCCTGGTCCCAACTCAGTCTCAGGTAGGTTCACAGTGCCAAGTTCTGGGGTGGAGGAAGGCCATCCCAGTGATTTACTTCTTCTCAAGGTGGCCAAACTTTATGCTGGGTTGGGGGGGTGGCAGTGACAGTGACTGGATCTGCTGACCTCCCTCAGCAGTTTAATATTTTATTCTTTGGAACAGAAGGACCCAGACATTGTATTTTTCCTATAGCATAGCCACTCCTATCTTCCAGATCTACACGAACTGTCCAGTCTCACACCAAGTCCCAGGCTTTCTAATGAGCACCTGGTATAGATCCCTGAAGAGGATCCTGAGAGTGGGTCCACCCATGTCTGAAGATCCCAGGGTCTCTACATTGAGACCTCACCCCGGTGAACTGAACATTTGTGGCCCCCAAATCCTAATTCCCAATGTGATGGTATTAGGAGGTCAAGCCTTCGAGACATAATTAGGTTATGAAGGTGAAGTCCCAGTGAATGAAATTAGTGCCCTTTATAAAAGAGACCTCAGATAGCCCCCTCTGCCCTTCCACCGTGTAGGGATACAACAAGAACATGGCAATCTGCAACCTGGAAGCTGGCCTCCATCAGAACCTGACCGTGCTGGCACCCTAATCTCAGACTTCAAGCTTCCAGAACTGTGAGAAATTAACTTCTGCTGCTTATAAGCCATTCTATGGTATTTGTAATGGCAGCCCAAACTGAGACACCCACTCTTGGCATTTAGCAACTCTTTGAAGATTTCAGCTGAATCCTTGTTACCCACCTGTATGGCACATGGCGTTAATGCCTCCCATGCTCCGCCACCGATAACTAAATGTTCTCATCCTTGGAGGGCCTGTCTCTCCTTGGATTTCCCTGACAGCTCTGCCACCATAGCTATCTTTTGGGCTGAAGGAACATTATAATTTTATAGTTTTTCTGACTTTTTTTCTGGTTGGGCGAACATTCCTTCCAGGTGTATTAATCCTATCCAGAACCAGAATCCATTTTTTTGTTTGTTTGTTTGTTTTGTTTTTTGAGACTACTCAGGTCAAAAATTGGGAAGCAAAAAAGAGACATATGTTTATTTATACATGAATTATATCTAAGTTAATAGAGAGTTGGATAATCTTCTCACCTTAAATACAACATCAGCATCTGATTAGATTTCTTCACCACCTAGCCAAGCAACATGCACAAAGGAGGTTAATAAGGGACAAACTAACACTGCTAGACCAAAAGAAAAAAAAATGGTGGAAGCTAGACTCAGATCTTCAGGCTCTGGGTGTACTATAATTTCAGTAATACAAAAGTAACATCCATGCTTTCTTCAGTCCCATGAAAACAAAGCAGTCCGTGGCGCCTGTATGCATTAACTCACTGCTCTGGAGGGGATCTAGGAAATGGCCCATCAGGAAAGCAGTTTTATGATGCCCCACATTTCTTAATTTTTTATCCTTTCCTTAACAGTTTCCTTCACTGAAATACATCCCTCATCTCTGATAAGCTCCTTCCCCTGTATGACTCAGTTTTGGAAATGCATGTTTCTCTTTAACAGTGATCTTGTTATTCAAATTCGCAGGACTGACACAGAAATTCCTCCTGGGTCAGCATTTATCCTGCTGTGACTGAGAGGTGGGGGAAGGAAAGGGAGGGTGGGGCGGTTGGTTATAAAAGGGTATTCAACCATTCTATTGTTGGAGTCTAAAATTTCCTTGCACTTGAAACACCCCATTGATACTCACACTCTGGAAATAGAGACGGTCAGTGCCCAGGCAGCAGAGGGATTAATTGTAATTGCTAACTTCTTTTGAGTACATTTAGCCAAGTAGCAGAAGCACATTGCACTCTTCCCTGAATTCAGGAGCCTGTTAGCAGGCAGTGTTATATTACTCCTGGGTGGAAATGAAATCATGTGGGAGCAGCAAGAACAGCTCATGGAGAAAAATTACCATTTTATATTTATTACTTTGGCTAGTTTAAGTGCCATAGGAATAGACTCTCTAATGCATTAAAGAACAATTCCCCAACATTTGACTCTGTTGCTTGGTAAACTATTTTTAGGGACTGCCTCAGTCAGCTTTTAAAGGCACATGCCATGCCATTTTCAAAGGTTATTTTAGTGGTTTGTCAAAATGATATAAATAACACAATCTCTCTCTTCAAATTAGGAAAATATGGGACATTCTGTGGTGAAATTTGTATTCTTGAAAAAAAATGTCTTGTTTCTCTTGCTTGTATTTTTCATTGCTAAGCTCTGGCGCAATTTCATTTCATCTTTGATATGATGCTTATCTTGTAGCATAGCTTTGCTTAGTTGCATAATCAGATAATAGGATTTTCTTGAAGCCACAACTTGGAAGATAGCATATACTTCTCTCTCGCAGAGTTCTAGATACCAGGTAAATTTTGTTCCATAGATGCACTGCCAGGTCAGCTCACTGGAGAACGGCACAGCTCCCATTAAATGTGAAATGCACTCAGAGAACCTTCATCCTGACACACTCCAGGATCTACTTAATGTGAAATGGAATATAGAATCTACATTTTGATAATTCAAATCATACTCTGTTCAACTGAATGAAGTAGTAACAAGGAGCCGTTTTGGGTGTATTTATTTGAATGACACATTCCTAAAAAGATGAACTTATACACTAAGGCAATTGAAATCCTGCATCAGTTGAAGGAGGTAGAGTTGTTCAGGGCTTTGGTTTACCAATCAGCTGAGGACTTGTTGCCCCAAGAAAACACAGCATTACACTTACTATTTATATCAACCGATTCCCTTTTCTCCCAGAGCTAATTATGTTAAGTACATCATAATAGAGAAATTGAGCAACGCAGGAGGTTTTCTTACAATTTTCCTCTACCCCTTGGAATATATGTGCCCTTTAAAAAGTATATTCAAATAAATGTACTCACTAGAGAACAGAAGATTGTAGGTGAAGATTCTAGAGAACTGTGTTAGAGATGAATTCTTAGTTCTTTCTTAGAATAAATGGTCTGGATTTTTAGTGTTGTTCATTAAGCTATAACTATTATATAATGCTATTGTGCTATTTCATATTACTATGTCTGCATTGCTGGGCCTTAGATATACTAAAGAAAACCAGCTATAAATTCAAGAAATAGGCAGGTAATGAGGCACCTGGGTGACTCAGTTGGTTAAGTGTCAGACTCTGGATTTAGGCTCAGGTCCTGATCTCAGGGTTGTGAGATTGAGCCCTGTGTTGGGCTCTGTGCTCAGTGCAGAGTCTGCTTGAGATTCTCTCTCCTTCTCCCTCTACCCCTCCCCCGCTTGCACTCAATAAACAAATTAATAAATAATAAACAAAATCTTTAAACAAAAAGAAATAGACAGGTGAGAGCTGGCATATAGGATTTGCTGCCACATGGCTCATTATGTGACTATCATAGTGAACATAGTTCTTTCTGCCAATTAGGAAATTAAACATATTTTAACTACTCTACTGTAAACTTCTTGAAAGTTGGGGACTTATTTATCTGGGTTTTTTAAGTGCTTAGCATTGTAACTAGCATATAATTAGTGTTTAAGAAATGTTTACTAAGTAAATGAACTGATGGATGAGTGATGGATGGTTGAGTAAAAAGTCTTTAATCTGAGTGCGTGAGGGCCCTCTGAGGTTTGAATGTGAAGAAGTTTTCTTTACGGATCAGTGTCACCAGGGGCATGAATTTGGAAGGGACACATACTTGCTAAAGACAGGTTTTATTGTCTTCTCCTCGTGAATGGGCTTGAAAGTAGGCCTTAAAGATTTTTATGTACTTGATAAATAGTACTTTACTTCACAGAAAAAGTACATATTAAAATATGTGTAATATTAGATAAGATTCTTTTCACCAAAACTCCCCTTCTTTTTTATTTTTTTAAGACTTTATTTATTTATTTGAGAGCAAGAGAGAGCATGAGAGAGGGGGAGAGAGACAGATGGAGAGGGAGAGGCAGACTCCCCGCTGAGGAGGGAGCCCGAGGAGGGACTCAATCCTGGGACTCGGGATCATGACCTGAGCCGAAGGCAGATGCTTTAAATGACTGAGCCACTCAGGGGCTCCCAAATCTCCCTTTCTTAAATTTAAAACCAAAGATACATTATTACCAAGTGCAATGTCTCAAGAGGGGTGTGTGTCCCTCCTCATTCTCTAACACATGGGGGTAGGTGAAGGTAGTCTTTGAACACAGCATGCATGCTGTGTATCTTCTTGCCTTATCTATTTTGCTCCAAAAGTTGTAATATCCTCATTATCTTTGTATAGTAAAAATTAAAACATTTTGTTTCAGTACTAGTCTCAGATGCCTGTGTATAAATGTGCATAAGTGTGTGGTATCCTTTTCATGGTAACTGCCATTTAAAAATTAAGAATGAAGTGGCATTTCCAGCCACACTTTTCAAATACTTCATGTATTGATCCCTCACTCAGGCTATTAAAAAGATAAATAAATAAAACTAAAAACAGACAGAAAGGAAACAGTGCACAGATGCCCCACTCCCCATGCGTCCCATCCACCCAACCTCGGTTTCAACAGCATCCCTCTGGGCGGCAGACTCCTTCCCCCTCTCCCGGGCCAGACGCCCCACTGCTCTGGTGGAGCAGTGTTCAAGTCCTTACCCATGGAAGCTCCTGGAAAGGCCATGTCAGCACACAGAGTACACAGGGGTTCGGTGTGACCGTGGGGAGAGCCGTTTTTCAACCAGCCACGAGCCTGTCTTCCCTGATTCCCCGCTCTTCCGCTCTTGCCATCAGGCACCTCCTTCCCTGGACACACCACCGATGCTGAGGCCAGTCATGAGGGAGCCTATGCAGAGAGAGAACGAAAGAGACACATTTCATTTAATCAGGCCACCGCCTCACACAGCAGGGCTTCCTAAGTCACAACAATTGCTTTTCCTCTTGTTCTTAGGAAACTGCTCATTAAAACTTTGATTATGACACAGTGATGGAACAGAGGTAACCTCTTGAGGGAGCTTTTTTCATCTGAGTCATGAACTAGTTCCTCTCTTTCCTTCTTGGCCAGGATGCCTCAATGCTCCCCTCGGCTTCACTAAGCTTTACACAGTTTCTTCCTGATTATAGGCCCCTTGCCTCCCTTTTCCTAAAGTATTTACTTGTGAAAACCTGCAGTTGTACATCCTTCCTCTGCCCTTTGTGATAGAATACTTCTCTCAGCTTCTTGCCAGTTTCACATTGTCTTTTTCAAAGACCTGGGTGTTATTCCTTTGAAATGTCATCCTAGAAAGATAGAGCCCTGATCTCCCAGTCTCTGGGGGAAGAGAAGGAGCCTCTTCCATAAGAACCAAATTTCAGACACAGATGGCCTCATCTCATGGACCAACCTCTCCCTCGTGTTCTCCGGAACTTTTCCACTGACCTGACCCAGCTTAAAAACCTTCCTGCCTTTGTTTCAGCAGAGTAGAGTTCAACTCTATCCCATACTGCCATCTATTAATGTGTGTTTCACCCTATCCATGTGATTTTTAAATGGTAGCCTTAGCGATGAAGGTAATTATTGGTGATTATTGGTCTGTATGCAAAAGTACAATCTGAACCCTGAGGTCTGCATATATGACCTGTTCATCTTTGGATCCTCCAGAAATGACATATATTCAGTGCATATGGGACAGTTCTGTTAAAAGTGAGTAAAAGATGAGAATGCAGGATGCATCTCAGAAATCACAACAAATAGGCACTTTTATGTACTACATTCTGGGCCTGGGATTTCTCCCCTTCATCTCACGTACCCATAAGCTCAAAGGCATTATAGCAGTATCTGTTGAAGATAAAGTGACAGAACGCAAACCTCTATACAGACTAAATATCAGAAATGAAATACTGAAAAAAAGCTTTAAAAAATCACAGTCTTTTGCTAAATGGTATCTTTGCTTCTAAATATGAATAAATCTTCATTATTTCCCAAATGAGAGAAAGTGACTTATCTCCTCTCACTGGTTTTATTATACTGATCTGGATTCAGAGACTTCTAAAGAACTAAAGGTGGCTGGAAAAATATCAAGTCCAAAGGCTTCATTTTACAAAGGAAAAATTTGAGCCCTGAAAGTCTAGGTCCTTCTTTGGGGCCACAGAAGCAAATCTGTGCTTTATTTATTTAGAGTCCTTTCACCAAACTGCACCAAACCATGTGCAGCCCAAGGAAGAAGACCATGGACCCAATTTGAAATATTAGTCTCAACTCTGTTGTTGAGCATTAGCAAAGTTATGGTAAATGACCACTGCCCAAAAACAGTGCATTACATTTCTCCAAGTTTATTTGAGTTCAAGATAGTTCCATAAAATGCATTTCAATGTATTCAAACTCTACCAAAGTTTCTTTCCACTATGTACTTGGCAAATCTATTTACAACTTTATATTATTTTACAAGGTTTTAAGTATCAAAAGAAGATGATAACAAATGGGGGGAAAAAAGCAGCATCACAATTGATCAAAATCTCTTCAGGTGCGAAGGTGACCACATGCAAATTGTAGGCTTTCCTTATATATATATATATAAAGAAAGCCTGCCACCTACACAGCAATCACCTCCTTATGCCTGAGCCCTTTTGGAAATGCAGTCATCAGCACTGAGGTACAGAAGCATCAGCAACATAAAGACATTTCCACAGCTTTTAATTAACTCCTGGGATTTTTCTTTGAGAGAGTGTATTGTTTTAGGAGCAGCAATTACAAGCTATTTTGGCCCCCTCGTTTGCTCCTGTGTTTCTGACTGTCTCTCTTGGATTTAGAGAGGGAACAATTAGGTTTGGAAAAGGGCAATGATAGGGTTCTTGCTTGACAATTGTAACCCAGCCCTGACTGAGTCACCACGGTCCTAGCAACAATGGAAAGGGGCTTGGGAGCATGATTTCCACTGTGCTCTTTGCAAGTAATTTCAGGACATTTATCTTTGACCTCTGTTTGCTTTTCTTTCTTAGTCCAAAATATCATCTTAAAGGCATAGCTATGAAAAGTTTCTTTGCTATCACTGAAGATTTTTGATGAAAACAAATGTGAAAGCTCTTCAGAAAAAGGTGACAACATGGTGGCCCTTTTCTGTTGAGCACTGGGGTAAAACCCCTTTCCAGCAAGCTTTTTTTCTGTTTTTCCTTGTTTCCACCGACATTTTCTTTTCTTTCTTTTCTTTTCTTTCCTTTTCTTTTCTCTTCTTTTCTTTTCTTTTTTGCCCCCAATGCCCTGCATTCAATTATCTTTTTTTTTTTTTTAAGATTTATTTGGCAGGGGTGGGGGGGCATGTGTATGCAACTGGGGGGAAGGGCAGAGGGAGAGAAAGAGAGAGAATCTCCATCAGACTCTAAGCTGAGCAAGCCCAATGCTGGGCTCGATCTCACGACCTTGAGATCATGACCTGAGCAGAAACCAAGAATCAGATGCTTAACAGACTTGAGTCCCCCAGGCATCCCTCCAATAGTCTTATACACGACTTCCTTCTTCTGTTGCATGTGTATCTTTGCTTACTCATAATGCTGTCATAACATTTCTAAATCATCACTTAGCCAAGATGTTAATATTCAGCACTTCAATCTGTTTTCTGATCCATTGTTGTTTCTTTTTTTAAATTTTATTTTATTATGGTATGTTAATCACCATACATTACATCATTAGTTTTTGATGTAGTGTTCCATGATTCATTGTTTGCGTGTAACACCCAGTGCTCCATTCAGTCCGTGCCCTCTTTAATACCCATCACCAGGCTAACCCATCCCTCCACCCCCCTCCCCTCTAGAACCTCAGTTGGTTTCTCAGAGTCCATGGTCTCTCATGTTTGTCTCCCCCTCCGATTTCCTCCCCTTCATTTTTCCCTTCCTACTATCTTTTTTTTTTTTTAACATATAATGTCCATTGTTGTTTCTTAATACTTTTTGTTTTTTTTTCTGGTTACTACAACTAGTATTTCAGATCATCACATCACTCCAGGCTTCATTTAAAGGATACTTTAAGAGTTCGTATCTCATTATCCGCTAATTGTTAAAGGAAAACATCAGTGTTGCTGCTTGGAAGGATAAATAAAACTCTAACTTAATGGACGTAGGAAAATATATTTAGTTTAAATTTTTCTGGGACCACCTACTAAATACCATATTTATTAAGATTTAGCAGTTTTAGTTTCCATCCTTCATTCATTTTTCTCTTTTACATGTACACATATAATTGATGTATGTCACTTCACTAATCTTAATCTCCTAATTTACAGCCATCTCAAGTTCTTTCAGAAAATGATGGTAAATGTAAATATAACTTGAACAACCAGTTCAGAAACTCTGTAGCCCTTTAGCCTTGAACTATATATTGTTGATATTTATCATAAGATGAGGATTATGATTTATCAGCAATTTTTTAAAGATTTTATTTATTTATTTGAAAGAGAGAGAGAGAGTGAGAGCAAGAGAGACAACATGAACAGGGGAAGGGGCAGAGGGAGAAGCAGATTCCCCACTGAGCAGAGAGCCTGATGCAGGACTTGATCCCAGGTCCTGAGATCATGACTTGGGCCAAAGGCAGATGCTCAACCAACTGAGCTACACAGGTGCCCCTATCAGCAAAATTTTTTTTTAATGCTGGTAATTTTATTTGTGCTATAGGTGCCTGCTGAGATTATTTTTAAAAAAAATTATCACAATGCCATCAAACACTCTTGTTAAAATCTAAATTTATAACACCTGTAGCATTCTTTTTACCAACAGTTTTATTACAATGTAATTCACATACCACATGATGCAATTTAATGTTCTTTTTAGTATATTCACAGATTTGTGCAACCACAATCTCTACAAATTTTAGAATATGTTCATCCTACAGTCCCCCAACCCCAGTAAAACCCATGCCTATTAGCAGTCATGCCTCATTTCCCTCCACCCTACCTGGCCCTGGGCAACCACTAATCTACTTACTTGCTATATAGTTGTGCTTATTCTGGACATTTCATATAAATGGAATCATATCATATATGGTATTTTATGACTAGTTTATCTCACCATGTTTTCAAGGTTCGTTCATGCTGCAGCATGAACCAGTCATTCATTCCTTCCTGGTGCCCAGTAACATTTCCTTTTATGAACAAACCACATTTTATTTATCCATTTTTAAATGGATAAATGATGATGGACATCAACTGGGACAAAAAAATGGTTGGGTGGTTTCCACTTCTCAGTATACTTTCACGTACAAGTTCTTGTATGGGCATGTGTTTTATCCCTCTTGGTTATACACCAAGGGGTCAATTGCTAGGTCACAGGGTAACTGTGTTTCACTTTTTGAGGAACTGCCAAAACTATTTTCCAGAGAAGCTGCACCATTTTGCATTCTCAACCCCCAAATGTATATAAGTGCTCCAATTTTTCCAAATATTTGCTGATACTTCTTATTAAATGTCTTTTTGATTATAGTTAGCCTTCTGAGTATGAAGTGACATCTTATTGGGATTTGGATTTACACTTCCCATAGAGCCAATGGTGTTGAGCATCTTTTCATGTGCTTATTTCCCATTTGTCTATCTTTTAATCAGCTAGCTTTGTAATTTAGCTCTTTAAAAATTTTCTTTTATAAATCTGTCATTCCAGTTAACACACAATATCATTAGCTGGTTCCTACTAAAACATCACTCTCCATATTCCTGAGAATAAGGTGTTTTCTTTATTAATATGTGTGATCTCAACTTCAAGTCTCTCTTAAATTGAGCTGTCTGCAATTTCTGCTTGTTCCATTGCTTGTGATCCTATATGATCCAAGATTTTTGTTAGAATTTAGTAATTATTATCCTTTTTTTTAAAGATTTTATTTATTTATTCATGAGAGACAGAGAGAGAGAGAGAGAGGCAGAGGGAGAAGCAGGCTCCCAAGGAGCAGGGAGCCCAATGCAGGACTCGAACTGCCATACTCCAGAAAGGAAGATAACTACTCAGAAGCATTACCCACTGATTTTTTCTAACAGAAAGAAGCAGCTTTTGGGGAAATCAGAGGGGGAGAAAACCATGAGAGACTATGGACTCTGAGAAACAAACTGAAGGTTCTAGAGGGGAGGGGGGTGGGGGGATGGGTTAGCCTGGTGATGGGTATTAAAGAGGGCACATTCTGCATGGAGCACTGGGTGTTATACGCAAACAATGAATCATGGAACACTACATCAAAAACTAATGTATGGTGATTAACATAACATAATAAAAAAAAAGAAAGAAGCAGCTTTTTATTGTAGACATAATAACTGTGCTTTGGAATTCTCAGGACCCAGGGCTATCTAGAACAACTCTTTCTCTCCAGGGAAGTAAAGGTAAGATTGGGAAAGACCAGCTGTAATTTAACATTATAACAGGAGAAAATGGGAATAGATGGGAGAACAGGTCACAGTGGTAAGATGCAGAAAAATTACCGAACTCGGCCAAATGCTAGGAAATACATAGATTACATGACAGAGATTAATAATGCTCTCACTCAAATGATTTTTTTTTTTTAATTCTGTGCTGATGATATTTCAGGTTTGGTAGAATGCTTTGATATAAAATTTTTTATGCATTAAATGGAGCATAATTTTTGTCTCTTATATTTTCTTTGCATTCAGGCCCTAAAATGAAAGCCCTCGGACATGAAAGCATGTGCAGAGACCCTGGAGAAGTGTCTGTCTCTGCACAGTTCATTTTGGGAGGTGTGTGAAAGTCCAAGGAGAGAATTCAGGCTGAAAACTGCACCACCTGCCCTTAACTACCTCTGCCCGCCTCCCATCACTGTAATAAGTTACCTAGTGCTTTAAATGGAGCTATGCTGAACTGTATCTTCTGTGTTCTTCTCTTAAGGACGAGGAAAATATAATGATTAGGGTAAAATTTGGAGGTCATGACACAAGCACAATATCTTCGCTTGTGTCATTCTTATTGTAAACTTAAAAGCAGTTTGCACAATGTCCGTGCTAAAAAGGACAGGGGTTTATCATATTTTTTAGGTGAGTGAATAGTAGTCCAGAAAAGCAACATGATACCACAGGTTACCGCGAGGTTCGAGTATAACTAGAAGAGGAGTTGCCTCCCCATTTCTGACCCAGCCTTTTCCACCACTTACGCCGGCCTTGCACTGCTTTGGGACAGGACAGGACCAGTGAAGTGGTCCTCACAACGTGGACACAGCATCGCTGGGAGCTCTCGTAACAGGCCCATTGGAACAAGCGAGGCTTAAATGTGAAGAATGAATGCTCCTTTGGGGGCATGTTCCAAAATGTGCAGTAATAGTCTATTCATTTTCAGGTGTATACACACACACACACACACGCTTGCTGCCACTTCTTCATTTGAATTTATATTTATGATTTTGCTGCCACTTCCCTATTTGATAGTTGAAATTCCAACAATGAAAAAAGAATATCTAATCACTTAAAAAAAAAAAAAAAAAAACCTTACTTGCTGATGGTGTGGGACAAATCAAATATAATCAATGCAATCTAGACTGCAAGAGGGCAGCTGGCCTGACTTCACACGAACAACGTTACTGCACTTTTGCTAATGGGAACTTCACACTACTCATCAAGTGCTTCCATCTTCACCAGGCTCCCCCCACTTCCTACCTGGACCTGTGTGATGGCTTTACAAGTCTTTATTTAATATATCTGAGTGGTAACAACACTTAGAAGAACAACTTATCTCTAGAAAGAGTGATATGGAAGAAGACAGAAAGAAAACATTGGAGAACGGTTACAGTTTTGTGGTGTTTTTATTCCTAAGTCCTAGAAGAGTCTCCTCAGGGCTGGTTGATGGCCTCGACCTCAGTTAGCTATTAATCCTAGAGCCTGAAAGCTCACACACCAGCAGCCAACTGCAAGTATTTCAGTTTAACGGATGTTCTTTAGATAATCCTTCCTCGCGCATTGTATACTTTTGAAATAGCCCATATGAGTTCCAGTTTTCTCCACCACGTGAACAGAGAACACAGAAGGACCCGCATTGGCCACGGCTATCAGCAGGACCAGACAGGCCCTTCCCTGAGTGCCCAGAGGCAAACCTATTCCACACTCCCTCTGTCACAGTGATCTGGGTAATGGGCGCAATGCCCTGAACTAGATTTTAAGCTTCTTTATTAGAGATACTCCAGTAGTTACCACAATGTTATAACTGTAATACCAGCTCCTTGAACACTTGTTAGATGTGGTTTTTATTCTGCCTGTGGTCTAGGTTCTTAGTCATTATCAAAGAGAAAATAATAATCAGAGGGTTAGACTCAGTTTCTCTCAAAACATCAGCACTTTGATGTACCGCCACCCTCCATTCAATTGAAAGGTCAGTGTTCTGCATTAAATGACTCAAAATCCCTTTTTAGGAAAAAAGGAGGTTATGGATGTGTGCCCTGTGATCATTACTGCAGTCAGAGAAGGATTCAGACAAGAGACATATACCTCTAACCAATCTTTGAAAGGCTAAGTGTGATGGTCAGCTTATCAGTGATGAGGAGCCAGGTGTGCAGACTTTGGGCTCATGATACCACCTGATAGTTCCTGAGAATTGTCTACACCTTAGTTCATAGACTCACCAAACTGTGACACAGAGAAGCAGATAATAAACATCATCATCCCTATTTTGCTATGTAGAAAACAGACACAAAGAAAGCTTGTAAGTGCTCTCTGCAGTGGAAGGGTTCCAGAAATTATGTGCACAATCCAAGTTTCTGTGAGTCAAATTCCACTTAAGATCAAATAGTTTAGCTTGGGGTGCCTGAGTGGCTCAGTCGGTTAAGCGTCTGCCTTCAGCTCAGGTCATGATCCTAGGGTCCTGGAATTGAGCCCCATGTCGGGCTCCCTGCTCAGTGAGGAGTCTGCTTCTCCCTCTCCCTCTGCCCTCCCTCCCTCTTGTGTGCATGCTTTCTCTCTCTCTCTCTCAAATAAATAAATGAAATCTTTAAAAAAAATAGTTTAGATTGACTCTATGAAGCTTTCTTTTGCAATTCCTTTTGTGGGTAAATTATGCTTCTTGAAAGTAAACAGCAATTCCATAAATAAAACTATCGATGGCAAAGATAATTTGACATGTAGGTTTTGCCTCAAGTGGAAATGTCAGTTTTCACCTTATTGCTTCTCAGCACCAAATATTCCCTGTGGTAGGTGGTCTGTGATCAGTAAAATTCCTCCAAGTTTCTCCTTCAAAGTGAGCGTGCTGCCAGTAGAGGGCGCCGGGATGAAGGGTCCCCTCCAATGTTCCGCTTGCACAGTGGGCCTGAGGACATAGGTTACAGCCAGCCCAGCCAGGGCCCAGAGTACAGTCTTTACGAAATCTTGCAGTCTCCTCACTGCATGGGAATCAAAACCCTCACGTGGCTTGTCTGCAGCTGCTTAGGCTCAGGGGTCCACACAAAGCTGCAGCCCCCCTGCAAGTCTCCTTCTGACCTGCGTGCTCTGAAGGACTCGTACCCTTCTAGGGTCTGGATGCACACTGGAGCCCGTACTACCCATGGAAATAGCCTGCTCCCCCACCCCACCTCTTGAAGGTAACCTAGTACTCTTCACCAGTTCCAACTTGGCCAAGCCACCAAAATTTTCTGCTGTCCCACAGCTTGACCCACATGTTCTCCAAGGAGGCTGAAACTTCCTCCAAGCTTATTCTTTGGGTTTGCTCCCTCATACCTAGACTAGCATATGGAGTTCCTTTATATCTAACAGTCACTCTTTATCCCAATTAATACTTATATTAAATGCCTCTGATTAGCCTACTGTGTGGCTCCTATCTCCTGCTTGGATAGAGATTTCCACACTGAAGATAAGCAGAAGATGAAGTCATCTGTCCAGAGTAGAGAGGAAACCCTTGTCAGAGCATCAGGACTACCTGTGTGAAAGACTGCAGACCCTTTCGAGGCCAGATCAGGGAGGCTAGAAATTCTCAGGATGCCAGGTGCTACATGGATTATACAGGAAGGGTTGTCATGGCGATCACTTGACTGGGGCCAAACCCACCTACTACATCTTGACCGTTCACCGTTCATCACCGTTCATCACTATGCGAGTTCTTAGCTCCCGGGTATTTTCTACAATTATTTCTGAAAGGTAGGTTCTACTTTAGCTTGTTTTACAGGTGAGGAAATGAGGAAGTGACTAACAGGTCAGGCTCTGCTGCTTAATAAAAAAAAAAAAAAAGTGAAGCTGAAATAATTTAGATGGGAGGGGCATAGATAGCATCCGGGTGAACTTTCTAGCTCAATACCTGGAATCGTGATAACCTTTGACATAGGCCACGTTCCACTCTTACCAAAATTCCACTCAGGTAGCACAGAGAAGCAACAATAATACCTCACAGCCTTCACTGTGCTCATTCCCCTGGAGAGGACACACATAAAGAAGAAAATCGGTGAATAAAAAGCTCTATGGCCTGTCAGTTCATTTATAGCCTAGTCAAGTTCTATTTGAGAGACTTACTAAATCCAAGGAAATGGTGTGAGCATCCTTCATCCTGAGCTATGGTCTGAATGTTCCTGTCCTCCACCCCCCAAAAAATTCACATGTTGGAACTTCAATTCCAAAGTGATGGTGTTAAGAGGTGGCGCCTTTGGGAGGTGCTTAAATCATGAGTGCGGTGCCCTCATGAATAGTATCAGTGTCTTATAAAGGAGAACCCAGAGCTCCTACCCCTTCTGCCATGTGAAGATACACAGAGAAGTCTGTAATCCAAAAGAGGTCCATTACCTGACCTTCTGGTCACCCTGATCTTGGACTTCCAGCCTCCAAAACTGTGAGAAATAAATTTCTGTTGTTTGTAAGCCACAGGGGCTGCAGCATTTTGTTACAGCAGCCCAAGCAGATTCAGACACTTCGTATTACCTGAGCAGAGCAAGTACTCAAGCACACCCATGGGTCCCTCAGTGGTGCCTTTTAGGATATTTCTGGGTAATGCTCTCCAAATCATTTGCACTTATCTCTGTAATAGGAATCCAGTGCAATTCCGTTTCTCAAACTCTTAATGTTTGCATAACTTGCACGTTGGAAGAAAAATAGCCCCCTTGAATAATGTAATAATATATCTCTCATCTGCTCATTCATACACCGGATCCCTTTCCTCGGGACAGATTTTATTCAAATATTATTTCATTGCAGTATCTGTACTGGACTAGTAAATTATTATACATTCAGTTACACTCTGACCTTAAACATTTTAAACAATGTTAAATGTGTACTTCAAGTTTCACAGGAAAAATCAGATTATAAATAATAAATCCTGGGGCAAATAATGTCAGGTTATATTTCAAGAACACATTTCAATGTATTATTAATATTTCCAATTTTAAACAAATATAACCTGATAGACATTTAATATTTTTTGAATATTAGATAAATAGGTAGTAAAACTGTGAATATCCATCTTTGTTAATAAGGGAATTTAAAAAGTTTTAGAACTTTTATTTCGGAGAGTCAGGCTCATCTGATCTTATTCATTAACTGATCTGAAAAACCTCTCATGTTCTCAAGTAACAGTGACAAGCAAAGGAAGTACAGAGCAGGTTAGGTAGTGCGGGGGTCAGTACTGCATCTGG
Source organism: Leptonychotes weddellii (assembly GCF_054177405.1). NCBI lineage: Eukaryota > Metazoa > Chordata > Mammalia > Carnivora > Phocidae > Leptonychotes > Leptonychotes weddellii. Next base: position 127,263,608 of record NC_138376.1, read on the forward strand.
ACAGGACCTGGGTTCCATGGAGAAGGAAAGAGAGTCAGTCCTGCCCCTTCCCCACCTCTCACAGTGTAAACCTTACAACCTTGCCATCTTTTCCAGACCGAAGCTGACATGGCCATTCAGGTCATGGCTGGTTCCTCGGGAAATGCTCTACCCTCTAAGCAATTCTAAAACAGTGCACTGCATCTTGGAAACCCCTGATTTCGTTGCTTTTGAAGCTGTTGAAAGTTTCTTTGATGCTCATGAAAATTATTTTTGGAAAATGAGAAAGAACATTCCAGTGCCAAATAACCTTCAAGTCCCGAAGACTGAGACCCAGAGACTCAGTTAATAAGAACGTTGACATTATTCCAATCAGATCTCTACTTGGAACCTAGAAACTAGTTAACCTTCCTACTCCCCTCACTTTACAGTTAAACAAAATCCCTTGTCAGCTATCATGATCTGTCATGATCTATGTTCCAGTTGCTGCATTTCTGTATTTCTCACGGTCCTTCCTTCATGTTCCAACTCCCCACTTCCTACTTCTTCCAACACTTTGAACTGTGCCCATTGGACACCATTCTATGTTTAAACAAAGAAACAAACAAAAACCCAATTTACAAAATTGTCAAACACCATTCTTCTTCAGTCACCAAGGTGTACAACCATGTGCTTGACCATATCTTTACCCAGCATTACTGCTTTTCTGATGTCTTAAACTCCACAAGCCTCAATGCCTCACTTGGAGGCCTCTGCTCTCTTGTGCTAATAGTTATTTCACTTCATTTCTGCTGTCACCCTCCACTGTTCTTCATCATTGTGGTTATTTCCAGCCCCTTCCTTTGTCCTTTTCAACTCAGTCTCTTAATTCTATTCTTTCTTTACCACTATCCCTAATCAATTTAGATAGCAGAGTCAAGCACTTAAACCACTGTTATGAATATTTTCATTTCCAGTGACCCCTCAGGTAGAGTTACATATATCTATCAAAATCCTAGACGTGAATCTATTTTTTTTTAAATCCATTTTTTCCACTCCTGTAACAAGACTGCTCAACAATGAAAAATCACAGAATGGAAACACTTGAACTCATAGTCTTCAGTCCTTGATGATTTCTTAAAACCAAATTGCTCTCCTTTTATGTGTTCCTATTCATGTACGTTTCTCTTTGGTGAAACTCAGAGAGTAACATTTCCCACCTCAGACAGAATGGAGGCCAGAGGTGTAAGGAAGTGAAAAAAATTACAGTCAATTTTTCCTCCCTATCACTTTAAAAAAATCTGTCTCTGTCTAGACCCTATAGAAATCAATCTTTATTCTTTCTTCTAGTTGCAGTGGAAGATAAAGTTTCTTCTAGTCATGAGCTAATCTTGCCATGTGTTTAAAATAAGCCCCTCATAATTCCCTTGGGAGTTTATTAAAACATTAGGTACTATAATAGCTTCTTTCCAGGACCTATAATCTATCTATCTTGGCTCTTACCCCATTCCCCACAGTAAATAAACACAGTCATATCTCTCCTGTCATAAACAAAAACCTTCCACTGACTCTCCCCCTTCTCTCGTTACTGTCTTTTTCCTCTTTCTGTTCAGTGAAGCTTTATAAATAAAAGTCAATATTTCTTGCATTTCCTTCTAACACATTGCAGTCTGGTGTCTGATCTTGCCACTCTATGGAAACGGTTATTATCCAGATCATAATTGGTCAGATAACTTAATCCAGTGAACATTTTTCAGTTCTTACATTCTGTTTATAGCATTTGAAATTGATTGCATCTTAGGATTTTTAAAAGACTCTCTCCTCTCAGTCTTCAGTGACAGCACTCTCTATGGCCCTTTTTTCATCTCCTCCGTCTCTAAACTAATTGTGACGGAAGTTCTTGGCTCTTTCAGTGGATGTTTGCCACATATAGGCATGTGAGCAACCCATCTTCTGATATTGCAGTATTCTTTATTATATGAGTCTTTGTCAATAGGCAGAGATTGCCTTTCTCTATAGAAGCTAAAACTTTCAGAAATTTGCTTTCCAGCCTTCTTTACAACCAGTATGTGCACACACACTAGCTTTTGACTAAGGAGCCAGTGAATGACAGAAGCAGGAGCGGTAAGGAGCATTCTGACAGTGCTGATGGGGCAGCAGAAACCTCTACAGAAGGTAGTATTGGCAGGGCCAGGGGCTAAGGCAGTCCCCAGTGCTAAGAGCGTGGGCAGGATGAGCCACAGAGTCCAGTCTTCAGGGCTGGTGGCAGCAGGTTCTAAACAACGGTCAAGAAAATCATGTTTTTATCCTCATAGAACTGAAACGGTAAAAGCCTAAACAAATATATAACATATGTCATATAGTGACAAATGCTAAGAAACTATAAGACAGGGTGGTGTTGTAGGAGGTGGCAAGTATATGCATGAGAATGTTGTAACTAAAATGATCAGAAATTACCAGGCTGATTACTAAAGAGCAAAGCTGTAACCATGAAAATATCTTGTGGGGTACTTTTCAGGCAGAGGGAAGGGTCAATGCAAAACCTTAATGCAGGGACAGATTTGGCAATTTCCTAACAGGGCTGGTGTGGCAGTTTGGAAAACGTCCCTCTGACAAACTTGGTGAAGAGCAGTCTGGGTCCCGTGTGCAGAAACGGTTTTTAGAAAATCAAAACTGGAAGCAAGTGGAGCAATAGTCAAGTTGAGAGATCTTGGTGACTTGCAGTAAAGTTACAGGAATCAGAATGGCAGGACGTGATCAGATGCAGGATACATTTTGCAGGAAGAACTGATAACACGATGATTGATAGCAAATGAGGTATGACTTCTAGGTTTTGGACCTTAGCAACTAGATAAATGTTGTTGGCATTTATGCAACGGGGAAGAAGTTGGGGAATGTAATTTGGAGGATAAAGAATGCTCTTGTGGACAGCTTAACTTGGCTGTGCCATCCAAGACACAGAAGACATCATACAGGAGGACCCTAGGCTAAAGAACTTGAGACTTAGTAGAGACGGAGTTGGAAATGTAAACTTGACAGTGGTTCCAGGCAGTGAATGTATGCACAGAAGAAAGATGTGCCTGGAAACTTAACCATTTGAAGTCCAGGAAAAGGATGACCCAGTATAAGAAGATCAACGATAGAGAAAAGAGAAGAAAATCAGAATTGGAGTTGCTCTGGAAGCATGCGTGTGAATAAAGTGTTTCAAGAAAGAATAGATCCTTAAGAAATGGCATGAAATTGATGATTGGATGTGGAAGGGTGCAGGTTACTGGTGTCTTTACCATGAGCAGGCTTAGTGAATGGGAGAGCTAAAAGCCTGAAGAGTAGGTAAAGACAAGTGAGGAAGTAGAGCAGGGCTTAGAAGGGACCCTACTAAAAAGTTACGCTAAAGAGGAATATAGGTGCAGGAGTTGAAGCAGATTATGAGGTCAAAAAAGATCTACATATTTCTATATTTGTTAAAGAAGGGCATGTTTGTTTGCTAAACATGATCTACTAGAATGAGAGAAATAATGATGCAAAAAGGAGAAGGGATAATTGCAAGAAACAAGTGCTGGGGAAAGCAAGAAAGGATGGAACCTAGAGCAGAAATAGAATAGCTTGAAATGCACCTGAGTAATTTATCCATTTTAACAGGAAGGAAAGCAGGGTACCTCAGTGCCAAGGGAGATAGGCTGTTTCTTTTCCTGTGGTTCCTATTTTCTAAGCAAAATGAGATGAGATGTCATGAGTTAATGGTGAGGTGGAAGCAGGAATGTTGGACATTTGGGGTGGGGGAGAAGATGTAAAATAGATGTGTCAGAAAGTAGGAGTGTAATTTATAGCAATTCGTAGGATTGCCAGGCAGTAAGAAGGACCCACTTGGGAACTGTGGCAATCAATTTAAAGAGGGGCTAGTTAACACTGCTGTGAGTTGTCACCCTCTTCCCGAGTACGAATTGCATTCTATTTTCTCTGTATCTTCTGAGCCCTCCCCAGCAGGGACTAAATGAACAATAACAAATAAATGTCTGCATTGGACAGTACTCCAGATTAGAAAATCCTTCTTCAGATGAAATAGATCTCAGGCTGTATAATAAATAAGCATACATAATCTGTTCAAAAGCCTCTTTCGCAAGCCCTCATTATCTTAGTGATCATTGTCATCCTCTATATTTCTATAATACTTCCCAGTTTGCAAAGTTCTCATTGTGAAATTGTATTTTTTAAATAAGAATTTTGCCTTTTAGCCAATTTGCATAAGTTAGTATTCCACTTTACATTATTACATCAAAGAGATTTAAAAATAAGCCTATTTTTGGAGTTAGACCATCACACATTTGAATCCTGGCTCAAATGTTTATTAACTGTGTGACCTAAGACATATTACCCAAACTACTTTGGCCTCAGTGTTTTTATCAATAAAATAAAAACATAAATGTCTGTTCAATATGCAAAGTGCACAAGGAGTAAGTGTTCAGTCAATGTTAACTATAATTGCAAAGTCCCACAGCGGAGTAAAAGAATCAATGTTGATATCACAAATTAGGATATGTCATGACTGTCCAACATCTGGTGTCTGAAATGCCATAAACAACTAGAAAACTAGACAGAATGTATGAAACAGATGCTGGTCCACAGAGAGGAAAGGACTCGACCCTCAGGAGAGGAAACGCATGAGGGGAGCCCTGCCCTTGGCCCGGCTTTCTGCCCAAAGTGCTTGAAGGCGATGCTACCAGGAGCAGTTATAAGCACAGCCTGGAGGCCTTGCTGAGGTGAGAAGACAGACCCTGGAGTTCAAGGAGGCTTTGGTGGCTGGGATTTGTGGGGCAGAGTTCTAGAGAAGAGGAAGCAAAGCACAGGAAGAGCATTAGAAATCAACATAGTGGCCTCTCACTATGGCTGAATCCTTGGCTGAATACTAAACTATGCAGGTGGAGAACAAACTCATGAAGCCAGCAAAGAAAAACAATCATGGAACTGAAGGCTGAACCAGGTCAGGCAATCAGAGGGCGATCATAGGTGTTTGAATTCCCATCAACCAGGGTGGGAAGACCTTGTAGGAACACCCCAGCATTCTGTAGAGACCCCAGAAGGGTCATGCCTAGTGTTAGATTCAACTAGCTCTAGCACAAGAGCCAGTCCAGAACAGTCTTAGCAAAACTTGAAAAGAAGCTTAAAAATGTTCAAGTATCAAGACTACTGCTTACTTCCATAAACAGTAACTGGTCCAGGGTAATTTGTCCTCTCCCATTACTGTGGCTTCCATGTGCAGGATGAAATGTTAGAACCAGCTGTGGACAGCAGGCAGCACAAGGCTGTGATCACTGAGGCGAGGGAGGTGCAGGGGTAGTGCAAGCAGGAGACAGGAGCTGGGGAGACCAGCACAGCTAGAATTCATAGTTGGACTAGCTGGGACAACATTGCACTAAGAAAGGACTCCAGAAATCTGCACAGGCATCTCCTCAAATCCATGACAGATTATTTAATTGTGCATGCCTAGGGTAAAACTCCATAAAAATTCCAGGCAAAGGACAATTCTCAGGCAGTTACAAGCTGAGTAATTCCCAGAACTCACATAAGGACTCAGAGATGTTTGAGTTCCTACCCATCAGACCAGAGGGCCCTGCTCACTAGGCAGACAATCCAGCAGAGCTCCCCAAGTCCATGGCTTGTAGGAGAGCTAAATAGCCCCAGGGTAAAAACCTACACGAGGCCTACTGTAAATGTAGGAAAGTGGCCTGGATGAGGGCATTGCTTTCATTTTCAAAAGGGATATATACTATTTCTTAGGCTAGAGTGAAACAAATAAAGCTTGAGGCAAGATTGGTGGACCCAAACCGGAAGCTGCTGCATTCTGTGGAAGGGAATCTCTCAGATGTGGGGCATGGTTTCCCTCCATCTTGTCTTCTTCCAGAAGGCTCGGAACTGTCCCAAGCAATGGGGTGTGATGCAGACAAAGGGAGTGCTAGGGAAGCAGTTGCAAACGTGTTGCTTCTAGGTTTACTCCCAATCCACTGCAGATCGATCTGGTATTATTTATCTGTTTCCTTGGGTATCTGTGACTTGGGAATGCCTGTTGCACAAGCTGTGTGTGAGTGACATATCTTTGGCATTCTTTGGCATTCTTAATGTTTTTTTCTTAATATAAATATTCCAGTTTTATATTTTATATATTTGAACCTAAAATGTCCTCTTTGGTAAACTGTGTTCTCAAGTAACGAAACGCATCAGAAGCAGCTGCAAGTCTGTGCATCTGGGAAGGGTTTGTCATGCTTTGTCACCATGAAGATCTCTTCAGAGCATAGCACCTTTTAAACTGCCTAGTTTTTTTTATCTAGAGTGGATTCTTTGCCCCAGTGCTCTCTGGAACCCCTCCTCAACCTTGAAAATATTCCATGAGGATCCTGAGTTAACTGATTCATCCTTGACTTGTCTTCCTTCTACTGCAAGATTGGAAATGAGCCTGGACAGGAAGGTAGAACAGAGAGGTTAGGAGATGGCGGGACAACTGAAAGGGTCAGAGTGAATTTTCACATGTCTACACATGTACTGAAGGATTTCTGATCCAAACATCTGATCCTAGAGTGTTAGACTTGCTTCATATTGCAGACCCATCCCTCACTGTGTGAGGCTCCATCTGCAATGTACAGCAGGGTGTGTGTGTGTGTGTGTATGCACATGTGCATGTGCATGCTTGTGTGTGTGCGTGTGTGTGAAAATCTCAAAGTTGGGTATGCATGAGTTCTAAGAATGAAAATCACCGGTACCTCTCCTGTGCTGCCTGGGGATGAATCATAAAACCAGGTTTAGACTCCGCAAACTTTGAAAATTCTGATTTTTCCTGCTTGACCTATGGAGAAACCCGAAGAGGGCTTCTTTGTGGTGCTAGGGGCCAGCATCCATTCTTCTCTGCTTCTGTAATGACTGTGTGATCAGGGGAAGATGGCCAATGGAGATGGGGGGGAGGGAGTGTTAACAGTTTCCTGGGGCCTCACTGGCATCATCTCTGTGTTGTGACAGGGCAAATGCACTTTAAGGCTGTGCGTCTCGCATCCCACAAGTGCTTCTCCCCTAGTTCAAGTAATCATGTGAGTCTTGTAGAACTTCAAAGTTGCTGGTTTGGCAACTGGTAAGTGTCCTTGTTTGTGGAATCTGTTGGTCATTCTCCAGGTTCTATTAAGATTTGTATTGCTTACAAACTTATTTTTGTATTGAAAGAAAAATAGCCAGATCATCTTTGATGAAAGAGTTTGCACTAAGCTAAAAGATCTGAAATATCAAGTGCCTTTTCTCAAAGTATAGGTCTTGAACCATCTCTTTTTGGTGCTCCTTTTTCCTGTTTTCTATTTGAACCAGCTCTTCTGTTCTACCCTCTTTTCCTTCCCTAACCCTCCCCAGAAAGAGAAAGTCCTGCACACACATTTTTTTCTTGGGATTATGTCACCACTCCTAAAATATCTGTGTAAAACCCCAAGAAAGTAGAAATGCTTCATTCTTCATACCCAACACTCTTGGATAAGACCAGGTCTTACTATAATTCATGTTGAACATCTATACCACTAAGCTTGGATAGCACGATTCTAGTCAGTGTCCAGTCCTAGAGGAAATAGAAATAGTGCATGGCCTTCTACATGAAAGTAGGATGAATGTGTATACCTAAATTCCTCCAGAACTTGTATGTGGCTGCAAGTAACCTACGTCAAGAGGCCACAAGATTGTTAAATTGGAGGCAGAAAAATGTAACTCCACGTGTACTACTAGAAATCAAATTTTGTGTGAAATCTCAAATTTATGGCAAGGAAGAGGAAAGTACCATGTGCCCTTTTGTTTCTTATTAATTAAAATATCAATCTTTCTTAATGATTTTAGTGGCATTCACATTGTATAAGCACTTCAATTACATTTTATCTCATTTTTTCCATGATTCTCTATTTGCTTAGCTAGCACTAGCCATTAGAGCTAGGGTCTTAAAAATCCTCCCATTAGCATTCACTGTCATCTGGAATAGCTTTTGTCTCTTGATTCAACTATTCTCTGTCCATTTAGAGATTATCAGTATAAAAGAACCACCTGTTCTTGGCAACCCCATAATTAATTTTCCCTTTCCCACTCTCAGCTATATTATTGCCCTTGGGTTGGAGTTTGAATTTAAAAGCTGCACAAAATAAAGTGCCATTTTTAACATGACATTTTCTGTTCTTGATTTTTCATGTAGTTTATGTAAACTAGTATTACAGCTTTATTGTCAGAATTCAGAAAAGCTACACATTTCCTACTGTGAAATATATTGCTCTGTACTATTCAAGTATGTAGAACCTATTTTTGTTTGTTCTTTGGTTTACAAATAAAACCAAACTCTGATAGAGTTAGTCACTATTAGGAAAGACAAAAAAGAATAAAAATAGATAGACAATAATAGCTTTTAGCCTGTGATTCTGTGTTTATAATGAACACTGGTGCCAGGCTACTGAAAATTGTCATTTTTATTTCTGAATGGTTAAAAAGTAGATAATAAATACACACATATACTTAGACTTGCATAGAATTTCAGTGTACTACAAAGAGGGAGAATGTAGTGCAAGGCTCAACATAGCTTACCATGAAATAATAACATATTATAATAAGCATGCAGTACTATTAGAGCAGACAGCATACATTCTTTCACATGATTTATGAAGTCATGAATAAAATAACTTGTCACCTGATGCTACTTCTGCCCAAATCATATGGCTGCTCTCTCATAAAGGCATAACAACAAAGGAGGACTCTTAGACTCTTAGAATGTTTTTTCTATGATTAGAGATTATAGAAGAATATTTCACTCTGAGGAATACAGTAATAAACTAGCCTTAACCACTTAAAAATACCCTTTATGTTAAGTAGCTTTGTATGGTGAAATTTGACCCTAAAATTTTCTAATTCAAAATTTGCAGAGACAAATGATGAGACTAGCTATGAAAATGTTTCATATTTTTCTCAATATGACAAAAAGAAACACTCTTTTAAAAATTTCTACCAACACATGGAAGAACATGCCATTGAGGGGCTACCCCAGGATAGAACAGGATCCCTGTCAGTAATAGCAGTCAATCAGAGTCATTAGTCAGGAGAATGTTTTAGAGAAGATGTAAACACTGGGTATAAATGATGAAGTAAGTGGTACTTAGAACACCACTGATTCAAAATCACAGATAGGAACTTCTACTTTTAGGAATATGGATTAGCTGCACTTTCCCCTATTCCTCTTTCTAAGACATTATACATAAGACAAACATAAGCTTCTGAAAGGAAGAGAGAAGAAAATAGACTTGCTAGGGACCGTGGAACTCCTGACACAGTATTTGGTTCCTTGGATTTTCTGTTTGCTCCATGTATCCCAGATTTTGAGTTGGAGAAGACAGAAAGAGAAACACTAATGCACACAGACAACAATAACCTCCTCCCCAAACCCGCTCTCTATAACTGAAAAGTCAGGAAAGAGACAACTGAGCAAGGTATAAAAATTAAACAATAGCTTCTTTATTTTAGCCAAATACCATAGAAAAAAATGTGATGGTACTCTCACCAATGCCAGCAAAGGCCAAGTGGGAAGCCTAAACTGTCACTCTTACAGGGCTGACATCAGGAGTGAAACAAGGCTGTAGACAGCAAACCACACAGACCCTGTAGACAGCAAAAGAATAATAAGAGAATACTATGAACAACTCTATACACATAAATTTCATGAGTTAGATGAAATGGACCAGCTACTGAAAAACAAAACCTACCACACTTGACTCAATATAAAATAGTTTTCATAGCCTTATAACTATCAAGAAGATTGAACTTGTAATTTTAGAACTCTCCCCAAAAATGTTCAGGCCCAGATGATTTCATTGGAAAATTCTGCCAAATATTTGAAGAATTAACACAATTCTATATAATCTCATCCAGAAATTAGAAGAAAAAACACTTCACAATTTATTTTATAAAGCTAGTCTTATACTAATACCAAAACAAGACAAAGTACAGAAAGAAAAAACTACAAACCAAGAAACTTCATGAACATAGACAAAAATATCCTTAATAATTAGCAAATAGAATTCTGTATTATCTAAAACAAATTACACACCATGACCAAATGGAGTTTATTCCAGGAGTGCAAGGCAGATTTAATATTCAGAAATCAATCAACATATTCCATTCTATTTATAAAGTATACAAGAAAAATCAAATGATCATATCAATTGATGCAGAAAAAGTATTTAGCAAAATTTAGGATTTTCTCATGGTAAAAACAGTCAGAAAAACAGGAATAAAAGAGAAATTTTTCAACAGGAAAAAAAATCTACAAAAATCCAAGTTAAGATTATACTTAAAGGTGAAAGTCTGAATGTTTTCATCCTAAAATTGAGAACAAGTTCAGGATGTTTGTTCTCACCATTCTTAATTCAGCACCATACTGGAAGTTCTAGTCAATGCAATATGACTAAGGAAGGAAATAAAAATTAACAGATTGGAAAGAAAAAAGAAAACTGACCTACATGTAGATAACATAATTGACTCTGTAAACAATTTCAAGGAACTTACAAAAATAAGTCCTAGCGATATTAAGTCAGTTCAGCAAGGTTACAGGATACAAGATAAACAAAAATACCTATTTGTAGTTCTATGGACTAGCAATGAAGATACGGACACTGAAATTAAAAATAAAATACCACTCACTATCACTCAAATACTGTAATACTTAGGTGTAAATCTAACAAAACATAAGTGGAACATATATGCTGAAAACCACACAATGCTGATGAAAGAAATCAAAGATAAATACATAGAAACATACCACATTCATGGATTGGAAGATTTAAGAAAGTAAAGATGCCAATTCTGCCAAAACTAATATATAGGTTTAAAACAAATTTTGTCCAAATACCAGCAATTTTTATAGGTATAAATAAGATTATTCTAAAATTTATATGATAAATCTAAGGAACTAGAATAGTTAAAATACTTTTGAAAAGGAAGAAAAAAGTGTACGAAATCAGTCTAAACTTTAAAGAATTATTATATAGCTATAACAATCAAGTGTGGTATTGGAGGAGGTATAGACACATTGACTAATAAAGTAGATTAGAGAGCCCAGAAATAGACCCTATACAATACGACCAAAGGATTTTGACAAGGGTAAAAACAACTCAATGGAGGGAAAATAGCCTTTTCAACAAATGATGCTGGAGCAAATGGACATCAATAGGCAAAACAAATGAAACTTCAACTGAAAAAGCTGAACTCACACGTTGTACAAAAAATAACATATTATGGACCATAGACTTAAAATAGAAAGTAGACTTAAATAGAAAATGTAGCATAAAACTTTTAGAAAAAAAAATCATAGGAGAAAATCTTTCAGATCTAGACCTAGAAAGATTCTTAGACTTTTCACTAAAATTACAACCCATAAGAGGAAGAATTGATAAATTTCACTTCAATTAAAAACGTTTGCTCTGTGAAAGACCCTATGACGAGAATAAGAAGACAAATTATAGAATAGGAGAAAATATATGCACAACACATATCTGACGAAGGACTAGTATCTAAAGTATTAAAGGACTCAGAAGTAAGAAAAACAAACAATCCAATGGGCAAAGGACATGAGAGACATTTTACTGAAGAGGATGTACCTATGGCAAATACACACATGAAAACATTTAAAAAAAATTTTTTTTTGAAGATTTTTTTTTTTATTTATTTACTTGACAGAGACACAGCAAGAGAGAGAGAGAGAGAACACAAGCAGGGGGAGTGGGAGAGGGAGAAGCAGGCCTCCCACTGAGCAGGGAGGCCGATGCGGGGCTCGATCCCAGGACCCTGGGATCATGACCTGAGCCGAAGGCAGATGCTTAACAACTGAGCCACCCAGGCGCCCCCACACATGAAAACATTTAATATCATTAGTCATTAGGAAAATAAAACCACAATTAAATTTACTTCTCAGGATGGCTAAAATAAAAAAAAAAAATAGTGACAATATTAAGTACTAGTGAAGATAAAAGACCTGGATCACTCCAGAAATGTAAAATTCTATAGCCACTCCAAAAACCAATTTGACAATTTCTTTAAAAACTAACATACAACTACCATAGAACCCAGCAATTGAATTCCTGGGCATTTATCCGGAGGAATGAAGATGTATGGTTACTCAAAAACCTGTGCATGAATGTTTATAGTAGCTTTATTTGTAATAGTCAAAAGCTGGAAATAACCCACATGTCTTTCAATGGGTGTAAGGTTGAACAAACCATGGGACAGTCATACTGTTGAATATTTCTCAGCAATAAAAAGGAAAAAAATTTGATACACACGATAGGGAATTATGGCTGAGTGAAAAACCAATCCCAAATGTTGACATATTATGTGATTCCATTTATATAACATTCCTTAAGTTACAGTATTTTACAGACATAAAATATTTGTGGTTAGAGTTAAGGAAGGGATGGGAGGGAGAGACAAAAGTGGAAAGTGGATATAGCTACAAAATGGCAACATAAGGGATCGTGGTGGTAATGGAATGTTCCTTATCTTGGGTACGTCAATGTTGGTATCCTGGTTGTGATATTGTACTATAGTTTTTAAAGATGTTAATGGGGAGGGGTGACACTGGGTAATGGGTACTCAATATATCTCTGCATTATTCTTACAACTGTATGTGAACTTACAATTATCTCAAAATGAAAATGTAATTAGAAATATAGATTACTGTGTGTGGACAAGTTTTCAAAAGAAAAATTGTTAAATCAACTAACTATAGATAAAATTAAACAATGACTATAAATTAAGAAAATTTTCTAAAATGAGAAGCAGCATTGCAGAGTGAATAAAAGCATCAGCTTTGGAGATGAAGAAAGATTAAATCTTGGAACTGCTGATTATTAGTTGTGTTTACTTATACTAGAACTCGTTTATTGACGTTATATCTGTTGATTTCAATTACACCACTGTGTTGTTAAATCACACTGCTTCCATATATCAATTGACAAAAAAATATTGAATCATGAATTATCTTTGTAAGATTGGATACTATGTTACCAGAAAATTAACAATGGTATTATAATAAGTCTAATACCATTTAAATCCATCCAAATTTACACTATTAAAACTAATTCAAATATTATGTTAGATAACAGCATAATATACTGAAGAAAAGTGTTAAAGAAAATCTGATTCTGCCAATAATTCTTCAGTAAATTGTATTCATAGGCATAATCTAATTAAATTAAATTCCTGAAAGCTTAGTATTGTGTTCCAGGACCAGGCAGAATAATAAAAAATCTAATCAGAATTTGGTTTAAAGTTTAATTTTCTAAAAAAGAAAACAGCAGGCATTAATGATCACTGAACCTTTGTGCAAATATACAATGAACGCATGTTTGTAAAAAGTACTTGGCTTTACAGCCATGTCAGTTTTAATATTATAGCTCATCCTAACGGATACCTAAGGTATTGGTTTAGTATTAACTTGTGGAAGAATGCCATCTACTGAGTCAGTTACGGCATTAAACCATGACAGCACTAGCATTGTAAACTTAAAATGACAGAAATAAATTGGTCAAAATTAATAAACAGTGTCAATAGAAAAATGTCTTTTTTTTCCCCAAACTGTTTTGCAAGCTAACACCAAGACCCCTCTGTAATCTGCCTGATGTTATTGGTTATGCTATAGGAAATTGCCACAGCTTTCCCACACACTATCTACACCAAAGAGATGATTAATTGATGATTTATATAGCTATATTATTGATAATTTATATAACTCAATAAAGCTACATTAAGAATCTTATTCCAGTTCCCTTAAGTAATTAGATTACACATAATTTCTAAGACAGCAGGTTCACTAATCTTACGGATTTCTTTTAATCTTTTATAAAAGAAGTAATTCAAACAGCAAGAGATAACAAAATATACACTTCTAACCCATAAGAACATTTCATTATTTTTTGTTAATTTGTTTTTTATCTTTTCTAGTTGATGAACTAATTATTCTTATCAACAAACAGCTATTCTTATTATTGACCTAGACCATCTATCATTTTGTTCTTATTTGTTCATTTGCATGAGTTTATAATCATTTTTTTTTTTACTTACCATTTCCAGGGTATTTCAAATGCTACCTTTATTATTTTTAAAGATTTATTTATTTATTGAGAGAGAGAGAGAGAAAGCACTCATGGGGGGAGGGGCAGAGAGAGAGAGAGTCTCAAGCAGACTCCCCGCTGAGCACAGAGTCTGACTCGGGGCGTTGATCCCGTGACCCATGAGATCACCACCTGCGTCAAAACCAAGAGTTGGTCACTTAACTTACTGTGCCACCTAGGCTCCCCTAAAATGCTAATTTTAAAATAGCAAGTATTACAAAACACAAAGTATAAAATTAAACCAAATTATAGTTCTATTATCGAGTAATAAATATATAAACATGTTAATGAACATTACAGATTTTTTTGTACATATATAGGTAAAAAATAAAATTAATTGATTTAAATACACAAATAGCAAATGGGATCAAGCTCTACATGTTCTCATTTCCATTTGACAATATTCTATGAATATTTTCACACTGTTTAAATAATCTGCAACATATTGGTAACATACTAACCCAGGCCAAATCAGCCTCACTGCTTTGTAAAGAAAGTTTTATTGGCACATAATCATGCCTATTGTTTACAGGAAATCTAAAGGTGCTTTCATTGCTACAGGACCAGAGTTAAATAGCTGTGACAAAGACCATAAAACATACAAAACCTAACTTACTCTTTGTCCTTGTAGTGTAAACCCTGACAGTTGTTTGGGTTTTTTTCCCCCCTTTTTTAATGCAAGTGTTTGACTTGTTTTGATTGCCAACCCACGCACTTCAAAGACCACTATCTCAAATAAACACATTGCCAGCCACACATTAGATGAAAAGTCAAGCCACCTCCCCCAACTGGGGCTTGATTCTTTTAGAGATTTTGGTAGATTTCTATAACTGCCCACTTGGGCACTTGTTTTCTCTCTTCCCTGCCTTAAATTCCTGCTCTTAATGTTTTATATTTACTAATAAAGAGTGAGCCCATGTATTAATGGATTTGGTTTGCTAATATTTTGTTGAGGATTTTTGCATGTTGGCCTGCAGTTTTCTTTATTTGTAGTGTCTATCTAGTTTTGGTATTAGGGTAATGCTGGCTTCATGGGATGAATTTGGAAATTTCCTTCCCCTTCTATTTTTTTGGAAAAGTTTGAGAAGGATAAACATTAACTCTTCTTTCAATGTTTGGTAGAATACCTCTGTGAAGCCATCTGGTCCTGGACTTTTGTTTCTTGGGAGTTTTTTGATTACTGATTCAATTTCATTGCTGGTAATCAGTCTGTTCAAATTTTCTTTTGTTTTTTTGAGATTTTATTTATTTATTTATTTATTTATTTATTTATTTATTTATGAGAGATAGAGAGTGGGGGTGGGTAGCAGGGGAAGAGGAGCAAGCAGACTCCACACTGAGCATGGAGCCTGATGCAGGTCAACATCCCACAACCCTGAGATCATGACCTGAGCTGAAATCAAAGGTCAGATGCTTAACCGACTGAACCAACCAAGTGCCCCTCATTCAAATTTTCTGTTTCTTCCTGCTTCAGTTTTGGGAGTTTATATGTTTCTAGGAATTTATCCGTTTCTTCCAGGTTGTCCAATTTGTTGGTATATAATTTTCCATAATAGTCTCTTATAATCTTTTGTATTTCTGTGATGTCATTTGTTATTTCTCTTCTTCCATTTCTAATTTTGTTTATTTGAGTCCTCTGTATCTGTTTTTTTTTTTTTTTTTAAATGAGTCTGGCTAAAGATTTATCAATTTTGTTGATCTTTTCAAAGAACCAGCTCCTGGGTTCATTGATCTGTTCTATTGTGGGTTTTGTTTTTGTTTTTGTTTTTTAATCTGCTGTGATCTTTATTATTTCCTTCCTTTTTACCGGTTTGGGGTTTTGATTTTTTTTTTTTTTTTTTAGCTCCTTTAAGTGTAATGTTAATTTTTTATTTGAGATCTTTTTTGCTTCTTGAACTGGGCCTGTATTGTTATAAACTTCCCTCTTAGAACTACTTTTGCTGCATCCCAAAGATGTTGGACCATTGTGTTATCATTTTCATTTATTTCCATGTATTTTTTTTAATTTCCTCTTTGATTTCTTGGTTGATCCATTCATTGTTTAGTAACATGTTATTTCACCTCCATGTATTTGTGGTCTTACTAGTTTTTTGTTTGTTTGTTTGTTTTTCTTATGGTTGATTTCTGGTCTCATAGTGTTGTGGTCAGAAAAGATGCATGGTATGACTTTGATATTTTTGAATTTGTTGAGACTTGTTCTGTGACCTAATATGTAATCTATTCTGGAGAATGTTCCATGTGCACTTGAAAAGAATGTGTATTCTGCTGTTTTAGGATGGAAAGGTCTGAAATGACTCCCTTGTAGGCAGTATACAGATGGGTTTTGTTTTTTCATCCATTCTGTCACCATATGACTTTTGATTGCAGTGTTTAGTCCATTTACACTCAAAGTAATTATTGATAGGTATGTACTCATTGCCATTTTGTTGCTTGTTTTGTGTTTATTTTTATAGTTCCTTATTTTTTTCTTCTCTTGCTCTTTTCTTTCATGGCTTGCTGGCTTTCTTTAATGATATACTTGGATTCTGTTCTCTTTGTTTTTGCATATCTGTTGCCAGTTTTTTATTTGTGGTTACCATCAAGCTTATATATAACATATTATGCATATTGCTGTCTATATTACACTGATGGTTGCTTATGGTTGAACCTATTCTTTACTCTTCCACCCCCTCCCTCCCCAACCAACAGTTTAGGTGTATGGTATCATACTTTACATTCTTTTATTTTGTGAGTCCCTTGACAGATTTTTACAGATATATTTAATTTTACTGCTTTTGTGCTTCCTACTTTTCCTACTTACTCCTGCTTATGGTCTTTTCTTTTCACTCCAAGAGTCCCTTTTAACATTTCTTGTAAGGCTGGTTTAGTGGTCATGAATTCTTTCAACTTTTATTTGTCTGGGAAACTTACCTCTTCTTCACTCTGAATGATAGCCTTGCTGGATAGAGTATTCTTGGCTGCAGGTTTTTTTCCTTTCAGCACTTTGAATATATTATGCCACTCTCTTCTGACCTGTAAAATTTCTGCTGAAAAATCAGCTGATAGCCTTATGGGGTTTCCTTGGTATGTGATGGTTTCTTTTCTCTTGCTGCTTTTGAAATTATCTGTTTATCACTACTTTTTGCCATCTTAATTGTTCTGTGTCTTAGTGTGGACCTTCTTAGGTTGATTTTGTTAGGGGTTCTCTGTGCCTCTTGGATTCAGATTTGTTTCCTTCTCCAGATTCAAGAAGTTTTTGGCTCTTATTTCATCTAATAAATTTTCTGCTCCCTTTTCTCTCTCTTCTCCTTCTGGGAGTCCTATAATGTGAATGTTATTATACTTGATAGTGTCACTGAGTTCTCTAAGTCTATTTTCATTTATTATTACCTTTTTTCTCTCTCCTGTTCAGTTAGATTGCTTTCCATTATTCCTCCAAGTCACTGATCTATTCTTCTGCTTCCTCTAGTCTACTATTTATTTCATCTAGTATATTTTTAATTTTAGTTATTGAGTTCTTCATCGCTGATTGATTCTTTTGTATGTTTTCTATCTCTTTGTTGAGAGTCTCACTGGGGTACTCCACTCATTTCTCAATTCCAGTGAGTAACTTTATGACCATTACTTCCATTTCTCTATCAGGTACATTACTTATCTCTATTTCTCTTTTGTCTCTTGTTGTGGTTTTGTCCTGTTCTTTCTTTGGAAACATATTCCTCTGTCTCCCCATTTGTCTAATTCTTTGCATCTGTTTCTATGTGTTAAGAAAGTCAGCTACATCCCCTCTTCTTGAAAGTAGAGGCCTTATGAAGAAAAGGTCCTGCAGTACCCTGCAGTGTAATGTACCCTGTTCACCACAGCCTGACACTTCAGGGGTGTCTCCTATGTGTGTTGTGTGCACGCTACTGTTGTAGCTGAGCTCTTTTTGCCTTCATCCCGGTCCTCTACCATGGCTATCTTTGTTGGAAGCAGGATTTAGTCCCTTTGTCATTAGTGGGCCAGTCTGGGACAGCCTTGGGCTTGAGCTGAGTCAGACCTGGTGTTTGCCAGAGGTACAGTAGCATGGAACTCTAGGGCATTTTTCCCTACGTGGTCCCCTGAGAAGCTTTCATTGGTGGGCAGGTCCTACAGTCTGAGCAGATGTCTGCTCCCAGCCATTGCTGGGGCTGCAGTCAGACTGACATGTGTGGTTGCCTTCCCCTCTCCTTGGGGCAGGAGTCACTTTGGAGTGCTGCTGGCCTTTGTCAGGGCCGTTTCCACACTCCCAGGTTTGTGGCACCACTTTGGATGTGCTCCAGCCAAGGGCATATTGGATGGGGCAGGGCTGCAGAACACTGGGGCAGGGTGCGTGGTGGAAGCAGTTTGCACAGGTCTTCTAGGGGAGGCACCTAGACCAACTTTCGAAAACTCTTGTCGTGGGGCTGGAGGAAGAGTCTACAGGATAGTGTGGAGGCAGGGTGCATGGTGCCAACAAGATTTGGGTAGGTTTGTTGTGAGAGGAAACCTGGAACCAAGACTTGGCTGGAGGGAGCGTATCTGCAGAACACAGGGTATGCCCTTAGCAAGTTAGGTGGAGAGTGTTGGCATTGTGGCAGTTCCTGCAGGTTTTTCTGTATCTAGGATCGGCAGGGGAGGAAATTGGCACCTGGGAGCTCTTTTATTTCTGGAGAAGTCTTCTAAAGATTCCTGCTCCTCCAGCACATGCTCTGAGATTAGTAAATAAATCTTCCCATATACCCCAGGCATTTTTCAACTGCTACTTCTGTGCCGTATCTCCATGGGGCTGTTTGTTGTTACCTCTTTGAAGGCAGGGACTCAGTTTCCTATGGCCCTCCAGGCTCTCTGAGAGCTGCAACCCACTGTTTTTTTAAAATTCCAGGTGTTAAGCCCTGCAGATTGCAAGAGCTCACAAAATTAGGTCCTTCTGATTTTCAAAGCCAGATATTTTGGGGATTTGGCTTCCCCGTGCCTGGGTTCCCGATACGAGGATCTTTTTCTCTTTCCTCTCTGTGCCCAGGCATTCCTCCTTTTTCCTAACAAGTCTCAGTCATTCCTACCCTCTTCAATGTGGTCTCTTCTCTATAATTAGCTGTGGAGAGTCTGTTCTGCCAGTCTTTGGGTCATTTTCTGGGTTACTTACACTGATGTGGGTGTTACCTAGTACTATCTGAGGGAGAAGGTGAGCTTAGGATCCTCCTACTTGCCATATTCCTGTTTTATGTTTTTAAAACTATACATGTGGACATGCACAACATGGACACTTTTTTCAGGATAAATGAATAGACATCAAAATATATTAATACTTTCATACTTCTATCATGTTATTATAAATAATTATATAACATTCAGGGCCTGGATCTAACAAATTCCTATTTTCTATTGTAGGATATTTTTATTGCTTTAGCCTTTAAAACAAGTACTGTAAAAAGGAACACTGTTTTACTCAACATATGAATGCCTATACCTTAATGATTTGTCTATTATAAATTACAAAAGGTAAATTTATTGCATCGAAAATATGTAATATGCAACTGTTTATTTAATCTATTTATCTTTGTACCTGTTCTGTCTCATCTATCAATTATCTATTTACTAATTTAGATATATATGTCAAATTGTCATTCAGAGTAGTTGCATAATCATAAATACTTAAATACAATATACCTTAAATATTTAAAATTCAAAGATATTTTAAAAAGAGACAGTCAATTCAAAACTTTGGAAAAACTAGGGCGCCTGGGTGGCTCAGTTGGTTAAGCGACTGCCTTCAGCTCAGGTCATGATCCTGGAGTCCCGCATCGGGCTCCCTGCTCTGCGGGGAGCCTGCTTCTCCCTCTGCCTCTGTCTCTCTCTCTCTCTCTCTGTCTCTCATGAATAAATAAATAAAATCTTTAAAAAAAAAAAAAACTTTGGAAAAACTAAGAAATAAGTGAAGGGAAAGAGAAAGAAAGAATAATGACAAGAGCAGAAGTACATTAATTTGAAATTGGGTATAATAACTAAAAAATAAATATAATTTATTCTTGTCTGTGGAAAAATAATATTTCAATAGAGAAAACACTAGCTGCCTTAGGAAAATAAAGAAGTATAATTTCATAGAATTACAACTGAAAATGAGTACATAGCCATAGATTTGAAGGAGATGTAAACAGAAATATTAAATATGTTGATCAATTTTCTTCAAATATATTTGAAAAGCTGTGTGAAAGGGGAAATTTTCTGGACAGATATAGCCTAACACAAATGACTGCTTCGTGTAATCTAAAGTGATCAATCACCATGTAAGAAATTTAGGTGTTAGAAACTGCAGGTCTATTCCATTTCACAAGTGGACTCTATCAAAACTTCAAGGAACATTTAACTACTAAGCTTCTTTTATGTAGCAAATATAACACTTCCATAAAGTCCTGAAAGAGATAACAGAAAGGGAAGCTGCAGACCATTACGGGCATAAATCACTAAGACTGCTTCCCTCCAGGACTTCAAGGATGATTCAGTTTATTTGAAAACCTAGTAGAAACTGGACTCTCTTAATGGGTCCAAAGACAGGGAGACATCTTATTATCTCTTCATAAAATAAAATAATTCTTAATAAAAAAATCTACTTTCTTTCTATGTTCTTCCAAACAGAATGTGAAACGCTGGAAAACATCATAGTCTGCTGAGAAACAATTTCAGTACATCCACTGACACTAGTTTGGTTCATCAGTTGTAAAAGATACAGTCGGTGATATTATACAAGCAAAAGTAATGTGGTGAATCATGAAAAGAGAAAATAAAATTTCACTGTTTACCTGATATATTTCTATGTATAACAGAAAAGCTGAATGGCATCAGTTATAAATTACTTGTAACAAGATAAATTATCAAACAGACTGATTAGAAATTAATATATAAAAATCAATAACTACATACAACAATTTAAATTATACTTAAGAAAACTGATTTGCAGTAAAGACAAATAAAATTAGAAATAAAAAATAATCTATTAAGGGGCATGAAATAAAATTTGAATAAGTGTAAAAGCATCGTTTTGTTTGAGCGAGAAGTCTGCATTTTGTAGAAAATAATAACAATAATCCATCCTAATTTTTTTTAAATCCATTGCTATGTTTTTGTACTGCCACTTTTTCTGGAATTGGCAGGCTGACTGTAAAGTGTTGTAACATAATAGGCATGATTTAATTGTTAGGAAAATTCTGGAACCTAAGAAGAGCAGGCAAAAACATAATCTACAAGATGTGTTAGATATTAATCCACAGTATTTTCAAAAGATAATGCTAGTTTGTGGAAATATGTCATTAGATTAACAAAACAAACTAGATGTTCTGCAAACAGATCTGCACTCATATAGAAATAGTAGCATATGATAAAGAAGTGAGCATTTCGGGCGCCTGGGTGGCTCAGTTGGTTAAGCGACTGCTTTCGGCTCAGGTCATGATCCTGGAGTCCCTGGATCGAGTCCCGCATCAGGCTCCCTGCTCGGCGGGGAGTCTGGTTCTCCCTCTGACCCTCCCCCCTCTCATGTACTCTCTCTCTCTCATTCTCTCTGTCTCAAATAAATAAATAAAATCTTTAAAAAAAAAAAAAGAAGTGAGCATTTCAATGCGTAAGCAAGGATGCCTTATGAGGTAATCAATATGAAGAAAACCTAATAGCAAATCTAGTAGTGAAATAGGCAATGGATATGAACAAACTGTCTCCTAATTAAGTAACCCGAGTGCTTAAAAACATTTGAAAATATGCTCAATCTTCCTCTTAATTGAATCTATACAATGAAATAAAAATGGGGATCTTTGGAAGCCAGTAGGTTCTCAGGAATCAAGAAGTTAGACACAGTTCATTGTTGTCTTCATTAGATGTAAAGAACTTTGTACAGTTTAGGGAGAAATAGGGGTTATTGAAACCTCTCTGACTGTGGTTATCAAAAACGTAAAATGCACATACTATTAACCATAGTTACCAAAACTTAAAATGTACATACTATTTGACTGCAGTCTCACATCCAAGTGGCTAGCTAACAGAAACTTGCAGGTATAGAGAAAGACGCATCAGGGTGTTTACGGTCATTGCAAAGTACTGGAAGCTATTTAAAAAGCTATTGGTGAAGCATACCTTAATGAACTGCAGGATGCATGCAATAAAATACTCTGCAAATGCTCAAAAGGGTGAAATAAATCTACATTTGCTACTCAAGAGACCTCCCAGAAATATTCTTGAGTAGAAAGGCAAGTTGTTGAAAAGAATTGCCAGGCATTGAGTGAGAGCAAATTAGACCATCCAGTCCTAGGTGAACCACTGAAGTCTGCAGCCCCAGGACTTGCCTCAGTGGAGACCAGAAGAAGAATCACCCAACTGATCCCAACACAAATGTCTGACTCACAGATTTGTGAGGAAATAAATGGTTGATCTTTTAAGCCACTGTGATTTGTGATGGTTTGTTAAAGCAATAGATGATGATGCAAGGTCCTTAATATTCATCAGATTAGAAAATAAAGTTTGAACCCCAAAGTCCTTCAAATTGCTTCTGTATACTCAAGGAAAATTTGATGTGAGTGTGGTGTGTTCCCTTTTACTTTCTCTTTTCTCTGGAAGAACTTACATAGTCACATGTTTGCCTGCAAGAGCCCAGACACGTGGTTCTCAGGTTTTAGGTAAGGAATGCCAACATGTTTAAGATGTGAGTGATGTGAGAACAGAATTCTACCTATATATATATTTTTTTATTTTCCCTTTTTCTTTGTAGAAACCTAAAATATAAGGGAAATTAACAAAAGCATTTTGTGTGAAAATTAATTGGTTTGGTTCTTGTGTATATTCCTGCTGACACCTGGTCAGGGTTTTGTCTCCCTGGAAGTGCCACAGAGAGTGAGTGGGTATAAAAATAAGAACACTGTGCAGGGAATTGATCCCAGTTTTATGACTGGACAGATTCAAACCATGTGAAATATTTTACTGGAGAGGAAGATAATTAATCAAGTTCAAATATTTCTGATTGTGCTAGACACACACACACAATCTTTCAATTAGATATTAAAGCACATTCCAAACTACCGTTCTTCTTTGAGAAGTTATATGATTAGCAACTTACGTGACGTAGTAAGTTCATACAGCTCCATCACCATATGGTCTTTCAATGCCTGGTAAAGATGTTACAATTTATAAAGATTATAATTTGTGGGATTCAATGCATCTCAGTCCTTTTATTTGCCATGGAGCTGAAATTAGAGCCAAAATATAGTTTCCCTGCATCTACACCCAATAGAAGATTAACTCTTCTCCCTTTCCAAGGAGAAGCTGATGATACCACGCGCCTCCTGAAGAACAGATATCAGCAGACCTAAACGAAGTCACTGCTGGATAGTGACTGCCATGACTGAGGTCTTCATTCTGCTGCTCACGTGGCCTCCTTGTATCTCTTAGGGCAAACACTCTCACCGGCATAGAGATTATAATCCTATTGATCAAAGAGACGTAGATAAGTTAATCACCTAGAATGTGCGTACTTACAGAGTGAGCCTGTAAGGTGCATCGAATTTAGTCCAGGCTCACTTCATGGTAGAGAAAAACACATGTGTCCACTCTCTTGGTTATGTCGGAAGAGCTTCACGTCTACCCATAATTGTGCCATTTGTGTTACTTTGGGCACGTAACTGTCTCTAGGAAACTCTGAGGAATATATAGTTAAATTAATGGAATAAGGACGCCTGGGTGGCTCAGTCGGTTAAGCGACTGCCTTCGGCTCAGGTCATGATCCTGGAGTCCCGGGATCGAGTCCCGCATCGGACTCCCTGCTCGGCAGGGAGTCTGCTTCTCCCTCTGACCCTCCTCCCTCTCCTGCTCTGTGTCTCTCATTCTCTCTCTCTCAAATAAATAAATAAAATCTTTAAAAAAAATTAATGGAATAAAGTGGCACTGAATAAAAGCCTTTTTTAAAAAAGGATTTCATTTATTTATTTGACAGAGACATAGCATGAGAGGGAATACAAGCAGAGGGAGTGGGAGAGGGAGAAGCCCGCTTCCCGCGGAACAGGGAGCCCAACGCGAGGCCCGATCCCAAGACCGCGGGATCATGACCTGAGCTGGAGGCAGACGCCTAATGACTGAGCCACCCAGGCGCCCCGTGAATAAAAGCCTTTTATTGTATCCTTAATGTTGCCATTTCAATTTCAAAGTTTCAAAGTTAGAAGCCACCTTCAGAGCAATTTGCTCGATAAATGGTAATGAAGATTAAAAACAAAATTTTTCATCAACCATGTATAATTTTATTTTCTTTTACTGTGTCTTGTTAATATGTTTTTGTATAATGTAGATTTAACTTGTCTGTTATCTTAATTTTTGCATTATCAATTTATTTCACATTGATTTTTCTGTTTTTTTCTTACAGTCTAACTAAAAAAAATATTTTATCATTTTTGCACTCCTACTTAATCCTGATTCCACCTTACTTTAATATTTTGTAATTTTAAGAGTGAATTATTATAAAATAAAAATATGAATAAAATGTGTAATTTACTCTTTTGCTCAAAAACATAATAAGAAATAGAAATAAATTAATAAGAAGACAGTTTCTGAGTCCTATTAAGAGTAATATTCACAAAGGAGCAACAAAATCTGTGCATTGCAGAGAGCTAACTGAGAGTAGTGCTAATGCCTTAAAAGTCAGTCACATCCCAGTTAAATTGACAGTCTGATCAAAAGGAGAAATTGTCTTAAAAAAAAAAAAAAAAAAAAGGAAAGAAAAGAAAACCACAGGCTCCAAATGGTGTCACTTAGACTGAGTTCCCAAACCAGGGCTTGATACCCAATCTAATTGTACTTTCACGTCCCCCAGAAATCTGGCCTTAGCAGCCAGCCAGGAAACTCTTATTTCCTCCAGAACGAAAGAGTCTGTCACTTGGGTCCTTTTCATTCTCCAAAGAAAGACGAGGTCGTCTGTATGATAAGACCCCCAGCTTTTCCCCCTAGCAAACAGCCTCCTCTGGAACAATCCTTCTTTTGTTAGTAACTTTTTGTCCCACCCTCCCCATCAATAAGAACCTTCCACTGTAAATAATCATACAGTACATACTCTGCCAAAAGCAGGTCAAGAGCATGATTTTTCTGAGTACCATTTATTAACACTGGTTTTATGAAATACTCAGCACCCTGAATGTCCAGTTTTTTTAAAGTTCTTTGAATTAGTTGTAAATTACAAATGTTTTTGTTCACAACCTGTAATCTCAGAAGGCATTCAATCAAATATTTATTTAGTTCTTATATGTGTTATGCACATAGAATGGTTCAACTCTAGCATCCCTTCCAACATTCCGTGCATTCTTTTTTGTGTTCAGGTTATTGCATTGTTTAGAAATCACGTTTCTATATATTTTCTTTGAATTTGTTCATAAAATCTAAATTTTCAATTACTTTTTGCAGTAACATTGTTCCTCCAGTTTTATATTAATGTGAAAAGGACTTGTATTTCTTTTCCCTTTCTTAATTCCTGATTTTTGAATATTTGTCTTTATCTTTTTTTATTGACTACATGCCCAAATATCTATCAGTATCATTATTTGTTTTGTATGTCATTATTTTTTTCTTTTTTCTACATTAGATTTACATATTGTGAATCATTATATTTTCTCTTGTTATTTTTTTCTTCTAATTTTTTAAGATGGCCATTTAGGTCACTGATTTCCATTCTTTCTTCTTTCCCTTAAACATAATATTTCATCTCAATTTCATGAATATTGATATGTCTGTTTATTTTATTCACTTATAATCACTGTGTATTTTATTATTTTCTTTTGACTGAGAAAACATTCCTTAATTTTCAACCACATTTTTGCTTGTCTTTTTTTGTAACTGCATTCAAAATTGACTGCACTGCATTTGAATATGGGTTGCCTGATACCAAGTCTTTGAAAACGTTTCATTCTTTTGTTGCTTGATCATTGCCAGCCTGACTTTTATTCTCTTCCACAAATCAGTGGCACTTAGCAACGGCCACCCAATTCTGCCTTTCTAATAGTTCCTATTCTGTCAGATGTGTGAGACATCATATGGACACCCCCTTCCATTTTCGCTCCATGCCGTTCTCCAAAGTGAAAATCTCAGCAGTTGCACTGTGTGGGCACTCCAGGAATGCTGGGGCTCCAGCCGCCAGGAGGGATGCAGTCCTCGTGCCTGGTGGGCACCCCTGCTCCACAATTCCACTGCAGGGTCTCCCTCCCAGGACAGCCTCTGACACTGGCTGTCACTGCTCAGCTTCCCTACCTAGAAGGAGAACCAAAGACAGATCTTTGTGCAAGTAACTTTCTTGAGGAATGCATTTGTGTGGGCAAGGATGGGGAAACAGGACAGGAAAACTGCGCCAGGTGTGATCTCTGCTCTAGATCAGCTTCAGTCTGACCACCAAGCAGCTCTGGAGCTTCCTCTCATGGAGATGTCATGTGAGCTACAAATGTAGCCACACAGGTGCATTAAAAGTGGTAGTCACACTTAAAAAAGTGAAAATAAGCAAAATTATTTTAAAGATATATTTTATTTCATCACGATGTGCCTCTCTGCACTTGTTCAAATCTAATTTAGAGCTATCAGGGCTTCTACAGCTAATGCAGCAGACAACTGAGAGCAGTTTCCTTTTCTACTAAAAATCGTAATTCTACTTCGGTGATTCTGGCTCCTACTGTTTAGGAAAAATCATGTGTGAACCAGCAAACTTCCATTTTCTTTAAGACTGTGGACAGCACTGAATGCGTGTACCACCACTCCTATTTCTCATTGACCTGTGTTTTATAACTTGTGCCAGAAATCATGGGGACAGGAAAAGTATAAGAAATACGCACAAACAATGAATCATGGAACACTACATCAAAAACTAATGATGTAATGTATGGTGATTAACATAACAATAAAAAATTAAAAAAAAAAAGAAATGGAAAGCAGGGGCGCCTGGGTGGCTCAGTCGGTTAGGCGTCTGCCTTCGGCTCAGGTCATGGTCCCAGGGTCCTGGGATCGAGCCCCGCATCGGGCTCCCTGCTCCGCGGGAAGCCTGCTTCTCCCTCTCCCACTCCCCTGCTTGTGTTCCCTCTCTCGCTGTGTCTCTCTGTGTCAAATAAATAAATAAAATCTTTAAAAAAAAAAGAAATAGCAAACATCAGTATTGATACTATCCTTTTCTCTTAAGAACATTATACTTGTCTACAGATAAATTAATGGAATTAATAAGGGAAATTATCAAAGTTTCTACATAACAGGATTCAAAAGAATGTATTTTTAGGTATCAACAATACACAAGAAAATATTTAAATAAAATATTTTAATAGCTACTTCATTCATATTAATTACCTAGAAATAAATCTTCACAGAGGAGGAAACTCAGGAGTCAATCAACTTTGGAAAATATGTTCAAGTTCATCAATAATCAGAAAAGTGCAAATTAACAAAAAAATGGGTTATCACTCCACATCCTCCGGATTGGCAGACATTAGTGAGGATTTGGAGCAATAAGAACCTTACACACATTGCTAATTGAAGTGCCAGTGGTACACACAAACTGGAAAATGATTGGCATTAACATGTAAATGTAGGCATGTGCTTATCCTACAACCCAGCAGCTAAATGGATGCTTTTACATATGCAACAAAAAGACATATTATAATGTTCATAGCAACATTATCCATTAGAGCAAACCTGCAGCAACCTACGTTGTCTATCTAATAAATAAAGAATTGCCAAGTATGCATTCAGTAGAATTCTATCACCAGGGAAAATAAAAATAGATTGACTACCTAAAACATGTGCTAATTTCAAACATGTAATGTTAAGTGAAGAGTCAGAAAAATACATATGGTATGATTCCATTTACATGTGGTTCAAAATCAAGACTAAACAGTATGTCTTTTAATCACACACACACACACACACACACATCTATTCAATCTATGGAGAAAGGCAAGAGGATAAGTAACACAAGAATTAGAATAACAGTTACTTCTAGGGAGAACACTGTCAGTTGAGATTGGCAAGAAGCAAGCAGCTGGTAAATTACTGATAATATTCTAATTTTATTATTTCATTATTCTTCTACCATTTAGAGCATTCCTAAACATTTTTTCCCTGTTCTGTTGCAATCATTTATTTCATAATAATAAATGGAAATCATATTCAGGAAGAATAACATTTATCAGAAAATTATTCATTCAAAATTAAAAATAACAGGGTAATAATTTAAATGAATGAAAGTTCATGATTTTATGAATTACATTTGAGTGAAAATAAAAATCTAATCTGGAACTAAGAGAAAAAATAAATCAAATGGAATATATTTAACTGGATACAAATATGCTTGTACATATATGCATATCAAATGATTATTGTAATATTTAAATAATAGCAATTTTGCATTTATTAAATACCTTCTAAGTAACATGCATTGGGATGAGGCAATTTATATATAACATCTTAGTTAATGTTAAATCCCCATAAATTCTATAGCATTTTGTTTTTGTTGTTATTGGCTATATCATGTGTATGTCCTTATTTTGGGGAGCTTTAATAGACATTTAGGTGGGCGCCTGGGTGGCTCAGTTGGTTAAGCGACTGCCTTCGGCTCAGGTCATGATCCTGGAGTCCCGGGATCGAGTCCCGCATCGGGCTCCCTGCTCGGCGGGGAGTCTGCTTCTCCCTCTGGCCCTCCCCCCTCTCATGTGCTCTCTCTCATTCTCTCTCTCTCAAATAAATAAATAAAAAAAAAAACAGACATTTAGGAAAGTAATTTTGTGTAGTTTTGTTTACCCTTTTCCCACTAATATCTATTTGAGAGCTTTATTGAATGATACTTTACATAGTATAAAATTCACCCATTTTAAGTATATAATTAAATGACTTTAGTAAAATCACAGTGTGCAAATATTACAATATAGTTTTAGAACACTTCAAACATTACCTCAAAACTGTAGTTATTATCTACTACCAATCCAGGCCCAAGGCAGCTATTGATCCACTTTCTGTCTATAGATTTGCATTTTCTATATATTTCCTGTAAATTGACTCATAATCCATTCACATAATCTTTGCTTCCTGGTTTCTATTACTTTCACTTATTGTAATGGTTCTGAGGTTAATCCACATTGTGGCATGTATTGAAAGTTCTGTCCTTATAGTTGCTGAATTGAATGTCCTTTTGTGAATATCCTATTTTTTTATTCATTCACTAGTTAATGGACACTTAGGTGGTTCCAATTTGGGGTTGTTATGAATAATGCGGCTGCATTTCTGTGTCGATTCTAAGGAGTGGAATTGCTTGCTCTTATGGTAATTTATGTTTAACTTCTTTAAAAACGGCCACAATGTTTCCAAGGCATCTGTAACATTTTACATTTCCACTTGGAATACACAGTTTCCAGTTTCCCCTCATGCTCACCGGCAATAGGTATTTTCCGTCCTTTTGATTATAGCCATCCTAGTTTTCTCCCTGTCCATGACTTGTCTTTTCATTCCCTCCAGAGTGTTTCTTGAGGTGCAAAGGTTTTAAATCTTGACAAAACCCAATTTTTCTTTGTTTTTCTTTTATGGATCATGCTTTTGGTATTATGTCTAGTTTTTGATCAACACACAATCACGAAGATTGTCTCATAGTAATGTCTGCTCTAACATTTGCTTCTCTTATAGATAGTATTACTATTTTCATTTACCAATGAGGCTTAAAGTTGTAATATGAAAGCCCAGAATCACACAGTGAGTAACGGAGGGAGTCAGGATTTGAACCTGGGATGATGGTATAAGCTGTTAGACACTGTGCAATACTGACTGCTTCATGCATATTATACATCTGCTCTGTATAGACACATGACATCTCTGAGACTCAAAAATGATGGTGATCATGCAGATGTGCAGTTTAGGGGTCAACAGAATAAACAACCATGTGTCTTCTTCACATACTCTTCATGAGTATGGAAATAGAGTTAGTTTAAAATGTTTAAATTAAATAATCCTGAACCTTCACTGAAGATTTCCTGCTACTTTTATGCACATGTCTCAACTGTGGAGTTCTCTGCTGCTCCCCTGATCTGCTTCTCTCACGTGGACAACCTATTCATTGATGTTCTGTGATGTGAAGTGCAGGTTACAGAGATAGCTGGGATGCCCAAGTTTAATATCCAGTAGCTATAATCTAGCAGGGGAGACAGATGTTCTAAAAAGGTCCCTGTCTCCCTAACAAGCTTTGTGTCATTAGTTGTCACTTAATTGTGAGAGCCTTCACAGTCTAACATTCTGTGACTGCAATGTGTGACCTGGAATTGAGGTGCAATATGTGGGAAAGAGAAATTGATTATAAGTTGGAAAATCCTGGAAACCTTTACAGAGGTGGTATTTGAGCTGCAACAGATACTATAACTTCCTTATTGCTTTTAAGGCCCATTTTCGTATAAGGACCTTGAAAAATGTTTAAAGTTCATTGCTGAGCAGATCCTCTGAAGCTTCATGATGGCCTGATTTACAAGTCTCTAATGAGATTAATGGTTGATGGATCACTGCTTTAATGATAAATAATAATAAAGTCCAGGGATGTGACAGTTCCTGTATTATACTTCATTCATGTAGGAACCTTTATTTTATTCTTCCTTTTTCCTCCCACTCAAGCTAAAAGCCAAATCAGTAAAAGGTCAAGCTGACTGACATGGATTATTGTATTTTCCTCAACCTGTCCAGAGATCAATAGTGAATGTCATCATCCATTTCCCTGAAACATGGACACTAACTTCATTATCTTAATACATTAAAGAAAGCAGAGCCTAAAGCTATACCAATTTCATACTTCTACTCTTACAACTCCACCTCTTACAACTTCTACTCAACAACTACAACATTAGAATTTTTAAAATCTGGGCATTAAACTTTTTACAATAATTTCTTAGTAGAGCTGCTTTAGGATAGAATCTGAATCAAGCCCTCCCAATTTACTTTGACAGATATGTGAGTTCCAGATTTATGTTTCAGATTTATGTCTTTAAGAAAAGTCCAAATGATTATGCCCTGGTTGGAAACTCCAAAGAAAGAGAAATGCCCATACCATATGCCCTGACTCAGTTCCTCGGTTCCAAATAGAGATGTTGATCATCACAACCATAGAGATTGAAAAGCACCCGTAAACCATCCCTTCTCTGGTCACATATCTTCCAACCCCCAAGTAATTCTGGCAAGATAAGCCATTTTGGTAAGCATGAAATTAAAATGCTATATGAAAATTATAAACCTTTATCACATGTTGATTTGAAGTCACACCAGAATGGAATCTGAAATTTATTAGTTATGGGGCGCCTGGGTGGCTCAGTCGTTAAGCGTCTGCCTTCGGCTCCGGTCATGATCCCAGGGTCCTGGGATCGAGCCCCGCATCGGGCTCCCTGCTCTGCGGGAAGCCTGCTTCTGCCTCTCCCACTCCCCCTGCTTGTGTTCCCTCTCTCGCGCTCTCTCTCTGTCAAATAAATAAATAAAATCTTAAAAAAAAAAAGAAATTTATTAGTTATAAGACAAAATTAATGATTTAACACATCTAAAGTTGACTATTTTCTCTGTAATAATATCTACTCTGCATGCTTTTTGAGAAGAATCATGTCAATCTACCTATCCAATGCCTGGATAACATGTAGTATCTGCTTTGTATAATTTGGTTTTGTTTGCTTGGATTGTAGAAAATACATAATTTTCAAAGGTTAGTTAGGGACAGTCTAAATATCAGCATTGATAACATCTTAATAATTACAAAGCAAAAGTATTATACAAAATATAATTTAACATTTCATTTACTAAATGTTCTATATTTAGATTTATATGTATTTTGATCTTATGATAATGAAATAATGCCACACACAACATACTACTAATACATTTTAGAAGGTGTTTCCCCTCTACAACACATTTTCCAGCTTAGGAATTTACTACCAAAGCAGAGAGCTTACTGTTTAAAAAAAAAAAAGAAAATGGTTTAAAAATTAAAGTATTTAGAAATCTTAATGCAAGGAAATAAAGTTGACCCCCACCTAAAAATAATCTCCCAATATCTGAATCATCATGACGCTCAACCATTGACACCAGCATACATTCCATGCGACACCACACATCTTCCTTCTATAATACACTTTATGTTTCTTAATGACTGTGATCTGTTGGCACCAGGATTGATGAATGATTCCTCTTTATATATTTTGCAAATGTAGCATATAGCTTTGTACAGTTCTAGTGAATGAAAGAATTAATGAATGGATAAACTTAAAGGAGTGAGTGAATCACGATATTACATACATCAAAGGAATGCAATGTCTTATTCTGTAAAATACAATCCTTATCCAGGTTCTTTCTAAAGAGCAGTCCATCTTAGGAGATGAAGCTCCAGTCATTGGCTCATTGAGAAGATTTAAAATGGTAACTGTGAATATTTTCCTAGAAATTCTGGCATCCCCAATGATTGTTATTACGGAACACACTTGAAGAGGGAGATGGAAAAACTGGGAAGTATTTTATTTTATTTTATTTTATTTAAAGATTTTATTTATTTATTTGAGAGAGAGAGATATCAAGAGAGAGCACAAGCAGGGGGAACAGCAGAGGGAGAGGGAGAAGAAGACTTTCTGCTGAGCAGGGAGCCCAACTTGGGGCTCGATCCCGAGACCCCGGGATCATGACCTGAGCCAAAGACAGATGCTTACCCACTGAGCCACCCAGGCACCTAGAATGTATTTTCAATACCAACG
This sequence comes from Leptonychotes weddellii, assembly GCF_054177405.1. Taxonomy (NCBI): domain Eukaryota; kingdom Metazoa; phylum Chordata; class Mammalia; order Carnivora; family Phocidae; genus Leptonychotes; species Leptonychotes weddellii. The sequence goes on from NC_138376.1 coordinate 127,296,438, forward strand.
CCAAATGATGAAGCAATGCAAAATTGTCCTATCAGAAGCTGTTGAAATAAGTTTCATTTGTAGAAAAGATAACTTTGGGAAAATACAAAATATGCAAGAGTGTTGCATATATAAAGGAACTGGCTTTTTGTATACTCCCAAGAGGAAGGTCTGCCACCCAGGTTAGGTTTTGTAAGGAAATGCAGGTTAGAATTTTGGGGAGGTGCACTTTGACTGAATCTAAGAACCTTCTCATTGACATAGTTACCAAGTTAGGAAATACGTTGCTCTCAATACTCCTGGTATCCAACATAGATGAGACACCATGATGGAAAAAATTCAAGATTCACATGGGAAGTTCCAGGACTATTTCCAACCTTATAATTCTGAGAATCTATGGTGCGAAAAGAGAAGATCATTTTTTATACTCTAGCACTAACTCCATGAAATTTTTAAGCATTCGTGAAATATATTTATTAAAGGAAAATTTGGTAAGGAGGCAAGAATACCCCTCACTGCAGCTAAGTTTTCTAGGCCATGTGCTTGCACCAGGCCCTGAGAAATAGGCACTTCTGTGTGTGTGTGTGTGTGTGTGTGTGTGATGTTTTCTCTTTGTTTTGTCTTTGATGGGAGGGATATTACAGGAGAGTTTTCTCATACTTTTCTAAGTGGTTGAAAATATGCAACTCTTGGGGCGCCTGGGTGGCTCAGTCAGTTAAGTGGCTGCCTTCGGCTCAGGTCATGATCCTGGGGTCCTGGGATCAAGCCCCGCGCCCGACTCCCTGCTCAGCGGGGAGCCTGCTTCTCCCTCTCCCTCTGCCTGCCACTCTGCCTACTTGTGCTCTCTCTCTCTCTGTCAAATAAATAAATAAAATCTTTAAAAAAAATATGCAACTCTGAAACATTCACTCAATTTGCACAAGAACTGAAGAAATGAGGTAGCTTTTATTATTCCCCCTGGGGGCTTTTATGTTCTGTATCCTTCAAATGGTGTCCATTAAAAAGCTCCCAGAGGAAATAGTGTCATCCACCAAGCCATCAACATTCATTCTTGTTGATTTTCTTTAGAGGCTCTAATCTAGTATTGACCAACACCTCCTGTCACTGATGAGACTTGACACCAGCTAAGACTGGAATGCTTGGCTTCCTGTTGAGTAGCAAGACCTCTGCTTTAATTAAATCAGACATTTTATAATACTCTATTTCAGTTGTGCATCTTGAACAGATATCATATTATTTTTTTTAGTAGACTTCTTTAGTAACCAGTCAAGATGTTATCTGAGAGCCAAAGATGATTTAAGATGGAGTTTTACATTTTTGTAGAATTCTCACCAACTCATGTGGAGAAAACAAAAACACAAACTCAATAAAAATTCAGTTAGTAAATATACTTCAGGCAGAAAGCAAAGTCAATACCCTTCCATTCCTCTCCTACAATAGGCAGTATAGTTGCTCATTTACTGATGAACAGAATTAAGTGCCAATCCTATTTTCCCCAATAAAATATTCTATGAAATACCCACTAGGGCATTTCAGTATTCGAATCAATTGAGCAAATTACAGTTATAAAGATACAATTTAAGGATAATAATGTTTTTTCCCATTTAACAATATAAAGCACTGACTGATTTTGATAGATTTTTGTGTTAAAAAAGTTTACTAATGAAGCTCTGTCCTGAATGGCTAAGTCTGGCATAGTTCCCCCAGCTGGTGAAGGTCATCAGTGTTGACACGCATTCCCTCCATACATGATATTGAATGTTAGACCCTAGTTTTATATATTATATCTTATGAAGATGATCTGAGAATAAAATTGGATACTGGGAAAAAATAACAAATTCTGAGATAAGATTGAAGAACAAAATACTTAGAGATACTAAGGTTGCTTTTATTGTGTGGTAAGTATAAATGCCGTCAAGATATAAAGGAACTATTTTGGTGGCATTTTTGTTTTTATAGATTCCTCACTTCCATCTTTACCATTAATAAAAGAACATATAAAGTGTATTTAAAAACAAATCTTAGTCATAAAATATTGCAATCTAGAAAATAAATATATAGGACATATATAACTGTCCCACGAAGAAGAAAATATCTTTCTCTTCTTCATGCAAGCACTTTGACTATATTATTATTAGCATTTCAAAAATCAGGTAAAATTAACATTCTGGCATAAATTATGCTAAGTCATTTACATCCTGTTGTCTAGTATATTAATTTGCAAAGGTATTATTTTATAATCAACTAAATCAAGGAAAATTAAAAATGGAATATGACTCCACCCTGTAAAATTTTCCTGCATTAATGGATAATAAAAAACATCTTCCAGAGCGCCTGGGTGGCTCAGTCATTAAGCATCTGCCTTCGGCTCAGGTCATGATCCCAGGGTCCTGGGATCTAGCCCCTCATCGGGCTCCCTGCTCGGTGGGAAGCCTGCTTCTCCCTCTCCTATTTCCTCTGCTTGTGTTCCCTCTCTCGCTGTGTCTCTCTCTGTTGAATAAATAAATAAATAAAATCTTTTTAAAAAGAAAGAAAGAAAGGAAGAATAAAAAACATCTTTCTTACTAATTTTCTATGGCCTGATTTAAAAGGAAGCACTAATCAAAATTGTCCTTGGAGTATTAATATAGAGCAAGGGCTGACTGCAATCTACTGACTGCTTAGTGACATATTATGCCAATTTCAAGTTCAATTCTTATTAAAAATATTTATAGCCTCCAAAAGTTCAGGCATAAAAAATATAAATTTTGTGTTCATTATATCTTGTAGTGAAACTGGATTTGGGCGCAAAATCTCACAAGAATTTTATGAATGAAATCTTGGAAATTTAGATCCTGCTGATGTCAGGAAGATTTACATAAATCAAGATCAACTGACTTGAATTCCATAGGTCTCTGTCTGGCTGAACCCAAGAAGTCTGTATTTCATTGGATGGTTTAAGCTAAATAGGGCTTCTGGGGAAGAATTTCATCTTTCAGAAATTCCAAGATCTTTTCCAAATTATCAGCTATAATTTATGCCAATTATATTTAATAATATAATTTATGCTAATTATATTTTTAATTTAACAATTCAATTAAATTGATATTTATATTTTAATGTATATTTACAATTAAAATATACTTAAATTAAATTAAAATTAAAATATCTCTGCAGATGATTATCTAATCTGATTTGTACCAGGCCTAATCTCTTGGTACTCAGAGAGTGATCCATGGGCTAGCATCACAGACATCATCTGGGAATTTGTTAGAATGCTGAATTTCAGGACACCCCCTGCCCCAGACCTACTGTTTCATAATCTGCATTTTTAGTAAGATGCCTTGAAGATTTGTATGTGCATTTGAGAAACACTGACCTAGTCATTTATATAGTATATAAGTATATATGTAAAAATAGCTCCATTTATATTTTTATTGAGGTATAATTTACATATAGCATTGTATTATTTTCAGGTGTACAACATAATGATTCTATATTTGCATATATTGCAAAATGATCACCACAATAAGCCTCGTTAACTTCCATCATCACACATAGTTACAATTATTTTTCTTGTGATGAGAACTCTTAAGATCTACTCTCATAGCAGCTTTCAAACATTCAATACAATATTGCTAACTACAGTCACCATGATGTACATAACATCTCCAGGACTTATTTATTTTATAACTGGAAGTTCGAGCCTTTCAACCACCTTCCCCCAAGGGTGAAATGACTTAAAGGTGGTATAAACATATATGTATGCACACATACATACACATCAAATATACTGAAGTACATTTACCATACAATGGAATTTACTCTTTTTAGGCTTACAGTTCATAAGACTTGACAAAGATGACACAGTCAACTAACTACCAACAGGTGAAAGACACAGGGCATTTCCTTCAGCACATGGACACTTCTGCTCCTTTGTATGCAGTCACCTCTTTCTGTCCCCTACACTGGCAACCACGTGCCTGGTTTTGGTTCCTTTGCCTCTGCAAAATCATTGAGTATGGAGCCTTTGTGTGTGGAGATTTTCCACTTAGCATAATGCCTTTCAGATTCATTTATGTAGCTGTCTGCATCGGTAATTTTTTTTTTTAAGATTTTATTTATTTGACAGAGAGAGAGATAGCGAGAGCAGGACCACAAGCAGTGGGAGTGGGAGAGCGAGAAGCAGGCTTCCCGCAGAGCAGGAAGCCCGATGTGGGGCTCGATCCCAGGACCCCGGGATCACGACCTGAGCCGAAAGCAGACGCTTAACGACTGAGCCACCCAGGCGCCTCTGCATCGGTAATTTTTTCCATTTTGTTGCTGAGTAGTGTTCCATTGTATAAATATATCCCAAATTTGTTTACCTATTCATTCATTCATTCACCATGAAAATGTGGCTCGTTTACTCTTTGTGGCAAGCATGAATAAGGATTTTGTAAAGATTTGCACACAGGTTTTTGTGTGGATATATGCTTAGATTTGTCTTGGGTGAACACCCAGAAATGACTCATTTGTTAAGTTCATTTCTAACTTTTTAAGAAACTTCATTTTTTTTCCCCAAAGTCATCGTATCATTATGCTTCTCACACAAATGTAACAAGTTTTATTATTCCATTTCCTCTCTTGTGACTGGTATTGTCAGATGGTTTCTAGATATTTCTAAGAGTCATTTTAAATTTGCATTTCCCTAATGACTAATGATATATACCAATTTTTCATGTAATAATTTGCCATTTGTTTCTTCTCATTCATGAAGTATGTGTTCAAATTCTTTGACAATTTTTAATGTGCTTATTTTTCCCATTTTTCCTTACTATTGAGATGTGAAAGTTCTTTGTACATAATTATTTATGGGCATGCTTTTACTCACACATAATTATGAAGATAAAAGAAGCTAAGATCTGCATCTTGATGTTCCAAGCTCAGAATACAAAGCTATTCTGTCAAATTGTTGCAGTAAAATGAGCTCAGTGAGTGAGCCCTTCAACGTGCAGACCTGAACCCTTCTCACACCTACACAGAGTATTAATCTTTCTTCCTGACTGACTTGTGTTTTAAATGCAATCAATGGATAGAAACAGCATGCCTAGATACCACAGAATGTATTTCTTCCCTTCAAACCCACTTTGTGTGAACTTGCTGAGATGTGCTGACTCCACAGAATCACCGCAGCAACTTGTAAATGATGCATGAAAATGAAATGAAAGACCCCTGCTCAGTGCACAGGGTGATCAAAACTGTGCTTTGCTGTGCTATTTGATTGTACCACTAAACAGAGGGCCAGGATGGCCTCCCAGTGTTTCTCACTGAGTTAAGAAAATCCCCAACTATAAATGAAAAAGATGTCCCTCAGGTTTAATTTCCTTATCACCAGTACTTTAGAACCAAATGAAATCCTAAAACATCAACAATTACATCACCACACCTGAAACACGTCATCCAATACATCGAGTATATTTCTACATTTTAAATGACATTCTCTAACCTAGAAGGAAGGATTGGCAAAAGCATCTAAGTTTTTTGATCATCTGACACAAAAGCTTTCCTAACAAAACAAGTCCTGAATCTAGTTCATGGCTAAGGTGGTTTTCTAGAAACTGCTTCCTCAAGGATGTAGGCTATATGGGCCTATTTACAATAAAGCATCATAATCCGGTTCAGATAAGGAGCAAAGTTCTTGTGTTTCTTGAAAACATGGAAATTAAAGAGCAGACTCCATACTGCAGTTTCACAGTAAAAGACTCTTAAGACGAATTTCTGATTTTAATATTTTAAAAAGCCATTGTGTTTTGTAATATGTCAAAGCGTAGAACTTATTTTTTTTAAATTTTATTTATTTATTTGACAGAGAGAGAGAGACAGCGAGAGAGGGAACACAAGCAGAGGGAGTAAGAGGGAGAAGCAGGCTTCTCGCCGAGCAGGGAGCCCGATGTGGGGCTCGATCCCAGGACCCTGGGATCATGACCGGAGCCGAAGGCAGACGCTTAACGACTGAGCCCCTCAAAGCATAGAATTCAGAACCAGAGACTTAAATTATCAAAATTATTCAAGAAATGTAAGCCTTTAAATATATTATGTTTGAATTTTCTCTAGGTCAATTGTGAAATTGAGAAGCAAACTTTTAAAGATGGAAGTGCTTAAACTTTTCATGCTAGTCAATCTCTGTCCCTTATGGAAGAAATAATTATGATTACTTTCAACTGAAAAATTGAACAACCTCCAACTGGACAGAGATAGACTGTTTCCTTGGACTATGCCGTTTTTCCTGGAATATACATATCTTCACGTCAAACACATTTTCCTTCTTGACTAGGTTGTCAGGAGGTTTAATTGATACAAGTCTGAGAATGTCAGGCTGGTGCCACTCTACACACCACACCCAACATGCATTTTGCCTTATTTTTCACACTATTAGCTATTTATCTACATAATCAGCTACAAATACAAAGAACATTTTTGTGTTTTCTATATCTGTGATGTTGAGGCAAACCCCTGAGCATAGGACTAAACCAAGACTCATCAAGAAATTACTTTTATATTTCACATTTAAATATACTGAAGACATGGAGAAAAGCAATCATGGTGTATTTACTATTGTGGAGAGAAAAAAGAAGAGAACTATTTTCATTAATCTACTTTACCTAGAGACTCAGAGCCTAAGACATAACGAGTGCTTTAATCTATTGAGGTCTTGCTCTGTGTCGTTACTAGGTTTTCATAGCTCTTTACCAGCAGAGATTATTATGGACACTGGAGTCAGAAAATCATGATGTAGTGGATCAGATGAGTATTGAAATAATAGGGACATTATCCCTCCAAAGTGCTGCGGGAATGTTTCGGACCTTTATGATTAGGTGTTCATTTTTGATTATCTTAGACAATCTTTTATAACCTAAAAAAAAAAAAACTTAGGAATTTTTTAAAGATTTTATTTATTTATTCATGAGAGAGAGAGAAAGAGGGAGGCAGAGGGAGAAGCAGGATCCCCCCCTCAGAGCAGGGAGTCTGATGCGGGACTCGATCCCAGGACCCTGGGATCAGGATCTGAGCTGAAGGCAAACACTTAACCAACTGAGCCACCCAGGTGCCCAAACTTAGGAATTTTTTAAATGTTTGATTCTTCTGTATCCTTTCTTGAAATTATTTTGAGAAAAATCCGTTTTATTTTGAAAGGTCATTCCAAGCTCAACTCATCACACATTGTGGTTACTGATAGGAAGCCCTCATATAAAGTTAGCTTTCTTGTAAATCTACTTTTCACAATCATGTTTACCTTCTGACAACCTTTGTTTTTATTACATGGTCCATAACGTAGTCACATCCTGAAAATGGTTTGGTTTAGAATTACAGCAGACAGAGAGCCTATTTCTCCTCAAGTCTGCGTGCCATCCCGTGGATAATGATATGCCGCGCACCCACACCCCTCTGTAATCTCTGCCTCAGGTAGCTCAACCAGAAGAGCATCAGCTTAACTCTATGGCTTATTGTAGTAGACATTCTTAGTTTGTTGTATAGTTTTCCAGCATCTTTGTTTTCTTTTAGTTATAGAAGTTTTGATAGAAACTTGCTTGGCTGTGTCAGGAACACAGATTCAAAATCCAATGTTACTTCCTTAAGGGATGACTTTTCCACAGAAACATTTTGCATAATTAGAAAGCTTCTCTCCAGTGAGGTATGAAGGCTTTCTCTCTTGTTCTCCCATCTCCACCTCCTGGATTTAATGCATTTCCAGGTCAATTCCCATTTAATTCTAATTATTTCTACTCCACTTGTTTAGGAAATTTAGCAAACACAACTCTCATAGCCAACACTCTCTGGATTATAGCTCAGTATTTCATCCTCAACTGAGTGGTATATCTCATGATTAATATATCAGACACGTGTCGATCTTCTAAAAATATCCCAATCATGCCCCAAGATTATTTTTTAGCAGATTCCTGAAAGCAAAAGTAGAATTTGTTATAAATTTCAATGCTACTTCCAGGTTCTCTTTAAAAAAATATTTGGTTCTGATTTTCCAAATAAGATAAAGTATTGCTATCTTTAATAACAATAAAAAATGACTTAAAGCAATTTTTATAAAGAAAAAAGAACACTGTAGAAAATATAAAGATAAAAAGAAAGTTTTTAAGAGATCATTTGGATCTTCTTAGAGATGTGAGCTTACAGTGCTGAGAGGACACATGACATGGTATCACAATTCTTACCTCGCCTGTTCCTTATTCTGCACAGTGTGTTCTTACAGGATGTGGTTGATAATCATTGCTCAACATGTCTATTCAACAGTTGAATGAAAGATGAATGAATGAATGATGCTAATAGGCATTTTATTTTTAAAATGCATTTTTATTATTATAAGAAATTTTAAGATAAATAGCAAAGAATATACTCAAAGAATGTAAGAAATATTTGAGGCTAAATTTTGCACACAATTCCTTCCTTCTTTGACCAGATTTGACCTGTATTTCCATCCTGACTCTAAGGGATGTTGGGAGCCACGGAAGTTGGATCACACCTAAGGCAGATTTGGGATGGGATGTGCAAAACCAATGACTCTGGAGAGAGCTCGTGCAACAGAAATAGCAAACCTCTGTGCAGAGTCTACATTGCCACCACCTGAATCTGACTGAACAATTTTGCCCCTGGCTGGCAAAGCAGCTCCTGATAAAGTGGGCTGGAAGCTGTATGGCCTAGAGAGAAAGGAAGAGGGAAATGAGTGAGACTTTCTCCAGATGCCTTCACAGTGTTTGTCAGTCTGCCCTCTTCACCCTTTCAACTGGAAGGGCACTTACTCTTTTCCTTTCACAACTTGTGAGACTTCCCTATTAGGGTCAGTCAGTTAGTCCAGCAGACAGATGTCAGCCCCAGTGAGCCATCAAGGAAAAACTAGAACACATCTAAGAGGATCCAATAGCAACAAGAGAGAAAAAGATTAGAACAAACAGCAGTCAGTAAAAACGGCTGCTGGAGGAATGGTATTAGAGTTCTTCAGAGAAACAGAACCAATAGGATCACCATCTATCTAGTCCATCTATCTACTTATCTATCTACTTATCTATCTATCTACTCTATCTATCTATCTATCTATCTATCTATCTATCATCTATCATCCATCATCATCATCTATTCCAACTATCTATCTATCATCTATCTATCTATCTATCATCTATCTATTCCAACTATCTATCTATCCATCTATCTACTCTATCATCTATCTATCTATATCTATCTATCATCATCTATTCCAACTATCTATCTACTCTATCTACTCCATCTATCTATCTATCATCTATCATCTATCTTTCTATCATCTATCTATTCCAACTATCTATCTACTCTATCATCTATCTATCTATCATCTATCATCTATTTATCATCATCATCATCTATTCCAACTATCTATCTACTCCAACTATCTATCTATTTCTCATCTATCTATCTATTCCAACTATCTGTCTATCTAACTATCTATCTATCTATCTACTCTATACATGATTGATAGATAGACAGATATAGATAACTGATACAGGTAAATAGATATAGCCAGACACATATCTGGGCAATGTGATGCAGCCAATTTGACACATAAAATTAACTATCACAGAAACAATGCATTCAACAGAAAAAAAAAAAAAAGAAAAAGGAAATTTAGAGAATCATAAGAGGTATGAAGGATATAAAACAAACTAGCATGATTTACCAACAAAGAATTCAGTAAAAGAAGTAAAGGCAGGGATAGTCATTGCTTATACATGTATTAGTGTCTAAGAATCACATGAAATTAATATTTCATAGCACAAAAATATAAAGTGATGGAAATCATGAGATCATTAGGAGATGCAGAGGATTGCAAGTAGTTGAAGTTCCAGGAAGACAAAAAGACACACATGGAAGATAAACAGGAATTCCACAGAGAACAGAGGAAAGTGCCCATGAGGTGAGGAAATATCTACATCTATAAATGTAAAGGATTCCGCTGAACCTAACTCTGAAGTGATGAGGAAAAGCCCAAACTTAGGCTCATCCTAGTTTAAAAAGTTCCAATTTCCAGATCAGAAGATCATGTTTTCTCTAAAGGAAAAAATGTCAGACTGGCGCCAGAATTCTTGTACACACCCCTGCAGGTGGGCAGGCAGTGGGATCACCTCCAACCCACAGAAGGAGCAGGACTGCCACAGAGATAGTCATCGCATCCAGAAGATTTCCAGATATAAAAAAATTTACGGCACACAATATCTGTATCTTTATCTAGACTGAAGACAACAGACTATCTAGGGATATAGAAGCGCTAAGTTAGAACTCTTAAAGCAATGGATTCATACCACAAAGGAAGTTGTAATAATAAATATTGAAATGTATTAAAATATGTCAGCAAAACCAAAATCAAAGCTTCTCATAAAAAAACTTGGGATGGGGAATAGTTATTTCAAAAATTTAATCTGAGCAGTCATGATAGGAAGATAGGAAAGAAAGATATGAAGAAATTAAGATATTATATATATATATGCATATATATACACACACCTGTGTGTATAATGTATCTGCACTTTTCAGAGTGAGAAATATGTTGTGAGGGGGATAAATTTTAGATAAATAGATAAACAAATATTGGAAGAAGAAATAATATAATTGAATCTTCAATAATTGATAATTCCAAGGGACAAACTGTTGGTAGCTTGACAGGAGAAATAGCGTGCTTTGAGAGGAAAATTAATAGAGAAACACATTTGTATTTAGGAGTATAGGGAAATGAAATTAATAGGAAATATATTAAACGGGAAAAGTCTAGAATGATTTGCAACTTAATAAATCAAAGAAATGTGAGCAAAATGTATAAAGGAACAAACTATGGAAATTAATATTAGATAAAAATAAAAACAATCAGGTATAAAAGGATTTGGGGAAGAAGATGGTAGAGGTAATAGAAATTTTTATATCTTTCCAAATACCCACATAATAACAGAGCAATTAAAATAATATAGCAAGACTTTTTAAGTCCGTGAGTGACACTTACAGCATAGTAGAATAACAAAGTATAATCTTAGTCTTCAAAATACAAATGAAAGTAGGGAAAAAAATCATCAGCTGCCCTAAAGATTGTAAATTACTGGTATCTGCATGGGAAACAGCAGAGGGAAGGCAGGGTGGGTTTGGGTTTGGTGTAAAACAGGAGATCCTCTAAGTACCTATAAGAATGATGGGCTGGAATGAGGAGTGTTCTGTCTAATTCAGTAGCCGTTGAACTTCAGGAGCCCCACCATGAGGACCGGAGCGAATGGAGAAGTCTGGTGGCCACAAACTACTAGAGCCATCGTGCTTGGGCTCCCTTTCCAAACAGGACTTTCCACTGAGGGGAAAGTGATGGAGGCGTGGGCCTAAAATTGGTCAAACACAAAAGTAAGAGAAGTAACCCCTTTATCAACAAAGTGTATTATAAAAATAACTTTTAAAAAATGATTTCAAGAAAAAAATGTATTATTTAAAACACACACATAAACACATCCTTAACTTTCCCTGCACTCTCCAAAAAAATGTTTGTCATTATTTCGCTAGAGGTAATGTCTACTGAGACGTTAGTGTTATGCAAATTTAAATGCACTTGTCTGTTTGGGTTTGTGTATGTGTTCACACATGAACTTTTGCAAAAGGAAAGTCTTACATTAAGCTTCAGAAATACCTGCTGTAATCAAACTTCTTCAGACCATGTGGAACCACTCAAAGGACTCCTTTAGGGTGGCATTGGTGGCTGAGTGGAAGATAAACAGGAATTCCACAGAGAACAGAGGAAAGTGCCCATGGGGTGAGGAAATATCTACATCTATAAATGTAAAGGATTCCGCTGAACCTAACTCTGAAGTGATGAGGAAAAGCCCAAACTTAGGCTCATCCTAGTTTACAAAGTTCCAATTTCCATTGCTTATATGTTTGTATGCACTTATCCTAGAGGATCTCAGAAGCAAGGTTTTTCAATCACTTTTTCCCATCTGTGTCGGAATGATGTTATAATTTCCAACTTAGTGTATGTAGACTTTTGTTTAAGGCTAAGACAGGGCAAAGAAAAATCATGACTATTATCAGGACATCTTGAAATGTGCTGTTAAACCCAAACATCCTTGTATATCTGGCTCTGACTAGCCTCCCTGATTCCTCATCATCCTCTCCTGTCCTTACTCATCAAGTGACCCACTAGCAAAGTGCTTCTTTAAAGTTTTGCCTATAGTCCCCACCTTTCCCTTGACTTTCATATTTGCTGTTTCTGACACCTGAAATGCTCTGGCCTCAACAATATATAATCAGTGTAATGTAAAAATTGCAGGAATGGAGAACACATTAGATAAACCAATCACTATCAGAGATATAGAATTATCCAAATAAATACAGATAAGTAGTAATTCTTGACTTTGCAAGCTTTTTTAAAAAAGACATAAAAATTTAAAAAAAATTTTTAAATTTGTAAACCTTACAAATAGCGCAATTCACGTCTTAACGGTAATTTAATTTTGACCAACACACACACATTAGCATCACCCAGTCAAGATACATAACATGTCAGTTTCCTCACGGAATTTCCACGTGCACCTCTGCCAAAGCTCTCTATGCGTTGTTCAGATTTTTATTACTATAGATTAATCTTGTTTGTGCTACAATCTATAAAATCTTCAACATTTTTTTACCTCACATCTTTTCTTTTTTGAGATTTATCCAAAAAAGACAGTAGTACATTTTTTAAAAACACTATGTAGTATTCCATTATATGCTTGAGTACCTGATTTCCAAACTTATTTTAAAGCTATAGGAATCAATATAACATTACCATTGACATATGAATACACAAGCAGTCCAATGGAACAAATTTTTGAGTCCAGAAATAAACCTAAATGTAAGGGGTCAATTAATTTAGGGAAAACTTGTCCAGAATTTTATCAAAATATAGATGGTCAAGTTTTTATTTCATCCAAGTAAATTTAATGGGGAAATTAGTCAAGGTAATTTAATGAGGAAAAATAGAATTTTCAATATATAATCCTGGAAAACTGTGTATTAATATATTTAAAAACCTTAACCTTATCATGTACCATCCAATAAAATAACTCAAAATTGGTCATAGCTATGTAAAACTACAAAATATTTACAATGAAGCAAGTATTTTCATCATTGGTGTAGTCCAAAATTCCTTAGCTATGTTACAACAAGTACAACACATAAAGTAATCCAATTGTTATATTGGACTTAAAATTAAAATCTTTTACTTTTTGAAAGACATTATTAAGGAAATGAAAATGTAATACAGAAACTAGAAGAAAATATTTGCTTTGCATATATATGAAAAAAGTATGTGTATCCACAATGTGTACAGAACTAGCATCCAATACTAATATGACATGAGCACATGAAAAGATGCTCCATTTTATGTCACCAGGAAAATGCAAATTAAAAGCACAGTGAGATGAGACTATTCTAGAACTTCTATTACTGAGACTGACCATAGCAAATTGAGGTGGAGTAACCAGAAATTTCATACATTGCTGGTCAGAATGTAAAATTTTGCAAACACTTTGGCATTGTGTTTTAAAGCTAATTGTACACTTACAATATGGCCAAGATATCTGACTTTAAAGCATTTACCCAAGATACAGAAAATCATGTGCCCACACAGAGATTTACACATTAATGTTCATAGCTGCTTTAATTTATAATAACCCCAAACTGGAAATAAACCAAATATAAATCAACAGATGAGTGAATAATTCAACTTCAGAATATCTATGGGGTAAAATTCTATTCAGCAACATCAATATACAATGTATAGATAAAATTGATACATGAAAACTCATATGTCTGAAACCATTACAGTGATTTAAAAAAAAAAAGTCAGTCAAAAACAGTTTATACTATGGGGCGCCTGGGTGGCTCAGTTGGTTAGGCGACTGCCTTCAGCTCAGGTCATGATCCTGGAATCCCGGCATCAAGTCCCGCATCGGGCTCCCTGCTCGGCGGGGAGTCTGCTTCTCCCTCTGACCCTCCCCCCTCTCATACTCCCTCTCTCTATCTCATTCTCTCTCTCAAATAAATAAATAATCTAAAAAAAGAAAAAAAAGAAAACAGTTTATACTATATAATTACACATATATGAAAATTTGTATAAAATTTAACATTTATAATTTAAAATATATTATTTTCATTCATACATAACTCTAGAAAAATTAAATTTTATCAATAGTCACATAAAAGAGACAGTATGGATGGAGATTG
>NC_138376.1:127311151-127389971 GCF_054177405.1 Leptonychotes weddellii
TTAAGAAAGGATAAGAAGTTGGTTGAAAAAAGAACAAAAAAAATTTTTTAAAAAGATGAATGTGATCAGGCGGGAGACTAAGACAAAGTCATATATTAGATTTAGGGTATATTTTGGTCTGTTAGAAGAAACTGTATCCCAAAATTTTAAAGAAAGAAAAACTTATATATATACAAAAAATAAGGTAAAATACAATGAAGGGATAGAATATGACAATAAAAATGAAAATTAAAAAAGATTTTTAAAAAGGAATTGATAAAATCTTGGTTGAAAATGGAAAGAAGAAAAATTCAACTAAAAAAATAGAAAAAGAAAAATAAAGAAAATTTTAAAAATTAACTTTGAAAGACTAAAGAATCATGGGAAAAAAGCCATGAATTCTACATGCTGTATTCTCCTAGGGCTAGGGTTTTGTATTTCTCATTGACTGGGAAACTTGGTCTTGGCAGGATGTTCTTGCTGATCTTCTGGGGGAGGGGCCTGTTGCAGTGATTCTCAAATGTCTTAGCCTGAGGTGGAATTGCACTGCCCTTGCCAGGGGCCAGGTTAAGTAATCTGCTTGTGTTTGCTCGGTAGTTCTGGTTCCCTGAAAGCTTTCCATATAGCTTTGGAGGACGAGAGTGAAAATGACGGTCTCCCACTCTCTGGTCCCAGAGGAGCTTGGGCCCCCACTCCTCAGTGAGCCCTCAGAGAAAAGCAATCAGTCTCTCCTGTCTCCCGGTCTCTGGCTGCACTCTGTGCTCACCCGGCCTGTGACTGAGCATTTCTATCTCTGGCACACGACCCCGTATGGAGTCTCCAAACCCAGCAGATAACTGCGGTGTGCTCCCATGCCACTCCTCCTGGGAGAAGAAGGGGAGTCTGCCTGGATCTTCTGTTTGTTGGGTCCCGCTGGAAGAGCAGTGGCCCAACTATGCCTCGGATCATGGTTTATGGCAAACCCAAGCTGAGAGCTCACTCCTTGGCTCCATCTCTGCAGCTAGCTTCCCCACTCTGATACCTGGGAGCTCTGCCACACTCAGTCACCCCTAGTCTTTCTGTGACCCCGAGGGTCCTGAGACCACCCTGTCCCAGCGAGGGTTCCACCCCCTGCTTAGCCACTGGAATCACATCCCTCAGTGGAGCAGACTTCTGAAAGTTCTGATTTAGTGATCCACTGCTCTATCACTTGCTGGTAGCCTGCTGTCAGAGTCTCCTTTCCCCCCGTGGTCTATCTTCCCCAAAATTGCCTGGGATTCACTTCTCCACCCGTCCTACCTTCCAGAAAGTGGTTGCTTTTCTGTTCATAGAATTGCTGCTATTCTTTTCTTTGATCTCCTGTTGAGTTTGTAGGTATTCTGAATGGTTTGATAACTATCTAGCTGAGTTCCTGGGACCAGATGAAATTTAGGTCTCCTACTCCTCTGCCATCTTGCTCCTCCCCCGGACAATCTCCTTTTCTCGACAATGGGTTATATTTTATTGTTTCTTTATGTGTCTTCTAATTGTTTATTGTAAGCTGGACAGTGTGTGTAAAAGAAAAGGTTGAAGTAAACAATATTAATTATTGATATTAACTAATGATATTAGCCTGATGGCCCAAGTCAACATAAACTGAGGCTGAATTTTGTTCTTGCTTTAGCAATATTCACTTCACCCTTGGCTTTAGACAATTTGACAATAAGATCAGGACCTTCTGGTAGCAGATCTTGCAGGGAAAAAATGTGAAGAATTATTTTTACTTACCATCCATCTATTTACTTTCTTACCTATGGGAGATCTCATTCTGCTTTAACCTGGCTATCAGCTTTTTGGGTCTTTTAGGAGATTCCTCTTTGCTCCCCAGTCCTCTCTGAGATTTCTAGGCCTCAATAGATATCTACTGATATGTATAGTAACTTGTTAAAACAAGAAGACCAAAGTTTTATGCCTTGGTCCCTCTTTTGATAGTAGGCTATATAATACCCTATATACTTGAGAGTCCTTATACCTCTTTAAAGCCTTAAGTATATATAATAATATATATAATATATATGTAATATACATGCATGGATAATATGATGTATATAAAAATGATAGGGAATGCATAAATATAACCTTATTTGAGGAATATTTTAAAGTTTCTGTTTATGTAGTGTAGAAGAAAAAATATAGTTAAGCCATCATATAATTATATACTTATACCTTGATGGTCACTTGAGTTTTTAAGACATAAAGTTTTAATTTGAACTTTGTAAAAATAATAGAATACTTTTCATTCTTTTATAGTTTTCCTTTTATGTGTTTCTTAAGAATATAAAAGAAAAAAAGTAACTTTTTCACAGAGCACTGTAGATTTGTCTATTAAATTTAACACTAAGTTTCAATTTTAAGTGATTATTCTCAAAAATAAAAATAATCATTTGTTGAATTATCTCTCAATGGAACTTCTCTTCACATAAAATAATGAATTATATGTTAGACATATTTCTTATAAAATAAGGAAGCCATGGTCCTATGCCCTTACTATTTTAGAACATGTTCTTATGATATAGCAACATTAAGGAAGGGGAGAGTCAACTTTCCTCATTAGATTTATTGATACAACTAAATAAGTTTCATATCACATGTACTAACCATTCCAAAAGTTAATATTATACTTTCTCAAATTAACAATGCAAAATTCAGTAACTTTATTTTACTTTATGCCAAGTGTCAGTTAAACATCATTATCTGAAAGGTTCTCCTGGGTCTAATTTTACTAAACTTTCTAGATTATTCTGACGGTTACACTGCTTCATGATGGATTTGTACTTTCACTGATGCTGTTGGGGGGTGTGGTGAGTACAGCAGCAGAAGTGATAATTGAATAAAGCTGCTGGAAAACATCAGAGGCTTTCATATTGCTACACATGCATGTAGGGAGGGTAGCATAACTGGATAAGAGAGGCTATTCAGGACTCATTTCAGGAGAATATTTCATTCTTCTGATGACTCCTACTAAACTTCAAAATCCCACCACGACTCCTGTTTCATCATAATCCAGATAGCTTTCAAATTACAAGCACGTAGAGTTTCTTCTCCAATTACATCTCCAGGCCAACTTCTTTGCAAGATGCCATCTGCTTATGCTGGCCAAGAGAAAAGCAGAACATCTGAGAACTGGCACCAATAGAAATCTCTCTGACACATATTATTGGAAATTATATGATAAATCTTTGGCAAGGTTTCCAAATGGGGTTTGTATATTATCAGGTTTTGCTAAAACTAAAACAAGAATGAATTTCTAGAGCAACTAATGTTGAAAATTTTGTATGAAAAATAAGTATGAGGATGGTCCTAGCAGAAAATTCCAAATAGTTATGAATTCTACTTACGTTTCTCCCAAATGGAAGTTTTTATCTTCAATTTCTGTGTCTATGTATTGACTGTCATTTATGCCACTTATTTATTTCTTATTGTTTCATTTTCATATTTTACTTGATGTACTTCATTATATCAGTCCTGAGAATTAAGCAATAATATCAGTCTTCTTATATAAATGAGCAATCTAAGATTCCAGGAGAAATGAAGGCAATAGTGAAAGGAAGAAGAAAAGTAAATCTCTTTGCTCCATGTATCAGGCAATGTGGAACATTTTTTCTCTAATCTCTGATTCCTTTCAATTCTCATATTCAATGAAGTATTATCTCCATCCTACAGCCAAAAATCACAAGACTTGCCAAATATTACACAAGTAATTGGTGGAAGCACTTACTGTCTTAAGAGACAAAGGAGAGGAACTAGTGGTTCAGAGGACTGAACTATTGCCCTTCTCTGTCCACATCTCTGTGCCCAGGCCAGGAGTCCTGGACAGCAAAGAAATGTGCCCACTAGAGCTATTACTCCCTCCATAGACCATGTTCAAGGCCCCTGAAACTCCAGAATCTCCCACCCAAATGGCTACAGTTCACTTCCTTAGCCAGCTGGGTCTTTTCTCCTCAGAAGGGTAAATGATACCACTCAGGATCTATTCAGATTTTCTATTTCTTCTGAGTCAGTTTTGTAGTTTATATCTTTTTAGGAATGTGTCCATTTCATTTATGTTACATAATTTGTTGACATACAGTTGTGCAGAGTATTCCCTTATGATTTTAATTTCTGTAAATTTAGCTCTAATTTCTCCTTTTTCACTGCTGATTTTAATAATTTGAGTGTTCTCTCTCTCTCTTTTTTTTTTTTTCTCTTGGTCTCTCTTGCTAAAGACTTGTCAATTCAGTTGTTATTTTAAAATTTTTGTTCTTGATTTCCTCTATTGTTTTTCTATTTTGTAGGTGTGGTTTATGTAAATTGGCCTTAAGTAAAGGAGATGACCCCTGATAAGGTAGGTGGGCCTCATCCATTTGGGGCCCTGAGAGTGAAAACTTGAGTTTTATCAGAAAAGAAATTCTGCCTCGAGACTGTGGCAACAGCTTCTGCCTGAATTTTCAACCTGTGGGCTTACCCTGCAGATTTCAGACTTGCCAGCCTGCAAAATCATGTGTGTCAGTTACTTAAAACACACATGCACACACACACACACACACGTGTATCTATATCTATCTATATCTATATCTATATCTATATCTATCTCTATATCTATCTATAACTTATTTTCATTCATTTTGGCTGGGACTTACTAGGCTTCCTAAATACGTAAATTGGTATATTTAAACTGAAAAACTGTGAGTCACATCTTCCAATTCCTTTATGTTGTCCTCCCCGTTCTGTTTCTTTCTGATGTTTTGATATTATATGTGCTGGACCTTCTCACATTATATGATGTATCTTTTTAACTATCTCTAAAATGTGCCCTCTCTCTTCTACAGAGCATTTCCTGTGTAATTTCTTCAAACTATTTGTATATTTTTTTCAGTTTTTTTCAATTATCTCTTCAGTTATATAGTTCTTTAATTTCTATTATAATTTTTACTCTAGAGTTTCTCTTTATTTCAATTTATTGTTACAAATTATATTCTCTTTTATTTCACTATATTTTCAGTCAATTTTATTTCTTTAAGTATATCAAATATATTTGTTTTATATATTATATATGCTAGTCATTAGATGTCTATGTCTGTGATAATTTTTCTGATGAATCAAAATAACTGTGGCCTCTTTCATGTCATATTTAGAGATTTCGTTTGAGATCAGTAATAAATCTTTGAGGCTTAGATATTAGGTGTTTTTCTTCTGAATGGGTCTCTTCTCTCTGTCTCTGTCTCTCTGTCTTTATCTCTTACTGTCTCTCTGTCTCTGTATTGTATGTGTACACACTCTCTTTCACACTCCCCCCCCCTTTTTTTTGGCTACTTCTAGGAGCTAAGAGGCACCACCAACCCAAAACTGACATATACTAAATGTTCAGCACTGATATGAATTCCTGATGTTTCCTGTTTTATCCACTGAATCTGCTACCCATCAGAGGCCTTTACACTAAACAGGGTTTTTTCAGTGTAATTTCTCACCTCAGGGATTTTGATTTGTCTCTTGTCTCCTATAATAGCTCCTTGAATTTGTATTTTAAGCCATCAGAAATTGCCATATTCTCTTCAAGAATTACTGGCTCTACCGCTTTCTTGCCCTGTAGATTCATGACTTATTTTTGTTTCTGGCCGGGATATTGTACAAGAATTTTTAAATCTCTGCTTTAAATTTTAACTCACTAGAAGTGAATTTAATCTGCCATTCATTGACCATCTGATATGTTCTTGATATTTATGAGATTGAAAGAATTTTTCTTCTCATATAAGAATATATTTAATATATTTAACAAAATATTTTTTATATCTTACATATATATTAGCACAGAACTAAGGCAAGAGAAAGATATATTAACATTACTAGTTACCATATATTTCATAATGACTTTAAATGTTTTAAACATTGTAATGTGGAGTGTGTATTTTAAATTATATTACTGTACCCCTGGGCTTACTGACATAGGGTATAACTAATAAACCGTACAAATATGAATATTTATATACACACATAATCATACATATTTAAATATGGTGCCTTTTCTGATTATTCTAACTCTAGTGAATTAAAATACCTTACCACAATAAAAAACTTGCCTTTTTATGGAGACTATAGTGAGAATTCATTATATTACTTGTGAAACACTCTTGAGAAATCCTTTTTGTCAAAAATTTCACATCTATTCTAGTTACACATTCACCATGTTCAACCCAGAAACATTATTTCTTTGGAACAACATTGAAGAAGATTCTCCTGGGAAATACACAAGGCAAGTGATAAAGTTTAAAGTATTGCTTTAAAAAGTTGTAGCAGTGGAGGCTTTGTTCAAATTGCCTCGTGTGTTTGTAGAAGCTCCGTGCATTTTCTTTAGTAGGTGTAGGTAGGATTTGGTTGTGTTCTGAGTGAAATCTAGGGATAATTTAAATATAGAACAAAGAAGAGAATACAATAACCATAATCCAAACATCGAATTGCCTTAAGAAATCCCTGTAAGAATTGGAGACCACATCTGAGTTGAAGTGCACGTCTGTGCTGCTCACCTGACACAGAGAGCCCAGCAATCACCGCACTTCTGTCTCTGCCATCATTCACGATGCTGCATCCAGAGTCCAACTCAAGAGCAGGAAGAAGCGAGATTGTAAACACTTGTAACAGAGTTGCGAAGGGGATAAAACCATTTTGGTTTGGAGGAAGGTGAGGGCTGGTCTACAGGGAAAAAAAAAAAAAAAGTCTTTAAAGGAAATCTGATATGTGATTAAACTCAAGATAGTGTATTTTTAAACTTAATTTTTCTTTCCTTGAAATCCCATGAATTCTACATATCAGCACATGTTAAGACATAGAGGACTTTTTACATTTTCTTTTGCTATTCGGTCTTAAAATTACCTTTCTAGTAGGTGTAGGTAGGATTTAGTTGTGGAATTACATTGTAGGAACAGCTTCATCTCCCCCATGGAAACCAAAAATACCTAAGTTTCATTTTCTCAGGCTCTCTTGCAGACAGGAGAGGATACATGCCTGGGATTCTCCAACTAGACATGCTGACCTCTTAATTTGAATCATAAACAAGGTGGACCGAGCAGAACCTCTTCTTGCAATGGGTGGCAGTGTGGCTGCTGGCACCTCCAGGTTCTAAGGGAAACAGTAAGAATAGACCGACTGCATCGTCCACTATTGGTGGAGTGCGTTTGAGAGACAAGTTATGTCCCCAGCAGCACTGTTTTCACTGGCTTGATTTTGAGCGTTGTTCCTCCCCATGCAGCCTCCAAATTTTGTTTGATAGATTTCCTAGAGGCTTTGTGAATCAGTTAATATCCTATTAATACGTTCCTCTTCAAGTTAAATTATTCATAGTTTATTTGTTGCTTTCAACTAAGTATCTAATATAAAAAGAGATAGGCAACATAGCTTATTTTGTTCTTTAGTATCTCATTTGAGAAAATAAACATATAATAATATCAATATTTGCTATCTATGGGGTTATGATTCTGTAGGATGGTTATAATTTTGCTGAACTTTTTTGAAGATAAACTATGTTAGGCACTGTGTTAAGAGTTTTATATGCAATGCCTTATGTAATATTGAAAATAACAAGACAAAATAGGTACTGTTATTATCTTCATCTTTCAGATGTGAAAACAGCCATAGAGGGACTTACTAACTTCACCCGAGTTTACACAGATTAGAAAACTGACAGCTTTTCCCTTGTTTCCATTGCCATAACTTTAGGGATCCTATTCATACCAAGCTCAAGCTCAGTTGTACAAATCATAGTGAAGTCTCACAGAAATCATTGTCCTATATTCAGGTTGATGTTCTATGAAGTGTCTATTATATATCAGGTACTGTGACTAGAGCTAGATATACAAAAACTAATTATGCAATACTCTTACCATTAATTCATTTTATCAGTAAAAAATAATGTAAATTAATAACTTATACATTATAAAATTTCTATAACAGTGGTAGGTACAGTATGTGGAAACTCAAATGAGGTAGGTACAGTATTGGTGTCAGGAAAGGCTACAGACCAGAGAAAACCAGGACTGCTCCTTTTTATATATATGTTATTTGCTGTTAGGAGGAGTTTCATCAATGTTACCTGTAAGCCAAAAGGATAAAACATGGTGGCTCACCAAACACTAAATCCCGGAGATCACCCATGATGCCTGATATGCCACCGAATCTTATCAAGTGTCACTCCTGGGAATTTTCTCATAATTCTGTATTGTCAGGAATTTCTCAAGATTTTGTTTTGGTAATTAATTTGGAGAGGTAAAGAAAAGAAAAGAAATAAATATAACTTTGTTTGTGATATTTAAATGCTATATTAGAGACATGAAAAGTTATGAGCTTATATTGGCTATTGTTGGTCTGACTATGAAATACTTTAATTACTTAGATAATTAAATGTTGTCTTTAAATGTTAGAAAAAGCAATTTTGCCAATAAGAATCAAGTCCACACTTATAATGAGATGTTTTTATGAATAAATAAGTCAATAAATCAGTAAAAATTCTCTCCTGCCACCATAAACACATTTCAGATGTGAAATCTTTAAGGGAGATTGACTAGATAAAAGCTATCTTAGCTTCCTATTGCTGCTGAAATAAATCACACAGATTCAGTGGCTTAAAACAGCATGAATTTATTGACTTATGATTTGGGATGAGCAGAAATCCAAAATGGGTCTCAGGAGGCTACTGCCAATGTTTCGTCAGGATTACGTTCTTTTTGGAGGCTCTAGGGGACAATCCATTTCTTTGCTTATCCCACCTTCTACAGGCACCTGCCATCCCAAGGCTCTTGGCTTCTTTCATCTCCAAAGCTAGCAATCACTTCAACTTCTGCTTCTGCCTTCATATCTTCTCTGTCACTCCTGCCTCTTTTTTTCAGTTTTAAGGACCTCTGTGATCTTGGATCTACACTGGATCTTTGATCAACATTGGATCTACCTGAATAATCCAGGATAATCTCCCCATCCCGAAGATCCTTTACTTGATTACATCAGCACAGTCATTTGAGAAACAGATTCATAGGTTCTCGATTAGAATGTGGATATTGCAGGGAGCCATTATTCTGCCTACATTATTCTGTCTACCACAGAACCATATCTCTTCAACTTCGGCACTCAGTTTCTATCTGATCTAATGAACCTCTTTTTCTCTCCTGATTTCTTTCCCTTAAATGAGCCACTGTTTTCTGGAATGTCTCATTAAAGCAAATAAACCCCTTTGACTTTACATCTCCCTCCAACTCCTGTCCTACCAGTCCATGTTATATTCTTTTACAACCAGGTTTTCAAAAGTTTCGCTGACTCTTTCCACCCCTCCTCTCTGAATCTCCCTCCAATTTACTACAATTTTATTCCCTAGGATGTTATATATCCAATAACTCCAGTGATCTCTCTGTGCTTAAGTTCAATGAACACCGTATTCCCTCATAGTCTAGAACCTCTCAGACTATTCTCCTTGAAAAACTCATTAATCTTGGATTATGATACCATATATTTCACATGTTCTCAGTGTTCCTATTCCCCTTGTGGGTCGATTTTTGCCCAATTCTCTTTCTGGTTTCTTATTCTTTATCTGGCCTGGTGCTGAGCATTTCTCCACTTCTACAACATTATTTCTCAATAGATAATCTCACTTACTTGCTTTACATACTCCTATATGTCTTTCTTCCTTGTATTTCTTTCTGGAAAAAATTAAAACAGAACATGTATTCTTGTTCACATAGGAAAAAGGGATGACAGCTATTCACCTCTGTTTTTCACTGAAATCATGGCATGTAAATTTTCCATATCAGCACATGCATATCTACCTCATTTTTATGGCAATGCAATTTTATGGCTATATCATACTTAATATAACTAGCTATAGAGTAACTCCGATTGTGTATATTTTCTAACAAATTATTTTTATACAAATTTTTATACAAACTTATTATAACATATGTAATATGTTGTAATAAATATTTTAGTAGTGAAGAATATCATAGAATATTTAGTTCATTCCAGAAGAAAAAGAATAGATATAATTATAATAGGTAATATTAAAATTATTTTGATCCTATGGACATCCCATAAGCATAGCCCAGTAGTTTGGTAACTATGACTTTCCTATAGATTAAAGGACCAGAAGGTAAGTCTTCATATAAGGAATAAGTAGTCACTGAATCATACATGTAAAGTAATCAATTTTTATCTATTTTTTCTTTTTTTGGAGTGGAGATAGTTTTTCTTTAGAGCTTTTCCATTGGAATTCCCCTTCCAAAAAAAAAAAAGAAGAAGAAGAAGAAAAAGAAGCAATATCCCAATAATATGCATGTGTATAATGAAAAATTTGTTCTATATGTTTTGGTAAACTAGTATAGGAGAAATGGCAATTTCTTTTGACTAACAGTTTGGGTTAGAATTTTCTATTGACACATCTCTAATGATATCTACATATCTATGGAAGGTGGTTGATACACAGTGTAGCAGCAGCTTTGCTAGAGGTAACATCCTCTGCCATATGAGTCAGGGAAGTCTTAGGGAGACTACCCTGCTTACCTCTGGCAAGGTTAGAAGCAGATACTCCAAATTCCCATTCTTTAACTTACAAATGATTAGCTGAACTGTTTGTCCTCACTAATCAATGGAAACAAATGCTTTTGAACCAAACTTTGGTTAAGATTTTCTTGGGCTTTGACCTATTCATCCTAGGCTAGTATACCAGCCCTCCTCAGGTGTCATCCTAAAAATTAGGCTGACCTCAGGGGAAACATTTAACTTCAAAGGTTGAGGGGATTTCTTAACCTTTGCCGTTTCCAGGATCACAAGACTCAGGTAAAAGTCAACGTTCTTAGGAGTTAGGAACAGAATGGCAGAAGCAAATCAGTGGGGAAGTAAGGTATTTAAAATAATCATGATGGAACAAATGGACATCCATAGGCAAAACTAACAAACAAAAAAACCCATTAAACCTCACATGTTATTTTAAAAGGTGACTCATAGATCAAAATGTAAAATGCATACTATAACTTTGCAAATCAGTGGGACCAAAGATTAGGCAGAGTTCTTAGACATCTGCACCAAGAACACAGTCCACTGAAAACATAATCCTTAAATTGGGCTTCATCAAAATGAAAATTTTCTTCCCCGTGGAAGACCTTGTTAGGAGGACGAAAAGGCTGGGGAAAGAATATTAACAAATCACAGTCTGACAAAGGACTTATTTCCATAATACATGAAAAATTTTCTAAATGTTACAATAAGAACACAACACAGAATGTGAGCAAAAGACTTGAAAGACACAATAGGGAAGAGAATATGCAAGAGAAAATTGCACCTGAAAGATGCTGAAATCATTATCCATTAGGGACATGCAAATTAAACCCACAACTAGGTAGCACTCACTCTTCTAAGAATGGCTAAAATGTAAAAATATTTATACACTGACAATACAAAGTTCTCACAAGGATATTGGGCCATAGGATCTCTATGCTTTGCTTGCGATAATGTGAAATCATTATAACCATTCTGGAAACAGTCTGACAATTTCTTACAGAGTTAAATGTATACTATATGACCCAGCAATTACATTCCTGGGTATTTATAAAAAAAGAATAAAAACATCTCTATTCAAAACCCACTGAGTGATATGTGGTCTGCCCATATGAAAATATAGACTTACCATATGATTCAACAGATAGGCAACATTCATCCACACACAAATGTGAAAACAATTGTTCATAGCAGTACTATTCGTAATAGTCAAAGATTGTAAATGAATATTTGCATATCCACAAAATGGAATATTATTTAGAAGGAAAAGAGGAATAAAATTGTGCAGCATGTTAAAATATGGGTGGACTTTGATGCCAGTATGTTAAGTGAGAGGTCAGTAACAAAAGACCACATATTGTATGATTCCATCAATATGAAATATCTAGAGTAGAAATATCTGTAGGGACAGAAAGCAGAAAGTAGATTCTTGATTATCTAATGCTGCAAGCCTTTGGGGGTGGAGGAATGGAGAGTAATTGCTAATGGATATGGAGTTTCTTTTTGAGATGAAAATATTTTAAAGTTATGGCTATACAACCCTGTGAATATACTAAAAGGCTCTGAATTATGTACTCTAAATGGGTAGACTTTATGACATGTGAATTCTATCTCTGTAAACCTGTTAAAATGGTTTATATACTTTATCATTTATTTCTTCTAACATTCTTGAAATTAAGTCATATTGATGGAGATAATTCCATAGCTGCCAAGGGGTAGGACTGGAAGAAGTGTGTGACTGTATGTTAGCGTTGAGCCAATACCAGATTTCTGCTTTTGAAAATGTATTGTTTTGTACAATGTTATTCCTGGGGGAAGCTGGGTGAGAGGTATATGTGAACGCTTCCATTTTTGCGACTTCTTTTGAATGTAAACTCTTTCAAATTAAAAAGTTTCTAAAAATCTAACTCTTGAGAGAGTGAATCTTATTTTTGAGAAAGAAACTTTCTGACATATTCTGAGCCAAAATTGTTTCAAGTCACATCCTGTTGCACTGCTGTCTTACTGATATTTAAGTCTGTTGGATCCTTTTCTTTCACAGGGTAGGTCCTGTGGTTGGTTCAGCTATGTCCACAAATTGATATTTGAACTTTAAAGTTTTCAGCTTTGGAGAACATTACCTTAGAGAGATGTTCAGTCAGAAATACTGCAGGTTTAAGGAACAAACACAATACATTTAGTCACAAAGTGTCTAGTTAAAAGGAAAAAGAAAAATATGTACCTAACCCCATGAAAAAGCAGAGATTAAGCAGAGTCAGCAACAATTTGTTAGAAACAAACCAACTATTTCTTGTGTATACCTTGTCTCCCATCACATTTTTTTAAACACCAAAATAAGTTAGCTCATACATGTGTCTTCCTCATCAGTATCTTATGCTGATTTATTGATTGCAGTGCTTCACTACATCTGTGTGATCATGTGACTTTGAGAAAAAAAGGAAAGAAACCCAAAAATGATCCCTGCTGGGCCTACCAATACAAAAGTATCTTTGACAGTTACAAGACAAAACAACCATACTGTCAGAAAGGCTTTGACAGAATGAAGTGAACCATAATGACAGGATATCATGAAAGCATCTGGTGGG
This sequence comes from Leptonychotes weddellii, assembly GCF_054177405.1. Classification (NCBI taxonomy): domain Eukaryota; kingdom Metazoa; phylum Chordata; class Mammalia; order Carnivora; family Phocidae; genus Leptonychotes; species Leptonychotes weddellii. The sequence goes on from NC_138376.1 coordinate 127,324,240, forward strand.
TTGTTTCAGATGAATGCTCTCATTTCATTGTCAATGGGCTTATGTGTGATGAATTTCCTGGACCGTCTTGGTTTCTCACAGCTACTTGAAAGCACAGAATGCTACCTTTAGCAAAGGGACTACTATGCTTTATATCTACTGCCCTCCATAAGAAGTGTAGATATCATCAGAGATGTGCCAATGGAAAATTCCAAGTCTTACCCCACCTTATAAGTCAAAAGAAATTGCATTACTCCTAGACCACTTTAAAACAAAAGAAAACAAAACATAGGACAGGAAATTTTTGCTATATATATATATATATGTATATTTTTGGAAGGCTGACTTCTTTTTTTTAAAGGGGCATTCTTATGGAAAAGCTTTTATTTGTGCTCCAAAGAAGGAGAAAATAGTTAAAAACTGATGACTTTCCAAGTGCAATTCAGTAACTACTCATTTCTTATCTTATAACTGACTTCTGGTCCTTTAATACATAGGGAAGTTGTAGTTAATGAATTACTGGCCTCTTATGGAATGGCCAGAATAATATTTAATATTATAGTATCTATCATTTTTCTTCTAGAATGAACTAAGTCTCATTCTATGACACTCCCCACTGACAAAATATTTATTACAACGTATTACATATTTTCCAAAATAATTTTATAATGAAAAATAGAGACAATTAGAATTGCTCAATAGGAGGTTAGTTATGTTAATTACAGTTTAGCCATAATGTTGTATTGTCAAAAAATTGAGGTAGATATTCATATGCTAATGTGGAAAATTTACATGACATGATTTCAGTGGAAAACAGAGGTGAATAACTATCATTCCTTTCCTCTGAGGATTTGTATACATTTTTTTTTAATTTATTTCCAGAAAGTCAAAAGAAATGAAAACAATGGTCACCTTTAGGGAGCTAAACAGAGTTGCAGAGAGGATTGATGCTCTCATTTTTCATTTCATTCCTTTCTAAATGGTTTAACTCTTGTAACTAAACAGTACTCTCTTATATTAACTGGAATTATCTGGGAAGGAAGACTATAGACTGCTATTTGTTTCATTCATTGTATTCTCTTTCGTAAAACAAACAAACAACAAAAAGACCCATAAGCCTCTATGTTTCAGAGATTTGGGAAATTTTGCCGATATTATTTATTACTGTGTCCCTTGTGCCTGGCACATATCAGGAACTCAATAAGTGTTCATTTCATAAAGAAGCAACAAAAATTAATAAAAATATTTAATATAGCATTGAAATGAAAATAACAGGTCTGTTTAAATGCAAAATAAGCTGATTCAATTCTATGTACTTTTAGCATATACTTTCTCTCAAATGTTTGTTCTGCCTGATACATGATGACATAGCCACTAATAACATGTTCTAATGTTGAAGTCATTATGAAGCAATTCATTCAGTCATTCAGACAATAAATATTTACTAATACCTATGATGAATTAGATGGCAGAGGTGAGAAGTAAACATAGACAAATGTGTATATAAGCTTCAAATTACTGTGTGAGTACAGTCATAAATATGAATTCAAATGAAGAGCTGTAACAGAGTGAGAATTCACTTAAATTGGCCTTTCCAGGAAAGTCTCCCTGATTAAATTATACACAAATAAATCTAGAGAAGGGAAGAAGCAAAAAGGTGGAGAGGAACTTTCAAAGCAAAAACAACTTTGAGAATAACCTGAGGTACAAAAGAGCTTAGTATATTCCACGTACCCGAGGAAAGCCATCATGGCTGGTATGACAGGTGGGGAAGAGTAGTGCCAGAGAGACTATAGGAAGATAATTCAGACACAGACTTGCAGGACACTTGACAGGATGTACTCTTTATTCTAAGAGCAATCAGAAGCCACTGAGAGGCTTTAAGAATGGGGATAATTTGGGCGCCTGGGTGGCTCAGTTGGTTGAGCGACTGCCTTCGGCTCAGGTCATGATCCTGGAGTCCCGGGATCGAGTCCCGCATCGGGCTCCCCGCTCGGCAGGGAGTCTGCTTCTCCCTCTGACCCTCCTCCCTCTCGTGCTCTCTGTCTCTCATTCTCTCTGTCTCAAGTAAATAAATAAAAAATAAAATCTTTAAAAAAAAAAAAAGAATGGGGATAATTTGCTTTTTGTCATTGTTTTTTGGTTTTTGGTTTTTTTTTTTAAGATTTTATTTATTTATCTGACAGAGAGAGAGACAGGAGAGAGGGAACACAAGTAGGGGGAGTGGGAGAGGGAGAAGCAGGCTTCCCGCCAAACAGGGAGCCTGATGCGGGGCTCGATCCCAGGACCCTGGGATCATGACCGGAGCTGAAGGCAGCCGCCCAACTGACTGAGCCACCCAGGTGCCCCTGCTTTTTTTTTATTTACTGATATAATCATGTGGGATTTTTTTCTTTAGACTGTTAATATAATGGATTATATTAATTAATTTTTGAATGTTGAACAAGGTTAGCATTTTAGAAAGAAGGCTGACTTGTTAGTGACATATTATTCTTTAAATGGATAGATGATAGATAGATGATAGATGATAGGTGATAGATGATAGATAGATAGGTAGATAGATAGATAGATAGATAGATAGATAGATCGATCCATCCAGATTAATACATATTTCTTTTCCATGAAAAAATGTCCAACTTTGATCACCTCTCCAAGGTTTACTCTTTATATGTCCTTAATAATTATGCACCAAAGTACAGTGACTATGACAGAGAACCAAGATGCATGTTGGTGTCAGCAGAGGTCAGAATGACATGCAGCATGAAGAGGAAAGTGGACAAAATAGATGCATTTCTTCTTTTTAAAGGGGACCAAAAGAGGGACCAAATAGATCTAAGTGGCATTCCGAAAAGCGCACAGAGACACAGACATAGTTTCCATCGACTGTGATGCGATCGCTCTCCCTAATGTCCCTCCACATTGTTCCGCACTTGTCTGGTGCTCTTCTGTGCATGCTACAGTGTTGCATAAACAAACTAAAAAGTGTACAAATCAAATGTTGCATCTGCCACCTTACTGTCTGCTTTAAATGGCATTTAAAAATGTCTTTATGATCTGAATTTAGTGTTGAAAATGTCCTGAGGAAAAACTCTGTCAAAACAAACAGCTATTCTTTCAACTTTTTAAACCCCCACAGCAGAAATATAGCTATATATATGAAATTAAAATATATTGTTGGAATAAAGTAAGACTAAAGGAAAATAGATTCCATCTTAATTGTTTTTAACAAAAAGAAAAAAAAATAGATTTTTCATGCATGGAAAAGAATATTGGTAGACTTTAGCAAATGATAGAAACACATTCTAGGGAGTGATGCTATCAAGATGGGGACATAGGTTGTTCCCAAATACAATCCCTTCAATCTAATAAAGGCTATATATGACAAGCCCACAGCTAACATTATACTCGATGGCAAAAGTTAAAAACTTTTCCTATAAGATCAGAAATAAGACAAAGGTGCTCACTCCCACTACCCTATTCAGTGTAGCACTGGAAGTCCTAGCCAGAGCAATCAGGCAAGAAAAATAAATAAAAGGCATCTAAATTAGAAAGGAATTAGTACAAATTGTCTTTGCAGATGACATGATCATATATAGAAAATCCAAGGATTCCACCAAAAAAAAAAAAAAACTGTTAGAATCGATAAACACATTCAGAAAGTTGTAGAATATAGTACCAACATATGAAAGTCAGTTGTATTTCCATACACTAAAAATGAATTTTCTGAACAAGAAATAAAGAAAACAGTCTCATTTACAATAGTGTGAAAAATACCTGGAAATAAATTTAACCAAGGAGGGGAAAGATCTGTACAATTAAAACTAGAAGACATTGATGAAAGAAGTTGAAGAAAACACAAATAAATGGAAAGATATTCTGTGTTCATGGTTTGGAAGAACTAATGTTAAAATGTTCATACCACCCAATGTAATCTATAGATTTAATTTTCTCTATCAAGATTTCAGTGGCTTTCTTTTTACAAAAATAGAAAAAATAATTCCAAAATTTGTAGAGAACCACAAAAGACCCAGATAGTAAAAGCAATTCTGAGAGAGAAGAACAAAGATGAAGGCATTGTGCTTCCTGATTTTAAATTATATTGCAAAGCTATAGTCATGAAAACAGTATGATATTGGCATAATAATAGACACATAGGGGAGCCTGGGTGGCTCAGCTGATTAAAAGTTTGCCTTTGGCTCATGTCATGGTCCTGGAATCCTGGGATTCAGCCCTGCATCCGGCCCCCTGCTCAGCAGGGAATCTGCTTCTTCCTCTCCCTCTCCCCATCCCCCCACTCATGCTCTTTCTTGCTCTCTCTCTCTCTCAGATAAATAAATAAAATCTTTTTTAAAAATAAACATAGATAAATGGAACAGAATCTAGAGTCCAAAAATAAACCATTCTGAAACAATCAAATAATATTTGACAAGAGAGGCAAGAACACTTAATGGGGAAAAGACAGTCTCTTTAATAAATGGTCCTGGGAAAACTGGGTGTTCACATGCAAAGGAATGAACCTGGACACTTATCTTATGCCACTCAAAAAAACTTAACTCCAAAAGGATTAAATACCTAAGTATAAGAAATGAAACCATTTACTCCTAGAAAAAAGCATAGGGAAAATTTCCTTGGCATTACTTCTTAGCAATAATTTTATGAAAATTGTACCCCAAGCACAAGCAACAAAAACAAAAATAAACAAGTGGGACTACAAAAACTAAAAATCTTCTGCACTGCAAAAGAAATGATCAACAAAATAAAAAGGTAACTGATGGAAAGGAGGGTAATATTTACAAACCACATATCTGATAATGGGTTAATATCCAAATTTGTAAGAAACTCATACAACCCAAGAGAAAACAAATCCAATTAAAAAAAATTAGTATAAGAGTGCCTGTGTGGCTCAGTCAGTTAAGCGTCTGCCTTCAGCTCAGGTAATGATCTCAGGGTCCTGGGATCGAACCCCACATCAGGCTCCCTGCTCGGTGTGGAGCCTGCTTCTCTCTCTCTCTCCCTCTTCCTCTCCCCAAAGCTGTGCACTCTTTCTCTCTCTCTCTTTCGCAAATAAATAAATAAAATCTTTTTTAAAAATGAGCATAGGACCTGAATAGACAGACATTTATTCAAAGAAGATATTCAAACGGCCAACAGGTACATGAAAAGGTGCTCGATATCACTAATTATCAAGGAAATGCAAATCAAAGCCACAATGAAGTATCATCTTACACCTGTTAGAATGTCTGTCTATAATGAAGACGACAAGAAATAGCAAGTATTGGCGAGAATGTGGAGAAAAGGGAACCCTTGTACTCTGTTGGTGGAAATAGGTAGAGCCGTTATGGAAAACAGTAAGGAGTTCCCTAATAAATTTTAAAAAATTAAAAAATTAAAAATAGAACTACCATATAATCCAGCAATTTCATTTGTGGATATATATTCAAATGAAATGAAATCATTATCTTAAAGAAATAGCCACACCCTCATGTGCACTGCAACATTATTTCCATTTGCCAGGACATGGAAACAACTCAAATGCTAAATGTCCATCAAACAGATGAGTGGATAAAGAAAATGTGATTCTGTATATATATTTATATATGTATATATATGTGTGTGTATGTGTGTATATATACACACAATATAATATTATTCACCCATAAAATGAAGGAAATCCTGTGATTTACAACAACATGGTTAAATCTTGAGGGCATTATGCTAAGAGAAATAACTCAGAGAAAAACAAATACTGAATGAACTCACTTATATGTGGAATCCAAATTCATAGAAATAGAAAGTAGATTGGTGGTTTCCACCCATGGGGAAAACTGATGACAGTGGTCAAAGGGTACAAATTTCCAGTTATAAGACAAATAAGGCCTTGGAATGTAATGTACAGCATGGTGACTATAGGTAATAATAATGTATTGCCTACTTGAAAGTTGCTAAGAGAGTAGCTTATAATAGTTTACAAAAAAAAAAAATTGTAACTATGTGAGATGATGTGTGTGTTAACTAACCTTAATGTGGCAATCATTTTATAATATATACATATATGAAATCATTACTGGGGTGTCTGGGTGGCCCAGTCAGTTGAGCGTCTGACTCTTGGTTTTGGCTCAGGTCATGATCTCAGGGTTTGGAGATCAAGCCCTGCGTCAGGCACAGCACTGAGTCTGCTTGAGTTTCTCTCTCTCTTTCTCTCTCTCTCTCTTTCTCTCTGCTTCTCCCCTCCACTCTCTCTCTCTCAAATAAATAAATAAATCTTTAAAAGAATAAATAAAATCATTACTATGTGCACCTCAAACTTACACAATATTACAGGTCAACTATATCAGTAATGCTTAAAAACATTCTGATGACAAAATTAACAAATATTGGTGTTTTGACTCCATGCACATGTGCTATGGAGAATATTTATTTAGAAAATACTGCAAATAAGTGGGTGTTTGGTCATTTTTTAGTTTGCTTTGCTTTGTAAAAAGAGGACTAGCAGGGTGTAATGATAAGAAAATCAAACCTCTGATACTGTAGTAGGTCTTTGATGATTTTAAAACAGATGGATAATATAAAGCTTGTATGAGAATTATACTTAAGGTGAACTGAAAGAACTGAAGAGAGTTGTAGAGGCAGGAATGACCAGGTGTTCTTCTTGCAGCCCAATCATGAGGTGGGGAAGACTTAAGTTAATTAGGAGGTGGAATGCCAGAGAATATATACTTTAAGAGAAAATGTAAAAGGCGTAATAATCTTACCCTTGTGTTATTCTTTTAAAGAAGTGCAAAATTTGCATTAGAAGCAAGTCATAATCAACTTATTTATCCATCTGCCTATGTATTTATTTATTTGTTCAACATTTTCTGAACATCTACTTGTGTAAGAGAAAGTGTACTTATTTTCATATACATTATTGTTAATTCTCATGAAAACTCTTCAGAATATATTATACTTCATTTGTGGGTGGGGATCTGAAGTTCAGGGAAATTAAGCAACTTACTTTAGGTCACATAACTCAAAGTAGCAAGGAAAAATTAAATGTAATTATATTAGCCACCAACTTCCATTTCTTTCTAGTAAGTATATTGAGGAGAGTCAAGTTCAAAGCAGTGTACTCAACATTTAGTACAGTTCAATACTTGAAGTATTCCTACAACACTGCTTATATCTTTTCTATACCCATTGATCATGACCCATGTTCTCTCTTGAATTAAAGTTAAGAGCTGAGATGCCCTTCAACAGATGAATGGATTAAGAAGATGTGGTCCATATATACAATGGAATATTACTCAGCCATCAGAAAGGATGAATACCCAACGTTTACATCAACATGGATGGGACTGGAGGAGATTATGCTAAGTGAAATAAGTCAAGCAGAGAAAGTCAATTATCATATGGTTTCACTTATTTGTGGAACATAAGGAATAGCATGGAGGACATTATGAGAAGGAAGGGAAAAATGAGGGGGGCAGAAATTGGGGGGAGAGATAAACCATGAGAGACTATGGAATCTGAGAAACAAACAGGGTTTTAGAGGGGAAAGAGGAGGGGGGAGGGGGGATTGGTTAGCCCGGTGATGGGTATTAAGGAGGGCACGTACTGCATGGAGCACTGGGTGTTATACGAAAACAATGGATCGTGGATCACCACATTAAAACTAATGATGTATTGTATGGTGACTAACATAACATAATAAAATTAAAAATATTTATATATTAAAAAAATAAAATTAAGTATGTTCACTTCTTTTTTCCTATACCTGAATGGTAAGTTTTTTAAAGCAATCCATCATTGTTTTCTTTATCTTATACATCACTTGATAAAAACTGATAGCAAATATTCTTGACTGAATGGATGGAGAAAGATGTTAAGAACCCAATGGAGTCACAAGGTAGTGCAGGTAAGGAGAGTGTTCCAGAAGCATGGATCATTACAGCAAAAGTACAATTACTAGAGAGAAGAATATTGACTTTAGGATACATTAGGACTCAGCCACCTAGATGAATAAAAACTGGGTTGTCACTCCAAACAAAACTAGATCACAAATACACCTAGATGCAAAAACAAATGTGATGATCATGGGAGACTGGGAAAAAAATAATTTCAAATCAGACTGAAGGAATTTTTGAGCCTCTCAGAAATGCATCTCTGGGAGCTTTGGATAATGGCACATTGTGAGTTTTAAGAGGATTCCAAAGTTCAAGCATTGATCTGCTTTATCCTTTAATATACCTGATTCAAAAAGCTATTGGCTTTGTATTTATTTCAGTGAAGTTCATTTAAATGCAAGCATATATAGCTTCAAATCAATGTGCATGCTTCCCCATTTAAGAATGAAGAAAATACCAGGGCGCCTGGGTGGCTCAGTTGGTTGGGCGACTGCCTTCGGCTCAGGTCATGATCCTGGAGTCCCGGGATCGAGTCCCGCATCGGGCTCCCTGCTCGGCAGGGAGTCTGCCTCTCCCTCTGACCTTCCTCCCTCTCATGCTTTCTGTCTCTCGTTCTCTCAAAAAAAAAAAAAAAAAAAAGAATGAAGAAAATACCTAGTCAAGGGAATATGTACCTTGATTTTTTTTCCTAATAGTAATGATGAATTACACTGTGTCATCTACATTCCCGTGACATATCACTTTTATAACCCTTAATGTGGGACTACAAGACTGCAAGGTTAGAGGTGCAGGTCATCGTTGTGCACAGGTTTTTTTTTTTAACTGAGAAGCTAACTGGCCCATACAGGGATTTTAACCACAACCCTGGCCTCATAATCACCATCCTACCCTCCAGAGCTAACTGACCCAGACAATAAAGACTGCAGAAGATACCCACTGAGCTATTAGGTTGATGAATGGGAAGTATTTCAGAACATGGCATCTTGTGAAAAATAATACAATAATTTGAGTAGTTGTCCATCCCAATGGTACCAATTTATAGCCAAGGCTAATGCAATAGTTTTTTCTTACCCAGAGGCCAAGCACTGCTGATCTACATCATTGCCAGAGAGACACAAATAAACACATATACTATATAACAATGATATAATAAAGCTAAAACAAAAGCAGAATTATACACAGAATTTTCAAATCAACCTTTTACCTCTACCATCAAAAGCCAAAATGAAAGAAAAAATGCATTTGAATACTCTCCTAAATTGCCGTTTTCATTAATTATTTAAATAATCAATATAAATAAATGTCTTTAAGGAGATGAAATGTTATGTTGTCATAAGGAAAACATTATTTTTTTTATTTTCTAGCACATATTAATAATAAAGTATAACACTTTACATGGCTTAGCAACCATCAGTTCACCTAAAATATATCCAGAGTGTTCTGGATTTGAGTTATTAAGGAATAAAGAAAAGATCTTGAGTAATGCACATATTAGTAGTTATATTTGAGCTACAGTAAAGACCTTCAGTATGGGATATTTGTTGTTAAAAAGCATGTAAACTTAGGGAAAAAAACATGTAAACTTATTCACTTGAGGGAAAAATTAATAAAGAATATCTTTTGTTATCATTGGTTGGAATTCGTTTTGATCTGTTGGTCTTTCATAGGTAGATCATTTCTTAATAGAGAGAGCCTGGAATTGAGAAAGCTATCACCTATCAGTTGGAATCCCTGATCACATGACTAGCCAGCTATATTTTCCAAAATGATTATATAACTGACAAATTTTAAAAATATTTTAATAATTCTGTCCTGAACATTACCTAAATTACATATAATAACTATGTATGTGTGTGTTTTACATATCTTCTGTATATGTGTTGACTCATAAATAGACATGTATATGTATATATATGTATTTAAGGAGATACAAAATATGTAACAAGATGTAAGTAAATATAATTACATAGTCATAGATTATAAATGTACTCCAGTGAAAAGTTCATCTTTTCCCTCAGAAATTATTAGTAAACTAGACAAAATAAACAGTAAAGGCACATATAATTTAAACAATATTATCAACATATTGACCTAATTGTTATTTCTAGAACACTGCACCTAACAACTGCATAATATACATTTTTTTCAAGTGCACATGGCATATTTACCAAGCTAGAACATATCCTTGGTCATAAAGTATGTATTAATAAATTTAATAGATTTCTGTCATACACAGTATGTTCTTTCACTGATGTAAGTTAGTGAGAAATGAATAAAAATAGGAAATATTTGTAAATTAAATGACATACTTCTAAATAATGCATGAATCAAAAAAGAAATTATGAAAATTCTAGAAATTATGTCAATAAAAATGAAAATGAAAATATAATATATCACAACAGTGGAATGTAATTAAAGTCCTTATCAAGAAATGTAGACCATTAAATACATATATTTGAGAAAAATAGATGTCTAACTTCTATGATCTAAATTTCTACATTAAGAAGTTAGAAATAGAACACATAAAACTTAATGTAACCAGAAAGAAGAAATTTATCTAAGTAGAAAGAAGAAAACAGTGAAGATGAGAACAGAATCCAAAGACATAGGAAACAGAAAAAGAGAGAAAAATTATCATAGCCAAAAGTTGGTTCTTTGGACAGATCAACAAAATTGATAAACTCCAAACTGGTCAGAACACGATAAAAAAAGAGATAACTAAAATGTAAATACTAGAAATAAAAAATTCACTACAGACATTAAAAGAATAACAAGATATTGGGGCACCTGGGTGGCTCAGTTGGTTAAGTATCTGCTTTTGGCATAGGTCATAATCCCAGGGACCTGGGATCTAGCCCTGCACTGGGCTCCCAGCTCATCAGAGAGCTTGCTTCTTCTCCCTCTACTGCTCCCCCTACTTGTATTCTCTCTCTCTCTGTCTCTGTCAAATAAGTAAATAAAATCTTAAAAAAAAAAAAAGAATAACAAGATATTTATGAGTAACTTTATTCCAACATATTTAATAGCATATATAAAATAGGCAAATTATAGGAAAGCTCAACTTACCAAAACAGACACAAAATGAAACAAAATTTGAATAGCTCTAAACCATTAAGCATTTAAATTTTTTATTAAAAATCCTAATTGTAAGCTCCTGTGAAGGGAAACTATATTGTTTTAACTTTGTACAGTACCTAACAGTGGAAGAAGCAAGCACTAATAAATAATAAATATTTTTGTTAAAATCAACCAACCAATAAACAAAACAAAGCCAAAAAATCCAAAACCTTTACCACACAGAAAACTCAAGACCAGATGGCTTCACTGAATTCCATCAAATACTTAAAAGATGAAATAACCCTATCTTCTACAATCTCTTTCAGAAAATATAGAACACTTTCTTATTTGAGTGTACCAATATAACCTTGTTGGTTATTATATTTAAGGAAACCCACTCCTTTACTTAACATGATATTGAAAATCTTAGCTACTGTAATAAAACAAGAAAAACAGATAAATGGAATAAAATTCAGGAAGGAAGAAGCAAAGTATATTTGCAACTTTTATGTTTATATAATTTTTCATAAATATTCTTAAGAATCTACAAAATAGCCAGAAAAATCAGTAACTAAATTTAACTTGATTAAAAAGCAAAAGATCAAAACACAAAAATCAATTGCATTCTCTGTACTAACAGAAAACAATGGAAATAATATTTTTAAAATATATTCTTACAATAGTATCAAAAATATTAAATGCTAATGAATAAATTTAAGAAAAGTAGTTAAGTCCTAAAATTTAAAACTATTACTAAGGAAAATAAATGAACAGAAAAACCATGTTCATGGTTTTAAAAAGTCAATATTTTTACGATATAATTTTACTTCAGATTAATCTATAGATTCAATATAAATTAATTAATAATGCCACCAAGGCTTTTTAAAAATTAGTCAGATAATTCTAAAATTTATATTGAAATATGAGGGACCTAGATATGACATATTCTGGTAATCTCTCTATATGTAATTTTTTTAGTTGACTGTTGAAGTTTGTATCTCACAAAATTTGTCCACTTCAAGTATGTATCCAATTTATTTGTATAAGGTTCATAATTCCCCCATCTCATCATTTTAATTTCTGTAGCATCTGGCATGATATCTCTTCTTTCATTCCTAATATTTCTGATAGAATATGTTTTCATTTTCATTCTAAATATTTTTAAATATTTTTTAAATTTCTTATTTGCTATTTAGAATTGTGTTGTACAGTTTCCCAGTATTTATAGATTATCTAGATATCTTTTTATCATTGATTTTTCATGTGATTTTATTTTGGACAGAAAAAGATACTTTATATGATCTTAAAACCTTAAGTTGGTTGGTAACATCCCTGTAGGAAATTAGCACATTTGAGAGGTGTTTGTTCATTTGTTTGTTTGTTCTGGGTGGGGGCAGAGAATAATGCATCCTGTCTCCTTAGTGTGTTTTTCAGTCACTATATAGCAAGTGTTCCTTTGTATGACTATCACATTAAAATAATGGTCCTCAATGATGGGGTAGGAAAGATTGAAAGAGATATGAGTGACTACTGCAAATAATCTCTGGAGCTTGTTTTCAAACCCGTGAATCTGCATATGACATGGTTCAGGGTGGGATGGGAGGACTTATCTTGAAAATATTCCCCAAATACTTTTTGACAGCACTACCCTGAGACCTCACAAACATCCATGTTGACAGACTTGCTATATTAAATAACCTCTCTCCCTCCATTTCACTTTTCCTTATTTCCCTCCCTTCTTTCCATGCTTTCATCAAGAATGGTCCATTATGGGGGCACCTGGGTGGCTCAGTCAGTTAAGCGCCCTACTCTTGATTTTGGCTCAGCTAGTGATCTCAAGTCATGAGATCAAGCCCTGCCTTCATCTCTGGCTCCAGCTCAGTACGGAATCTGCTTAAGATTCTCTCTCCCTCTCCCTTTGCCCCTTCCCCTGCTCTCTCTCAATAAACAGAATCTTTAAAAAAAAAAAAAAAAAAAGGATGGTCCATTATGTACCTCCTAGATGCTACAGTTAAAAAAAAAATACTTGCTCTCAAAGAGTTTTCTGTTTGAAGAGAACACACACACACACACACACACACACACACACACACTACATTCCCAAAACTTCACAACACAGAATATAATTGAATGGCAAGATAACTGATTATCTTGTCATTCAGTTAATTGCTGACAAATCCATGTATTATAGGTTGGTTTGTAAGAAAAATTCTGGATTCAGTATAACCATAGTTAGCTCTTAAATATAATATTTTAACAGGCAAAATTTGGAATTAGGCAGAGAGTGTAGGAAAGGGCATGCCAAACAGTGTTGAGCAAATAATAGTCACAAATATAATAATGAGCATGGTAGGTTGAAGAAATGCTAAAAAGAACAAAAAGGGGAAAAAATCTCTGCTTTATATCAAATAATATAAAATCTGCAAATAATAAGGAATATTGCTAAAATATTTATAATACTTTTTTTCAACAGTGGGGATATTTAGAATATGATTTTCTTCTTTCTTTTTCTATATTCGCTACTTATTTTTCTAGTGATTTGTATTGATTTAGTTTTCACTCTTTAGTAAGTGTTCTTAATTACCTGAGTTATATGCAGAGACAATCTCATTAACAATTCATATGACAGAAAGTGAAATTAATACTTGAATCTAAATTTGTCAAGTCCCAGTTTACTCACTCAAGGAATAAGATCGTTTCTTTATGAATTTACCTTCTATTTGATGTTCAAATAAAAGTATTTAATTTTATATGATTAAAAAAAAATGAGTTCCCGCTACACTTACTGCTCTAAAACTGGAAGTTTACATTTCTTAACATAATCTCTTAGGAATGTTCATATATGTATATACAATTATGAAGTGATTAAAATAATACATATCATTATATTTATTAGCTGTCATTTTACACACACACACACATATAATTATTTCAATTGCTCCATGACTTTGGCTCCTGTCCAGGGAGCCCTGCTGCTTCCCACAGATCCCACCTGACAGCCTATCACCTTCTCCTGCTCTGCACTGGCCCATCCTGCTGCACTTTTTGGGGAGATTTACCTTTCAGAAATTACTTATAATTTTGTGTCCACTAAAGGCACTTCAGGTTTCCTTGTAAAATTTTGGATTTATCTTTCTAAAAATGCCCCTCCACCCATTTCTAGATACTATATACAGGAGAGACTTGCAGATTCATGGGCTCAATCACCCATGTGGATCAATCCATATATTGCTTTTTATGGGAAAAACTAACCACTTTCCACAATTTAAAAATGTTACAATCTAGGTGTTATTTTTATAATCTATTTTTCCTCAAGCAGTAAATCAAATCAAATACTGAACACACAAGGGACAAATTTCAGCTTAAGAAAATAAGCTTAAAAAAAAAAAAAAACTAAGTCAAATCTCATGCTGGAGAAGAATAGACTAGGCACATGTGAGTGTCACAGAGGATTCTCTATTGCTATATCCTTCTGCTTTCCTATTGTTCAACTACTGTAATCTAGTCAACTGAATAAAAGACAAGGGAAACCAGAGGAGAAACAGATTAGGCACTCTCTCCCATTTTTTATTTTTTTTTTAACCTCGGAAGACCATTGTCCTTGCCCTAGTTCTCTACCCAAGTATAGTTATTTAATCCATCATTTACCTTGAATTTGTTGTCTCTGCTTGAAATCAGTATTCATCCTGAGGAAACGTTAGGTGATTCCCTCTCTTTTTTCTATTTAATTACAATATCTTGTTCCCTTTGGTCCCCCAAATAGTTTGAGCTGATAAGAAAAGCTAGATTTGAAGTGTATTAAAAAGAGAGGGAGGCTCTGGATTTATGTAGTAGTTTGCATTACTGTTCAGCAGATACTCACTGGCTTCTCCCCACACCCTTCAGCAAGAACAGAGGATGCTTCTTAATCAAGTAATGTGGCGATTGGCCACGTCACTTGCTTTGGCCAACGGAATGTTAGTAAATGTGATGTGAGCAGAGGCTCTCATATGCTGTGCATTATGGCTTTGCTCTTGGGCTACAGTGATTTAAAATGGGGAAAACCTATTCCAGGGAGCTGATGCATTTCCAGCCCTGGCCTAGTAACAACACCTGGGGAGAACCCCTGAGCCGGTTACAGCAGGGACCAAGTGTAGGAAACCAGCAACCTGAAGTAGGGCTAGCCGGCCAAGCACTTCTTCCATCAGCCAAATGACACTTGTCTCCATGTTCAGGAGCATGAGAAGTGCTTACATATATCTGCCACTGGGTTTGGAGATACTTTATTAAGAGGTTCTTCTGTGGCAATCTCTGGCTACTACACTGTAAAATGCATCAGATGCGTTCAAAATGCAGAAACCTTTCCACAGTCCAGGTCTCTGGGAGGCAACAGCCATTCTCATCAACCTCAGGGAATATCTTTATTCCTTTCCTCACCTCTCATTTCTCAGACGTGAGGCAGAAAAGGGGGTGAGGGTGCAGAGGGGAAGGAAAGAAGCATATAACTTACTGTTTAGCTCTTGGCCTACGGCAAATAGGCAAAGGAAGGAAACCCTCTGGATGGAGGACAGGAGAAAGCCATCTAGAAGCCAGAGGCTGATAAGAGCTAGACATTCCTCACCGAACCTGGCCCGCTACATTGCTCCTAGAGGAGATCCAGCGTGAAGTAGCAATCACAGAAATTTCACATGCCACGCTCTTATCAAGGAACAGTGACAGACAGAAGTTCACTGTGCTCCCTACACAGCATGACATCCTCATCATCTGTGTGCCCTTCCAGATCCTCTCCCACCTCCGCTCAGAAAACATCAAGGAGACTGCCCACTGACGCCATTTCCAGGTACTCATTAGACTGGACATAAGGGAACACTTCTTCTAGAGTGAGGTAAATTCCTGACTTACGGCGACCACCACACAAGAAGACACACAGTCATTGGTGGACCTCTTCATATTCATGTTAACGTTACCATATTAATAGTTCTGAATAGTTACTGTAGTAAAGAAATGTGTTAGCATCGCCCAATTCTACAACTATTTTACCATTTTGTTCACAGCAATGGAATTCTTTAAACCATTTTTAAAATCCTTTGAGACAGTGTTCTGAGGGAAACCAGTGTGGGAACCCACACTACAATTAAGACCATATCATATTTATATATAAGATGCAACATATCTGGCATTTTTAACAAAATTTAAATAGTGGTTATTATCATATAAAGTATAACGGATGTTCGAAAGAGGAACTTTTCAATAGTCTGTAAATAACCATCAATCGACAGAATCTAATTGAGCTTTATTGGAACGTCCCACCCAACAACAGCAGAAAACACATTCTTTTAAAGCATGTGTGGAATACTCACCAAGATTGATCATATTCTGGTTTATTAAACAAACCTCAGTACATTTAACAGAAATTAAGTCACGCAGAGTATGTTCTCTGACCATAAAGGAATCAAACTAGAAATCAATAATAGAAAGACAACATGAAAACCCCCAAACACTTGGAAATTAAACATACATTTTTAAATAAGCCCTGGGTCAAAAAGAAAGCCTGAAAGAAAATAAAACAATATATAAAACTAAACAGAAATGAAAATACAGAACTCTGCGAATTGGTATTTTTCCTCTTTATCTACCTTAGGAAGTTTAGGATTATCTGCGGGAGTTCATAATTAAATTAATGTAGAAATAATAATGAGTTGCAGTCATTGCCCCAGGATTTTTACATGCCTTGTTTATTTATTGTCTCTCTCTTGGTTCTGTCTTGATTGTAGGCACCCTTCCTCCTATTTTATCAACACTGAAGTGAAATCAGAGACCATCCTTTCATCTTCCTTGTAAAAACAGCAAGGATAGTATCTGTTTTAAGAGCTAATAAATAAATTTAAAAATAAAGAAGCTTTGAACCATGGATTACATATTAAACTTTTAGGTAATTTTGTGTAATCATATAGCTGATGTCCGAGTCTGTCTTGAAACAAACCCAGCAAATGATGATATATTATGTTTGAACATTTCAATTCGTGAAAAGCATGTTGCTTGCTGAGGCAGTATATTACCCTTCTGGAACAGTTTTGATTGTTTCAGAGCTCTTTTAATTAACCTGAAATCTATTTCAGTTGAATTTCTACCACTTGGTACTTCCTTAGTTTGACTTCCCAGATTTGAGGGAAGTCCTAGTCAATCTACATGCATTTTTGCCACTAATTTCTTTTGTAGATTTTATAATTCACTCTTAATCTGATCCTATTGCTTACAGTCTCAATGCTGGGCACATTGGCTAAGGGGCTCCTGCTCTCTCAGGACTAGGAAATTATTTCCATCTGTTGAGATCCTCATTCAAAGGAAATATCCACCTGCCTCCTCATCCTTCCGTTTGAACCAGTCTGAGCCGCTCACTCACTAGCATGTCTCTGGCTGTCTTTCTGCAAATGTCCATTCCTGCTTAGCTTCTCAACCCCTACCCACCAACAAAACAGAGGGTAGGGGGTGGGATTGCCATTCACTGTCATTCAAAATTTTAGAACTCTTTATTTACTTTTGTCATTGTTCCATCAAGAACAATGTCGGTATTGCCCTCTTGTTTTTTTCTGTCCCAAATCTGTCCTGTTCCCTATTTTACATATCATGACATATTGATTAATAATTTAACACTCTTGACTGGAAGTTTCTTTAGAAATGGTTTCAGATACAAAATCTATAGGTCAAGAAATCAAAATGTAACAGCATGAAGAGTGAACTGTGTTTTTTAAATGGATTCTTGGAATCAGTAGCTACTAAGAACCACATCGTCGTCTGAGTGGCCCAGATTGATAGTGGATAGAGGTGTTCTGGGTCTGAAAGACTCTCTGAGAACAGTGAAGAGATAAATTATGCCACTTACTAATTCTGTACACAGAACTTCAAAAAGTCCCTAAAGTAAACAAAGCAAGTAGCTAGAAGGGAAATACTGAATGTGGGAGAGATGATGAGCTAATTACATAATTATTAAAATATATTAAAGTAAACAGCCAGCAAATCTAAAGGGGATGAACTCATCGTCTGAATGCAACTTCTCGCAGGATGTTACCAAAACAATAAAAGAGAGTGAGCACGGCTGTATCAGGAAACGAAATATTTCATGCTTCATTGCTAGTCTCATTTAAATACATTCCTCTGAATAATGTTAAATCTCAGAGTGGAAATATGATATTTCATTGTTATTTGCAAAAATTCTCCCTTTTTTTCCAGTATAAAGAGAGGAAGCATATTTTTCTCTGACCCATCTTCTTAGGTTCAAGGAAAAAAAAGAGAGATAAAAAAATTGCAGATAATCTAGTTGGTGTGTGAATGAGAAGTGCTTTTAAAATTAAGTGCATTTGGTATGTCAGACTAACTGCATTTTCATTGCATTCAACTGTGAATGATATGAACAGGGTGGTTAACATTTTAGTTTGCTGGCTTACACATTAAAATCTTACTCACGATGTGGTCTGGCTTCCTTGTTTTCATTAAATTGCTGCCTCTCGGCAGGAACCCAGACAAACGGGGTGCCTTCATCACTCTGTGTGACTTTCTGTAGGAAGCTTCCATAAAGGGCTGCATAATTGTGAATAAGCCCTTTGGAAGAAATGTGAACACTTCCATTGTGTTAAAACAAGGAAAAAGGCCAATGTTGGAGAGTAGGTCGCTACAGTTTTGCCAAATTATGGAAGGGAAAAATGCATGGGGCCAATTTTAAAGCCCAGCTGCATCCTTCTAATCTAAATATATAGAGAGATAAGGGTTCAATTTTCTTAGCTTTGAGTAAAATTACAGCTCTATTAAGGTGACAATTAAAGAGATTTTTTTTAAACTTTATAAAAATAATACATCATCATCTGTGTAAAACACCATAAACTCAACCACTCTTTTACCAAAGTTTTAAATGAAATAAGCCATTCAGTGAGCAAAATTAAAATGCTTCTGGCGGTGTCAATTCCCTAATTAAATCCAGCGGTGGCTCCAGTATCTGCTCATCTCCACTCAACCCTATTTTCTTACCAGTTTGTCACCCAAACCCCAGACCTCTGCTTCAGTTGGGTGGAGCCCTGGGCTGTCCATGGAATATGTCACACTGAGTCTTGAGTGAGAGCTCAGGCTCCCATTATTCTGCATTAGAATAGCTTCTCCACCCTCTCTGTTTCCCCTTTCTGTGTTCAGGTCCAAACTCATTTTACAAAGTCACATTTCTTCCAGCCACACTGAATTATTGTTGCTCAGTTACACCGAGATCAACCCCACAAGCAGGTCTTTGCACTGCTGTTTCAGCTCTGTGCTGACTGGGTCTCCCTACTGCCCAGACCCAGGGGTGGGAGATCATTCACATGAAATTCAAGCTCTGACCCTGCCATTTACTAGTAGGTGCTTCTCTGAAACTCAGTTTCTCAATGCCCTTAAAATAGGGATTATAAAAGTTGTATTAACCACTATTAGAATTTTATGAGCCTTTTACATGGTTGAAGTTCTTTGCAAACTATTAAAATCTATACAATGTGAGTTTTTATTCTTAAAACTGTTTTATGTGTATATGGCTTGTTTCTCTGACTAATTAAAAATTACTGATGGGGAAGAACCATACTCTATACTCCATTGACTTCATAGAAGCTTAACAGACACACAAAGCATTGCAGATTGTAGGTGCTTAATAATACTATTTGAACAAATGCTAGTTCACATATTACCAATGGATGAAATAGTCATTCAGTTACCCAAATTTTCCTCAAACACATACTGCTGAAAGCACCAACTAATCCTACTGCCTGGGTACTTGGGACATAACTAGTATCTTCCAGAAAATTCTGAATCTTTCCATGGCTCCAGTTATAAATTCTATCCTCAAGAAGCACAGCAACTTCTTGGAGCAACAGGCCTATGATGATTTGTACAATAGCAGAGTTATGTACAGGGAGCTCTATACAAGGTTGATATTCAACAGTCAACATGACTGTACTGGTTGTTAACCTTTTTGATCATGACACATCACAGTGAGAACACAGGAATCAAAGAAGCCTAGTGAGAGTAAAAACCATATGTCTTAAGCTTTCAAGATGGAAAGGGTTACCCAAGTAGAATTGAATGCTCCCAGATGCTATAGAGCTTGGGTGCAGTATGCAGTTGGAACAGCTCTTAAATATCTTTTAAAGTAAACAAAGCAGCCTTATGCATAATACATGATGGTTTGGCTGAATGCCTGGTGATTGCAGAACCCCTTTGGGGACAGTAGGTTGAGAGTCTGCATTTATTAAAACATACAATAACAATAATAACAATAATGAATCTTAACTCTTGTTTTTCTATCTTGTCTTTGCTTCAGAGATGCAGAATGCTCAGATGCTCAGATAAATAAATAACAAAAAATCTTCTAAAATTGCACTTGTGTTTAGGATTCAAACACAGTACACTAGTAGGACTCTCCAATTTGACCCCCTCAGTAAGCAACTCCATTCCCTTCTTCCCCACTAAAGACAGGCTTGTGGTTCCTTCCGAGACACAGATGTTTGAATCAGGTCTCCCTAGGTCTCCCAAGGCCAATTGCAAAGATTTGACCATTCTTCCCTCCCCTACTTACCTTGACTTTCCCCAACCCTCACTTCCTCCTTCACTAATCCCTATGTTTTTTTGTGCCTTTTTATTTTTATAACACTAAGTAGTCTTTAAAGACAATTTGTAGTTATTCTTTCTTAAGAACCTGCATCAACCCTGTAAGACGGTCTGAATAAATAAAACAGGTGAAAGAATTGCCTTACAGAAAAATTATGTAATTTGCTTAGGAATTCACCAGCTTTTTCTATTAAGTGCATTTTCCCACTTTTAAGGATCACTGGTGCTGAACCTTTCTCTTTCTGTGCAAGCTCCCTTGAACCCTCACTTTATCTGCTATCCGAATGGGCCTCCCGATATCGGTTGATGATGTCCCTTCCTTTATTGAGAATATAGTACTGGGTAGAACCACCTTGCTTTTCACCAACATGCAAGCATGCCTGCTTGCACAAGCATCTTCTTCTGTACAGTGTTTTTTTCTCAGTGGAAGAGGACTCCCCAACCCCCCCCCCCCAACACACACACACACTTTGTGTTCTCCAAGACTTTTCCCTCAATGCCATGGCCAAATCTGAAGATGCTCAAGGGTCAGAGGTTGAGAAACCAAAGAGGAACCTGTTGTTAAAAGGTTAAAAGCTTTTGGCTTCCTCATAGAACTAGAGAGGCAGAAACTGTAATTCAGAGCCCTTGAAAGAGGAGGGGCTTTGTAAACACCCTCAGCTTTCTGTCCAGACCTCTGTCTGGCTTTTCCTTGGTAGAAAGGGCCAACTAAAAATAGACCAGCCCTCACAAAGTCTGAAACTCAGACTCAAAATATCTCAACTTCTGCTAGCTGAAAGAAAATTAAATCCAATATTAAAGAAAATAACAATCTTAATTTATTACTTTATTTTATTTTTTATTTTATTAAAATAGAGAGGGAGGCAAACTGTAAGAGACTCAACTATAGGGAACAAACTGAGGGCTGCTGGAAGGGTGGTGGGTAGGGGGATGGGGTAAATGGGTGATGGGCATTAAGGAGGGCACTTAATGCAATGACCACTGGGTGTTATATACAACTGATGAATCACTAAATTCTACACCTCAAACTAATAAAAAAAATAAGTTAAAAATTAAGTAAAAGGGAAACAGCAAAAACAAAGAGAAAATAACAAATAAGCTAAGATATAGGAAAGTAAAAAAAAGAACTGTCATTATTTACATATGAAATATTTGTGTACAGAGAAATGAATAGAGTCTGCAGATAATAATTCATATGTGACTCTGCAGATGATAATTCATATGTGAATTTAACAATGTCACTGGATACAAGTATAATGTAAAAATCAACTATACAATAGCAATAAGCAAATAAATTTAAATAACTAAATACACAAATTTAAATAAATACATGTAAATGAAGTAAATTTAAAAATGAATTAATACCATTGATAGTATCATAAAAATCTACAATGTCACAATAAATCTACAATTGATGTGCATAACTTTTACTCTGAAATTTATAAAACATTACTGAGAATAACTGAAAACTCAAATATATGAAGTGATATAGCGTTCTTATGCATTGAAGGTTTAATATTGTAAAGAAGTTATTGTTCCCCAAATGATCTATAGTTACAAAGCAATCCTAAAGAAGATTCCAGCTGATTTGGGGGGGGCCAAATATGGAAATTGCCAGGCAAATTCTAACATTTTTTATGGGAAGGCAAAGGTCCAAGATAAGAAAAGTGAAGTTAGAGGTCTTTCATTACAGAAATGAAGACTGGGGTGCCTGGGTGGCTCAGTTGCTTAAGCATCTGACTTCAGCTCAGGTTGTGATCTCAGGGTCCTGGGATCGAGCCCCACGTTGGGTCAGGCCCCCTGGTCAGCAGGGAGTCTGCTTGTCCCTCTGCCCCTTCTCCCACTTGTGCTCTCTCTCTTTCTCTCTCAAATAGATAAATAAAATCTTTTAAAAAAAACAAAAAACAAATGAAGACTGACACAGCCACAGTCATTAAAAGAGTAACATATACTAACACAAAGATAGATGAATAGAAGAGGTGGACCAAGGAAGTTCAGACATAGTCACACACTTGACATGGTCACCTGGTTTGCAACAATAGTGGAAGACCTTAGCAGGTAGGTAGAAAGACCAGACTACTCAGTATGATTTGAGAAGGCCCTTCTCAACAGAATTATCCAAATGAAAGGAACTTCAACTTCATAATCCATCAAGAAATACAATTTAAAACCATTAAAGAAACCCATATATATCTATTGGAATGACTCAAATAAAAAAAAAAGACAGATATTAACAAGTTTTAGCAAAAATGCAAATCAGTTGAAATCCTCACACACTGTGAGTAGAAATGTAAAGAGGTACAACTATTTTGGAAATAAAATTTGGCTATTAAAGCTGAACATGCAAACTTTTTTTTTTTAAAGATTTTATTTATTTATTTGACAGAGAGAGACACAGCGAGAGAGGGAACACAAGCAGGGGGAGTGGGAGAGGGAGATGCAGGCTTCCTGCAGAGCAGGGAGTCCGATGCGGGGCTCGATCCCAGGACCCTGGGATCATGACCTGAGCCGAAGGCAGATGCTTAACGACTGAGCCACCCAGGTGCCCCGAACATGCAAACTTTTAACCAAAGAACTCCACACCTTGATATTCAATCAAGAAAAATGAAAACAGTTTTCTACAAAAAAGACATTACAGAATATTAAAGCATCTTACTCAGAATTGAGCAAAACCAGAAATAACCTAATGCATATCAAAATAGAATGCACAAATAAATATGATACATTGAAAGAAATGCAGTATTATATAGCAATGAAAGTGAATAAACTGTTATATTGGATGACATGGAAAAGTTTCACAAATATAAGGAGTGAAAGAAGCCAGGCAAAAATAAGCCCTATGATTTCATTTATATAAAGTACAATAATATGCAAAGCTAAGTGATGGTAATAGAAATCTGGAAAGTTGCTTTCCTTCATAAAGGGTGATGACTAGGAAGAAACTGGAGAGAAGTTTCTGGGTTTTTGCAAAGACATATGGATAAGGAGGGCTGGTCACAAAAGTGTTTTAGCTCTGTTAGAGATTATCTAATGATGCATTTATTACTTGTGCATTTTCATGTATGTGCATTATACTTCAATAAAAATCACCTAAAAACACAAGCTCCAGTATCTTTCATGAAAAAACAGAATTCTTCCATCGCCTCTCCTGACCTTTTAGTACTCTATCACTTCCAGGCATCTCTGTCCAGCCAGACTTCTTTTTTTTTTTTTTTAAAGATTTTATTTATTTATTTGAGAGAGAGAATGAGATAGAGAGAGCATGAGAGGGGGGAGGGTCAGAGGGAGAAGCAGACTCCCTGCTGAGCAGGGAGCCCGATGCGAGACTCGATCCCGGGACTCCAGGATCATGACCTGAGCCGAAGGCAGTCGCTTAACCAACTGAGCCACCCAGGCGCCCAGCCAGACTTCTGAAAAGTGCCACCAGAGACTTGGTTTTCATGTCCTCATCTCCCATTTTACTCCAATCTACTCATACATTTTTCTCCCAAAGCTCAGAAAGAATGCCCTTTATTAAAAGAATACAAAAGAACAGATCATGATTTCTTGTATTTTTTGAAGATTTTAATTTATTTATTTGAGTGAGAGAGAGAGAGAACACAAATTGGGGGGAGGCGCAGAGGGAGAAGCAGACTCCCCACTGAACAGGGAGCCCAACGCAGGGCTTGATCCCAGGGCCCTGGGATTATGACCTGAGCTGAAGTCAGACACTTAACCAACTGAGCCACCCAGGCGCCCCCAGACTGTGATTTTAAACCCACTGAACCCTGTCCTGTCCTCAGCTTATCTGTCTCAGGAGAAGTCAGCTTTTCTGAAATCTTCCGGCGCTTTCTCATTTCATGGCAAGACACTATCTTACTTTCCTTCCAATATTCCAGATTACGCATTCCCACTCTCCTTGGTTGGCTTCTTTGGATAGTCTCAAAACGTGAGAGTTCATCAAACCTCTACTTTGAAGTTTGCTACCATTGTAGTTTCAGCTGGCCGTGGTACAGACTTGTACATGAGTTGATCAGGAAAACAGTGTTTTATCTTCCAAAGTGAAGTGCTTCATTCATTTCCTTTTAATATATTGCTGCCTTTAAGGTTTTCATCTATTTGTTTATATTTGTCTTATCTGTTCTTTGTGTCTTTATCCCTCCTTTCCTGTATTCTTTTGGGATAACCAACTATTTTTTCATTTAATTATATCTCTTCCATTATGTTATTTTCATAACATTTTGGTATTATTGTCTAATTAAAAATGCAAATAGTAAAATCTATACTTTAATGTATTAGATTATTTCCTAAATTATTTTTTTCCATATCTGGAACCATACAAGTGTCTTATAACAGTTTAAATAATTTTAGCTCCTTTGGATCTTTGTGTTGATGTTGCCATGTGCTTTATTCTACAGTTGTTATAAATGCAAATAGACATAGTTACTATTCTTTGTTTAAACAATTAACATTCTGTAATGTTCATCCACAAGTTTACTTTTCCTAGTGTTCATTTCTTCCCAAATTTTATTTTTTATGCTCAGCAATTTGACTTGATATACTTACATGTGGTTTTCTTCTCTTTATTCTGTGTGACTTTAACATTGATACATTTCATCATGATTGGGAAATTCCCAATTATTAGGTATTCAGTTTTTGGTTTTGGTTGCACTGTCATGTTGCATGTATATGAAATCATCTAACCATGTCCTATCTAATTCTTATGCTTACTACTATTTTTATTTTTGCATTTTTTCTTTAATTTGTATCATTAAATGCAAATATTTAATTTGTAAATTTTCTATTGATCTGTCTTTTGGTTTACTAATTTTGTTTAAAATTCAGTCCAATCTGCTGTTGACACCATCTGATGAGCTCTAAATTTTATGTTTTATAATTTAGTTCTAGAGTGTTTTTTGATCCTTCTTTATAGATTCTAACTCCTTGTTAAATTTTATTTTTAATCTATTTTCTATATTTGTCTCTCTAGTCTAACAAATTTGCATTAGCTGTTTTAAAATCATTGCCTGCACAATCTGACTTTTGGGAACACAAGGTAGGCAATTTTCTGAAAATTTTCATTAATTTCCAAAAAAAATTACTTTCCTATTTTTTTCTCAAAACAGTATGAAAAAAATCAACTGTGCAATTTTTTTTAATTTAAATTCAATTAGCCAACATATAATACATCTTTAGTTTCAGATATAGTGTTGAATAATTCATCAGTTGCATATAACATATGAAGTTTTTTTAAAATTGTGATTCATTGTGTCCCACAGTTTGAGTGAGAAAGCAGAAGTTTACAATTGAATAACATGTAAAGAGGACCCAGAGAAATAATCCTTTTAAATACTGATTTGCTTTTATATCTCAACTTGATTTTGAAAATGGTTTCTTCCATTTACCCCTTGTTAAGTAATTAAAAAACTGTTGTTTGAATTCCACTTTGCTTATCTGAAAATATCACTTGGGGAAGTAAAGAAAGACTCTATCCAAATACTCTTTACTTCACAGAATCCCAAATTTTGATCTTTCCTTTCCCTACGAAGATCCAATAGCCTACCGTGAGAGTCACTGTTAGCATTGCCCTCTCTGTCATTGTTCTACCTGGACAGGTGAATAAATGAAGTCAGACAACTTTTATGGACACTAGAGACAGCCAGAGGGTTGATGAGACTGCTGATGACATGTCCTTGCTCAGTGATGGCACCTCACTGAATGACAATAATATTCCTAGGGCCAGCCTGGGACATTAAGCTGGCAGGACTGATGACCATATTGAAAAACTGGCAGCAACGACAGTAAGAGATGTCATTCCATCACTTGGGGGTCTGCCCTAGGCAGCACCATTGGTTTGTCTTTGGTGGCTTCTCCCTTCTGCTTATCTTTCATCTGTACCCATTTCCAAATTCTCCGGCCTTTATATTATCTATGAAGTAACTAGTTACCAAATCTCTCATTATAAACAGTGATGTGTGTGTTCAAATTTAATGTACTCAAAAGGGCCACTGACCAAGGTTTTGAAATACTCTAATAAGAAATCAACTGCATCAGAATGGTATTTAGTATTTACAGTACACTGGGGATGGGAGGTTATATATCATATTTACTACTATAAGTGATATCTGAAATAAATTACATATTACTACCATAAGTGATATCTAAAATAAATTATATTGAAAAAATGAGAATGTTAAAGATAGTAAAAGTGGGCAAGAATTTATTAATATTTTCTAGATCCAATATGTGTTTGTGTTAAGCCTCCAACAAAGGAACCAAAAAGCTGTGGGTCAAGGCTCACAGCCCAGGGCCCTCTTGCTTATCCTTACTTCACAGAGGTTTCTGTCCTCTGACAGAGAAGCCAGAATATTATTGCAGGCTTCCAAGATATTATTTCATGCATAGTAATAGTTGGAGGAGGCTAGGTGAGTGAGACTTTATATGACCCTTTTTAATTTGCTTGATGCTGTGTTTCTGTGTTTCACAGAATATGGTCTAAAACTTGCTTTCATTGTAACATCTGAACATGAGGTTGTAAGAGAAGAGATTCATATGCTCATTCACCTGCAACTGCCAGAATCCAGAATTAAATATTAAAACAGTTGTCAGTTTTTGACCCATAAAATGGTTTTGGATGAGTTTGTAATTGTCATCAAGGTACCCATTAAAGTGCACCTAAATTGTGTCACATGGTACAGATGCTCAGCATTTCAATCTAAACTCAAAGGGAACTTTATCTTCCAATTTTTATTACTTTTGTCATAGAAATGGACATCATTGATCATTTGTGATTAGAATTTTTAGTTATTAATGTAACACAGATATGGATTTCAAAGTATTTAAAAATTATAAAATCATCACTCAATAACATTATGGGGATATCTGTAAAAAATGTTAACTCAAATTATACTCCCATCTTTTGCTTTTCCCAAACTTATGAAGAGTCTGATTTTACAGTAAAGATAATATGGAAAAATAATACTTAAGTGTGTTATAAAAAATTAAGAAAAACTGATTTGAATATATTGAAAAGTTGAATTATAATAAAAATTATTAAATTATTGTATTACCCCCTCTTTAAATAACCAAATGGTACATTAACAGAAAAGATCCTCTAATAACTGCTTAGAAAGATTAGAACCTCGGAAAGCTAACCCTGGAAAGGTAAACTTAACTCTTTGCTGAAGAGTATTCAGAAAGTATTTATACTTTGATTCAGCATCTAAGAAGCTTAGAAATTACCACTTTCACCCTCACAACAAAAAAAGCTGAACACACTGAAAATCAACAACTCTTCTTAGATCCATCAGAGAAATGAGATCACAGGAAAAACTACTTCCTCCCAAATTGGGGAGATAGTGAATCACAGATCACTGAAGCAGAATCCCAGAAGCAGAAACTGTCACTGGAGCTAGTGCCTGGGGAATACAGGGGAGCAAGTTGCATGTCTCAGGCCTTACATGAGAAGTCTCCAAGGAAACCCTAAGATGACACAGGAGACAAAAACAAGGGAATTTTAGCTTACAACATTATAGCAAACAGTAAACACGGTCTAAGTAATAGCTAGATAAACACAAACCCTCACACTAAAGGCCTACTTACTTCAGTTCCTTTAATCCAGCCATCATGTCTGGCTGTCAACAAAACATGGCAAGACATATTGAAAGATAAAACTTGAAACTTGCTTAAAGAGACCAAGCAAGCATCACTAGCAGACTCAGATATGGTAGAGATTCTGGAATCATCAGACCAGCAATTTAAAACAATTATGATAGATATGCTGAAGGCTCTAAAGGAAAAGTGAACAAGCAAGAAGACATGGGGAGTGGAAGCAGAAAGATAGGGATTCTAAGAAAGAATCGAAAAGAAATAAAATGTATTGTGGCTGAAAATGAAGAATGCTTTTGATGGACTCAGTAACAGACTGGACACTGCTAAGGAAAGAATCAGTGAGCTTGAAGATATGTCAGGAGAAACAGCCAAAACTACAATGTAAATAGAAAGTAATTTAAAAGATGGAGCAGAATATCCAAGAACTGCAAGACAGTTACAAAAGATGTAACATGAACACAATGTGAATACCATAAAAAGAAAGAAAGGAAAAGAAGAAATACTTGGAGTAATAATGACTAAGAATTATCCAAAATTAATGACAGACACCAAAGCACACATCCAGGAAACTTGGAGAACACCAATTAGAATAAATAAATTTAAAAATTTACACCAAGGTATATCATCTGTAAATTGCAGAAAATCAAAGAAAAAGAATAAGTGTTGAAAGAAACCAGAGGAACAAAGACCTTATGTAGAGAAGATCAATTACACAAATTACATCAGACATCTCTTCAGACTAGGCAAGCAAAAAAAGAATGAAATAAAATATTTAGGGTTGAAAGATAAAACCACCAATATAGAATTATGTATCTAGTGAAATTATTCCTCAAAAGTGAAGGAGAAATAAAAATTTTCTCAGAAAAACAAAAGTTGAGGGTATTTGTTGTTAATAGACCTGCCTTGTTAGAAAGGTTTAAAAAGTTCTTCAGAGAGAAAGATTACATTATGAATCAGAAAATTAGGGCTACATAAACAATGAAAGAGCACTGGAGAAGAAATAAAGGTAAAAACAGAATATTTAATTTTTCTTATTCGTAAATTTATCTGATAGCACTCTGTTCAAATAATAATAGCAAATCATTTTTTGGTTTTTGCATCTATTGAGATAATCATATTATTTTTCTTTATTAATGGGGAGAATTACATTGATTGATTTTCACACGTTCAAACTACCTCGCATTCAGAGTAATACCACCTAGCCCTGGTGTAAAATCCATTTTATACGTTGCTGGATTCAAAACTGCTGTGGCAGTTTTTTGAAGATTTTTGTGATTCCTAAAGTATGTCTGTAATTTCTTGTGATGTCTGGTTTTGATATGACAGTAATACTGGCCTCATAAATAAGTTGAGTTCCTTCCTCATAATTTTTGGAAGTGTTTTTAAAGGATTAATGTTAATTTTTCTTTAATAACTTGGTAGAATTCACCAGTGAAGCCAACTGAATCTGGACTGTGTGTGTGTGTGCGCGTGTGTGTGTGAGAGAGAGAGAGAAAGAGAGAGAGAAATTATAATTATTAATCAGTCTCGCTTCTTTTTATAAGTCTGTTGAAATTTTCTACTTCTTTTTGAATCCATTTCTAGGAATATGTCCATTTCTCTAAGTTACTTGATTTGTTGGTAAACAAGTAAAAGATAAATTCTTAATATTACTGTGTAGAAATTACCATATAATAATATTATTCATAGTATTACCTTATAGATCCTTTTACTTCTGTAAGGTTGATGGTAATTACTACTCGTTTTTCCCATTTTAGTGATTTGAGCATTTTTATTCAATTTTCTGGTCTTTCTAGATCTAAAGTTTTAACAATTTTACTGATCCTTTTCAAAGAACCAACTCTTGAGTTCCTTGGTTTTTCTCAACTGTTTTCTATTTTCAGTTAATGTATTTCCACTCTTATTATTTCCTTCCTTCTGTTTTTATTGGGGGGGTTACTTTTCTTGTTTTTTCAGATGCAAGGTTAGGTTATTGATTTAAGATATTTCTTATTTTTCAGTAGAGATATTTACAACTATATAGTCCACCTAAACATTACTTTAGCTGAACTCTTAAGTTTTGGTATTTTGTGTTTTCATATTTATTCACATAAAAGTATTTTCTAATTTCTCCTGTGATTTCCTCCTTGATCAACTCATTACTTAGCAATGTGTCCTTTAGGGTCTACTAAAAGGAGAGCTTTGTTGTCTCTAACAGTTCTCTGTCTCTTCAATTCTGTAGGAGATTTTTCCTGTATTTTGGGTCTATGTTGTTAGGTGCATACATGTTTTTAAATGTTACCCTTTTATCTTCATAAAATATCCTTCTTTGCTTCTAACAAAAATTTTTTTCTTAGAGTCTATTTTGTCTGATATATGTACATATATATGTGTGTGTGTGTGTCATTGAATTTAGACTACATCTCTTGAAGATAGCATATACTTTACTAAGACTTACTAATAAAACTCGCTTTATGAATTCTATTTTGCTATTTGTTTCTGTATGTTTATATTTTCCCTCCTTTATTCTTCCTTCTTTACTGCCCTCTTTTTTGTAATGTAGCTATCTTATTTTCTATTGCATTATTTTTATTCCTTATCAATTCTTTTGTTACATTTTTGAGGATTAGTATTGTCCTGCAGATTATATATAATATCTTCTTTAAAATAACGTATTTCTTGACAGCTCAAATCTACTCTTGTGTGCTTATATTTAAGTTTTCATTTCAGGGCCGCCTGGGTGGCTCAGTTTGTTGAGCATCCAACTCTTAATTTCAGCTCAGGTCATGATTTCAGAGTTGTGGGATAGACCCCCACATCAGGCTCTGCACTGGGCATGGAGTCTGCTTGTCCATCTCCCTCTTCTCCTCCCCACACTTGCTCGTGCTCTGTCTCTCAAATAAATAAATAAATAAATAAATAAATAAATAAATAAAAATCTTTAAGTTTTCATTTCCGTTTTTGTGTTTTTTCAACTACAGAATTACTACTTGATTTTTTTAAAGATTTTTTGTTGATTTATTTGAGAGAGAGTGAGCATGAGAGGGGAAGGGGCAGAGGGAGAGGGAGAAGCAGACTCCCTGCTGAACAGGGAGCCTGACCCAGGGTTCAATCCCAGGACCTAGAGATCATGGCCTGAGCCGAAGGCAGATGCTTAACCATCTGAGCCACGAGGCACCCCTACTTAATTTTTTAAAATAATTTCTATCTTATTTCTCTATTTGATGAGACATCACACTTACACTTCTCTTTAATTCTTTGAAAACAATTTTTTGAAAATCTTTAAACTACATGATTTAAAAATTATGTATAATAAATCCTGTGCTTTGGCTTCTTCAGAAACAGTTCCTATTGATTTTTTTTCTCTGTGTATGGACCATACTTCCTTGTTTTTTTGCATATCTTACACATTTTTTTCAAAAGCTGGACTTTTTACATTGTGTGGCAACTCTAGGAATCACATTCTTAACCCCCAGGACTTGTTTTTGTTGATGTTTGTTATACTGCCTTTTTCTTAAACAGATTCTGTAATATGAATTCTTTGTCATATATAGCCACTGGAGTCTCTACTTGGCTTAGTGGTCAGCTGATTAGACAGACGTTTCCTTCCATACCTGGAATCAGCTTTTCTTGAGGGGCTCTATGTACATGTTGGAGTGCACCTTCCATTTTCCAGCACATAGTTCACAGATTCTGCCTCAACTTTCACTTCTTCCTTGCTCAGAGCCTCAAGGTCAGCAAGAGGGGAGAGTGTAGGACTCCTTAGGCTTTTGCTCAGAATGTGTATGGCCCTGCTCAGGTGCAAAGCGCCCTATGGACATCTCATTCACCATTTCCTTTTAACCTCATTGTTTTTCCCAACTGTTATCACCCATTCAGGCAGCTGCACTATCAATTAGTTGTTGCAGATGTTTTCCAACAAACAGTCCTGGAGAAAGGCTATTCCCACTCAGTGAGCTCTAACTTACATCAAATAAAAACAAGACTTGTGAGTGAAATTTTCCAGGGAAACACCAGACAGGTCAAATAATAACAGTTGCATAGGAACTGGGTTTTTCAGGAGCTCTCTTCCCAAGACTACTGGACTGCTGGTTCTGACTGTGACAGTGGGCTACTGGTTTTTAAGGGTATCACTGAACTAAGAAAAGGGAATTCATCTTAGCTGAGTTTTGTTGAGCTTCCTAGATGTTTATATTCATGTGTTTTATCAAACTTGGAAAGTTTTAAGCCATCACTTCTTCTAATATTCTCTCTGTCCTTTTTTTTCTTCTCTTCTCCTTTGGGGCTCCCCCATGAAAGTTGATCTACTTGGTATTCACAGGTTCCTTAGCCACTGGCCACTTTTCTTTAACCTTTTTTTCCTTTCTGTTCCTCAGACTCAATATCTCCCATTGTCCTGTTGAGTGGATTTTTCATTGCAGTTCATTGTACTATTCAAGTCCAGAATTTCTTTCTGATTTCTTTTTAGGTTTTCTGTCTCTTTGTTGATATTTCCATTTTGTCCACACATTGTTTTTTTTTACTTTCTCCATATTTTTCTGTAGTTCTCTGAGCATTGGTTGTTTCAAAGTCTTTGGTAGATATGTCATCAAGGTCTTTTTCAGGGACAATTTCTGGTAATTTTTTTTTCTTATAATAGGCCATACTTTTTTTTTTTTTCTTTCGTATATCTTGTGATTTGGTTAGATTGAAAACCAGACATTTGAATCTAACAATGGGGTAACTCTGGAAACGAGATTCTCCCCATTTTTCATGCTTTGATGACTTTTGATATGGTTTCTTTCTCTTTTCTTTTTCTTCTTCTTCTTCTTTTTTTCTTTAAGTTATTCAGGCTGTTTATGTGCCAAGAATCAGCCTGAGATACAAACTTAAGGTCTTTTGTTTCTTTGTTTGTTGTTTGTTTTTCTGGGACTGTGCCTTTTCCTGGGCAGTCATGGTCACTTTCTAATTTTCCCCATATATGTAGTTGCTCTTGAATGTCCTAGTCTTTAATGTCTGGCTCCCACAAAAGAAAAAAGAAGAAAATGATAGGAAGAAACAAAAGAGCCCTTGAAATTGAAATCCCCTGGAAATTGCTTCAGCCAAAGAGGGAGGGCCATGTACAATGAGGAGAGTGGCTACCCACCTTTTTGTGCCTCTGTGACCAGACGCAGCAATCAGTGATCCAAGCACAGATTCCCAACATTTGCAGGGCAGAGTCTTTTTTGCCCACCTGGCTCTTGCAAATTGTGCACAGGTTGCTCCAAGAACATGTGCACAGCTGCCTGCCATGGGGTTGAGGGTGGGGGGTGAATAGCTGCTATTGTGTTAAGAGCTAAAATTGAGCAAAATTAACCACAATTTGCCATCCAAGCCTTTCCCCTGGAAGTTACAAGCCTTTAGTAGATTCCAGAGTTCCAAAATAACTACATCAGATTCTGCTAGTGCAATTGTTGTTTGGTTGAACAGACCAATTCCGGGTGCTTCTTACTCCCCCATCTTCCCAGAATCCTCCGTGGTGTGTCCTTATATTATTGAATGCTGAAAGACAGGGCTGTCTATCTTAACATGAAAAAAGAGAGGTACTAGTAAGGATCTCTTATGGTTTTTTATTAATGTTCTTATAGAAATTTGCCTATGTATGGATTAAATAACCATATTTTTTTAAAATAGTCTAAAGACATTTTTATACGTTCAAAAATGCTTACCTCTTTAAAAATTTTCCCCCTTTTTTGCCACATTTTGTGATGTATGTTATTAATTATTGTGACTATTTCAGAATCATTTATTAATAAAATGTGGCATTTCCCTGGCAAGAAAAATCCCATTAGTGCTTTGCTGTAAAAGCCCCATAAGTAGAGTTCTAAGTACTTTATCAGCTTCTTGTCCTCTTTTTGAATGACAGCCTAAATCATTAAAAACAGTCAGCACTAAAATGATTTATTTTCATCCAAATAGAGATTACTTAATTTAATTAAATATGCTTTATGCTTTGCAATTGCCACAAAGTGGTTCCTATAAACTTCTGACTCATTATTTAATGCATCCACAGCCTCAGTGGAATATTAAGAGGATACAGGTTTTAGACCTCTCAGCTCCACTTTGTAAACATCTTTAAAAATTCAAGAACTCTCCGGAAATTCTATGTTGGCCTATGAAGCTTACATAGTTCCTGATCATTTTTTATTAAAGTTACTATACTTTTTTCATACTTCTGAAATTCTGATTTGCTTTTTGTGCATGTATTTACAACATACGGGCAAAGGATTACCTCTATAAATATTAAGAATTGCATCCTCAATTTTTCCTGGCATTATTTAACTCACCCTGATTCCTTTTCCTCTCTTTACACAGAAACAATTTTTTTCTGTCCCAGGGCTTTATTTTCTAAGTTTGAAATACAAAAATATATCAGTTTCACAATTTAAAATAAATTTGTCATTTTCAAACTCTGAAGGTACTGCATCTCATTGAATTTCTTATATTATCAAAACACATTGGCGGGCACCTGGGTGACTCAGTTGGTTAAGCGACTGCCTTCGGCTCAGGTCATGATCCTGGAGTCCCTGGATTGAGTCCCGCATCGGGCTCCCTGCTCGGCAAGGAGTCTGCTTCTCCCTCTGGCCCTCCCCCCTCTCATGTGCTCTCTCTCATTCTCTCTCTCTCATATAAATAAATAAAATCTTAAAAAAAAAACCCTTGGCATTCTTCAAAGTCATTTTTTCCTTGAGGATAAACATAAGTTCCTCTCATTATCTTCTTGCTGACTTTTAGATTGCAACAATTTGAAACCAAGGCAGGCATTCGCACAGTTGATAGAAGCCAAGGGGATATTAGCACCAACCAGTATGGGTAGTTTTCAAGGACTCTGAAGTCAAACTGGCCAACTTTAAAAACCAATTTTACGGGACACCTGAGTGGCTCAGTCGTTAAGCATCTGCCTTTGGCTCAGGTCATGATCCCAGGGTCCTGGGATCGAGCCCCGCATCGGGCTCCCTGCTCAGCGGGAAGCCTGCCTCTTCCTCTCCTCCTGCTTGTGTTCCCTCTCTCGCTGTCTCTCTCTCTGTCAAATAAATAAATAAAATCTTAAAAAAAAAAATTTTTACTTCCTTAGCTGTGTAAGTACGGGGAGGTCACATTTCCTCTTTGAGTCTCAGTTTCTCCTTCTGTAAAATGACAATTAGAACAGAACCTGTGTGCAAGGATTCTTGTGAGGAGTAAATGAGCTAACATATGTGAATTATTTAGCACAGTAACTGCCGTTTAGCAAGCACTGAAGAAATGATAACTTTCATCAGCTACATTTTCTTTAGCACCACTTTAATGCTGGACTTTTATACTTTATGTGCATTATATACCATCTGCAAACTATGTCTCCAGAAGAGATGCTGTACACTCACTTTACAGGTGGAGAAATAATCTGCCCAAGACCATAGCTGGAGCCAGATGTCAACACAGGTCTAGGCCAGACAGCCTCGACCTGTCATGTCCTCCCTCCAGAGCACAGAAACTGGGAAAACAAATCAAAACACAAAAATGGAAATCTTGCTTTGGACATCGGATATGTAGAAAACCTGAAATGTGGCATCTTTTCTAGGTGACAAAGGAAAGCTGACTGAAAACCAAAGCAAAGTTGGATATAGGTCATGTTCACCTAACTGGAGGGTTTGGGAAAGTTGCCGAGTATCCTTGGGTCAACCCCTCTGCCCGCTACTTCTTCAACCTGCCTAAGCTTGGACAGAGCCACACACAGAGTCCAGACTACACAGCCCACAGAGACAGGGTCCGAATGAGAATACGATGAGGGTGGGGTCCTGGCAGCAAGCACTTCACAGCCTGCACAGCTACGCACAATGGCTAGGGAGCAGTCAGCCCATTTCTGGTCAGGACACTCAGCCTCTCCTTCTATAGCTTAGAGAAGGATGCACCTCCACCTCCCTGAGGGACAAGGTCGGATGGTGTATGCTTCCAATCCTAAAACTCTCAAGAGACCATACAGAGATGTAACTGCATGGAGAAAATCAAATCGTCAACTTCATTACCTCGCTTATTCTCACACTCAGCTGATGACACAAGTTCCTATTTCTTTAAGGAAATAGGAATAACCAGAAGAGACTTCCCACAAACATTACCCGCCATGTCCACCCACCTCAGTGGAATCTCACGCTTCCCAGTGAGCACAGATAAGTAGCCCAGCTCCTCCATCGGAGGTCCCTCTACTCATGCGTAGTTACGTGTTCAAAGCTGGACGCCTGTGCTCAGTGAGCTGATCTCATCAGACTCCATTGCCTTACCTGAGAGGAGGATGGATAACCAAAGAGAGAGGCTGAGAAAATGGGGAGGATAGAAATGGCCTCGCCTCCTGCTGGCTCCCCAGTCCTAGTTTCAGGGACCGTTGACTCGAATTATTGAATACTGTTGAATATTACATTAAACCTCTCGAGGCACTTGGGCTCTGGTGAAGCAGAAGGCAAAGGTTTAAACCTCCAACCTTTCTATTATCAAATCTGAATTAACTTCATGTTCCATGTCCTCATAAATATCTTGTTTGAAAGAGGGGGAAAAGGTATGCGTGGCTTTATTTTCTCGGGGAGTTTTAAAAAGCAGCTTTGTTTAAAAAACTTCTTCCTCTGTTTCCTAATTCTCTTCACATGACCCTCATCCCTCCCATCAAAATTTCTCATCATACTTTTTTCCAAATATATCTTTATTTGTCTGTCCATCTCCCAAACTCTTTTAGAAACCACTTGAGAGCAATACAGCGTAGGAGGTGCCCCTGTGAACAGCGCATAAGTGAAGGAAAGATTGTATTCTACCTCACGTAGGAATATGGTGGCAGTCGAGTTCTTAATTTTTTTTTGGCTTCTCCTGGAAGCCTTTAGACGAATAAGTAGAACAACAACAAAAAACTTAAATCTTCAGGACATTTTTGAGAAAACATGCAAACTCTAAATTTTAATGAAGTGTCACCGTAGAAAATGGGAGCAGCTGAAACTGTGGGAGAAGTTTTAAAGATACACCGGGGGGCGCCTGGGTGGCTCAGTCTGAGCTTCCAACTCTTGGTTTTGGCACAGGTCATGATTTCAGGATGTGAGATGGAGCACTGTGTCGGGCTCCAGGCTCAGCATGGAGTGTGCTTGAGATTCTCTCTTCCTCTCCCTCTGCCCCTCCTGCTCGTTCTCAATCTCTCTCTCTCTAAAGTAAATAAATAAATCTTTAAAAAAATAAAAAATCAGATACACCAGTATGGCGGGAGGTACACAGAGAAAAGAGCTGTGTCAGGCCTGCCCTTTTCCTTCTTTCGCCCCTGAGCTGGGTAACACTCAACAGTGTTACTTGCCCAAGAACTAGGTTTGCGTTCTGCGGTTGTTATGTAGTTTGGTGCCAGTTGTGGTTTTAGGTTAGTAACTACCACGACAAGTGTATTTTCTATCTACAGTGTAGGGTGTGCTTGTGGTCTTGATATTAACTCTCACAGGGTACCTCATGATGTGCACCCACGTTTACAGGCCCTCCTCCCCAGTCCCCAAAACCCTGCTATTTCTCCCCATCACAAACAAGGCTGCACGAAGCATCCTCAAGTCTACTTCGAAACCTACACTATTTATACATATACAGAATTGATTTCACTGGGCCATGTGCCTCCAACTTAACTAGGCAAGGTTTGCCCTCTGGAGTGGCTTCACAAGACAGAAGAATACGAGATCAAGCAACAAATCAACAAACTTCTCAAATACAGGGTAGATTTGCTCACAGATAAAAGCAACTACCTGTCTCTATTTGGAATACGATATAGACATGAATCACAATTTAAAAATTTAAGCTTAGCCTCCTACTTTCTGGTACAATTTCCAGACTGGGGGGTCAAGAGTGTTTTAGAGGTTAACAGATACGAGCAATTGCCAGCTGTGTGATTTATTTGGCAATGACGTTGCTCCTAAAACTTAACAGGTGTCTGGTCTTTTTGCTTTTAGTTAATTCCTTGTGTGAGTATTCACAGCCGACGTTTTCCCGTACACTGTGTAAAACATGCAGACTCAGACCTTCCTCCTCTAGTTCTCTGTTCTGCAAACCTGACAGCAGCTCTCTCGTAAGGCCATCTAGAGGGACAGACTGGGGGATGGGGGTAACAACTCCCACGGTCCTAGTGCTTTTCAGTAGTCTCACCGCCTTTGTACTCCAGACACTCACCTGCTCCAGATACAGTTTCAAAACCGCGGTTTGTAACATTATCTGGAGTGCACATCCAGCTGACATTTCTTACCCCTCCAGGTTCCAAATTACAGGCGGACCGTGCTTCCATGAGCCCTTTCTTACCACCCGGCATCAGATAACTCCCTGCCCCCCATGCCAGACCCCCATCTTCCCCATGTCCTGCTTATTTTTCTCCATAGCCTTAAAGCTTTCTGGAAGACTATATTTTACTTCTAAGGTTGTTTCTTTCCTCTGGGAATGGAAGCTCCAGGGAGGCTGATGCTTTGTTTTGTTCAGTGTCATAACATCCGTAGCATCAGGATCGGGAATAGCGGCACCAGCTTGCACTGAGTGCGCAATGAGTATTTGTAGAACAATGCTCAGCCCTGTTGCATCCTGGGTTCACTAGCAGGGAGCAAAATAGACCACTCTTGTTCATCCCTCTTGTTCTACTAATTTATGGTGTTGTCGTACAGTAGTCAACAATTCCAAGGAATCTCTGCCAGGTGTTTCTGAAATTCCAGGACTCCCCTTCTCCCCCCAGACAGTGTGTGTGTTAATGCTAGGGCACTTGCACTACTTCTTTGCTGAAAAGGTACGAGTGTATAGAGGTGATGTTTTAAGTAGGAAACCAGCACCTTCTACTTTGAGAATCCTTCCTTCCTTTTCTTCAGAAGTACATTTTGAACTCCTGCCATGTGTTAGTTACTTTTAAGGGCACTAGAATATGCAGACAGAAAAAACACAGTCCCTTTCTTTTTTTTTAAGATTTTATTTATTTATTTGTCAAAGAGAGAGGGAGAGAGAGCACAAGCAGGGGGAGGGGCAGAAGGAGAAGCAGGCTCGCCACTGAGCAAGGAGCCCAATGTGGAGCTCGATCCCAGGACCCTGGCATCATGACCTGAGCCTAATGCAGACACTTAACTGACTGAGCCACCCAGCCCTCCCAACACAGTCCCTTTCTTTAAGACCAGTAGAACTCTGGAAAACTAGACATGGAAGTGAAAATCTTAGGGTGGAGCAATCTGTTATAATAGAGGGATGTGCTGCTGAGTAGACTGGAGGGAAGGACAGTCTTTCCAGGGGGA
Organism: Leptonychotes weddellii; assembly: GCF_054177405.1. Lineage (NCBI taxonomy): Eukaryota > Metazoa > Chordata > Mammalia > Carnivora > Phocidae > Leptonychotes > Leptonychotes weddellii. The sequence goes on from NC_138376.1 coordinate 127,363,589, forward strand.
GAAAGGATAGGAGTTGAGAATCACAGATAAAACAGTGATAAGAAGCCACAGCTGCCCTGACCCTACGTCCTCAGTGCTCTTCTGGTCCCAAGGCTCTCAATCCAGTGACCAAACCATTCAGCTTCCTGAGTCGTCGGACATGCTCTCTACAACCGCTCTGCTCTCCTACCAACATGCAGCAAACCTGCACCTGTTCTCCGAACTCTGCTCCACACACAGACAGCTGTAATTTCACAAGCCTTACAGGCCAATTTTAGTCTTCATTAGGTTAGAAGTGACTTTTCCCAATGGCGTTACTATTTTGATGCATAAGCAAAAGAATATTGAGGTTGAAAAATAATTTGACGCTGGGAATGAGTTGCTAAAGGTAGCAAGGAGGAATTATTGAGGTCAGAGGATGTTTCTCAGCATTCCTAAAATTATGCCAAAGAGCAGCTGCTTTCTCTGCTCTTGGTGAACTCTGATTGCTTGGGGTTTATGGAATGTCTCAGGTACAGAGAATCCTCACCTGATGATTCCAAGTACACAGGGATGGCATCCACTTAAGGGGCTCAGGCAGAGATCTCTGAGGCCACATAACCTCAGTATGTGCTTGGTTTATTTTAGGACAGAGGCTTCCACTTGGGGAATTGTAATGATCTGAGCAAAGCCAATTTCTCCCTTCTTTCCAATTGATAACACATGGCCTCCATTATAGGCACTCATGAGTGCCTTTTGTAAATCCACACATATTTCTGCACAAAAACTAATGGTCCATTGAGTCAGGAGTTCTGCATGTGACAGCAGCTGGTGCCAGATGTTCCAGAGGAAAGCAGAAAGCCCCCATGATGGAATTAACCGTAAAAAACTAAAGCACAGGGAGAAATCCTCTCTGACCCAAGGTGGAGATCAATCACAGGTCTTGAGGCAAAAAGATCATTACTTTTGGCAAAATTTCATATTGGCAAGTGTAGCTGCACACACAATTTTTCTGTATAAATTAAGCTAAGTGCACTATGAACAGTTGGTAACTATTAACAGTTACTACACTTTTCAACAGTCTCTCACAATTTTCTTCGATTCTTACCATGTGAATAGACGTGTTAATCACTGCATTAAACAAGGCATATAATGAGATAACCTAATTTGCCACTATATGTGGAGAAAGGGGAATATTGAAAATATGACAAAACAACACATTTAAAAGAGATGTTTTCTGAGATATCACAATAATGAGAATTCTGGGATGTTTGGGAAAAATTTAAATAAACTTAGGATATAGAAGAAGTATATGCAGAAATGTATTTTATGTTCTTCATAGTGTTACTTCTAAAGCCAGATTGGGAAAAAAGTGGTGGGCGGGCTAAATTTAGTAGAGGATATTCACAGGACTCACCTCTCTGAAGCCACTGAAATCGACGTAATGGAATATAGTTTTGAATAAATGCTCACAAAAACTTGTGCAATATAATTCACTATGCTATCGTCTACAGAACAAGTATGTACATACTTACAAACACACGATTCTGAAGATATATATGTCTTTTATCTTACTTTTTGCTCTTAAAAAAAACCATGTATTACATATGAATTATTTCACACACAAAAAAACATACTACAGTTTTCTAAAGCAAACAAAAAAAAGTCCTCCCCAAACATAGGCAGGCACCCTTTTAACAGTTTCCTCTAGAATAGCTGAGACTGGTCAGAATTTCCCAAAAGATCTTTAACAAACTCCAAGAGACAGAATAAAAGGGAAACAGCAAAGAAAGGACAGGAAACATAAAAACAGTCAGCTTTGCAAAGTACAGGTTTCATATCACGTAAGAACTGCCTCCCAACCTCGCAAGCAGGGTTCCGTCTTCATCCTGTCTTGTTCTAGCCCCAAAGGTTGAGCGCCACTATTTGGGCAACATGCTGTGATTTCCACACTTTCAAGTCTAAATGAAGAGTCCATCTTATTTTCAAACACATTTAAAAAAAAAAAAAGTGGTCTTCAGGTCATTCCAAACTCTTCCCTGAATCCAGCAAAAATATTCAGGTAGTGGCTATAGACTCAGTTGGGGCAATAGACTATTTCTTCTACTTCTAGTTTTTGTTCGGAGGGACGTCAATTATCCAAAGCCAACTGGAAAGCCATTTTTCTGATAAAATCAGTGAACCTCCACTCAAATACAGCTGTGCTTTCTCTTCCCCACCTTCCCATTGCTGATACCACCACAGCCTACAGAACGTTCTCCCCAAGTCTGAATTATCTCTGTATCTCTATCTGATTCTCTTTCAACAACTGCACTTTTAAAACAGGAAGTCCACATAAAGAAATACAGGAGGGTTTTCTCTTTTAAATATTTCTTTCTCACCTCCAAGTTCAGCTCAGAATTTACCTCTGCTAGGATACCGCTGCTATCTTTTCTTAAATTTTGATCATTTGATTTGCATACCAGAATTTGTTTTTCTTATGCTGAGCTTTCTGTTGACTCATAGTCAAGCCTTTGCCCCATCCTGCCTTTCCACTACATTATTTCAGTTTTGTTTCTTATATTCTTCAGCGTCGTGCAGTATTAAAAATAAGGATTTTTGAATCTGAGGTCCTAGTTTCAAATCTTAATTTTTCCATATCTTAGCTCTGTTATTTTGAGCAAATTTCTTAATCCTTCTGATGCTCAATGAGCAGGGGGTAGAAGCAGACTCCCTGCTGAGCAAGGAGCCTGACGTGGGGCTCGATCCCAGGACCTGGAGATCATGACCTGAGCCAAAGGCAAACACTTAACTATCTGAGCTACCGAGGTGCCCCTCTGATGCTCAGTTTCTTATCAGAGATAACAGTCCCACCTTGATGGACATTTGGTGAAGTTCAAAATCAGGAAACGCCCGTCAGTCCAGCTTACACTGTGCCTGGCAGAGTCAACTCTGAATGAAAGGATTCTGTCATGATGTTGTCAGCAGTAGTTCATAGAGATTTTATTCATGAAACTTTTCCAGAGACTTTTTATTTAGTTACTGGTACAGTTATTTATTACCACGTTTAGGAATGGGGACGATCGGGGCACCTGGGTGCCTCAGTCGGTGAAGTGTCTGCCTTCGGCCCAGGTCATGATCTCAGGGTCCTGGGATCGAGCCCTGCATTGGGCTCCCTGCTCAGTGGGGAGTCTGCTTCTCTCTCTCTCTCTGCCCCTGGCCCCGCTTGTGCTCTCACTCTCTCTCAAATAAATAAATTAAAAAAAAAAAAAGGAATGGGGATGATCCGTGAAATGTGTCCCTAGCTACTACTGAGCTCAGAGAGTGCAGATTATCATGAATTTTTACTTTGAGCAAGGAATGTCTTCCAAGAAGCAGAAATGCATGGCATCTGGGGAGACCCTCCCATCACTCACACTTGCTCCCTGTTAAGCCAGCAAATTGATTAGAACTTCGGCTGCACGCACATCCAGTGGCAGGAACACATGAGTGATTAGATCCAGGAAAACCCATAGACAGGAAACCTAATCCTCTGCGAGAAACCCCAGAAATTACTGATTTCCCTCCTCACCACAGACCCTCTGTGGCTAACTAGAGGAAAAGCATTTTGCTTGTTAATATGGCCAGCCTAATATGGCTTGTTATCTTTTCCTTCTTTCTTTTCTTTTTGTAGACAATTTGGAAAGGTTCCCAGATGTAATCTATACCCCCTTCCAAACAGCACCTCCGAGGCCGAAGCAATAGGAAGGGTGTGAAGAAGAACCACATTTGTTAATGGGGTGGATTTTCCTCTTCCTGTAAGTTGGTGGAATCCTCTGTGTCTATTCACAAGGTAGAGAAAAGATCCTGCCTGTTATTTAGCTTCAGCAAACACGCAAATCACACTCGTCTCTGGTCTGCACCCCGGGGGCAGATCTGTGAGTTTGCTGCTATGAATTCCTCTGTACAGGAGCCTCATGTGAGCACTTGGCTAAGGGGGATTCATTACAGGGATGGGGATTCGGCTGCCATAGAGTTAAAGCTTCATTTTTCTCTCCCCATCGCCACGCTCATTGTAACTCCTCTCCAGATGTTTTCTCTCTGCCACGTAGGGGAGGTGATGGATTTAGATGAGCCAGAGGAGGAGAGAAAGAAATGAATTGGCTAGCACAGAAGACATTCTCATAAGACACACAATATGTAGGTCCCTTGTTTTGTGAAGTACTATTTCTAGAAATGAGGAGGAGGCCTGATCCAAGAAAAGATGCCGAAATCAGAGGTTTCATTGTCCTCGTGATGATGAAGGAGGCAGAGAAGCGCACCCAGCTGAAAGACACCCTGCAGCTTCTTCTCAAGTACAAGAAAGAGGTGACTGTTTCAGGTGGGAATAGTGAATTCCCCAGGTAAATATGCAGAAAGGCTGAAATCATACAACAGAAGAAGGTAGGAGAGAAAGGAAATCGTGGGTTGCTGATTTATTTGTGAGTGAAGGAAAATTGGAAGAGAAGAAACATACTTCATATGCTCTCAAAACAGCATATTGATCTTCCCCCGCCCAGTTAGGCACTGATAAGGGCTGAGATGTGTCCCCCATGAAAGATATGCTACAGGGCTAGCCTCCCTACCAGTGAAGGTGGCCTGACTTAGAGGCTGGAGCTTTGCAGACGTAGCCAAGTTAGCGTGAGGTCATGCTGGGGTTGGGTGGGATCTCACACAACATGACCAGTGTCCCCAAAGAAGGAGAAACCCAGAGAGAAGCCATGTGATGAGCGGTCCCCTGCTGGCCAACCAACACCCCGGGGCACCAGCTCCAACAGCCAGAGGGGCAGGAAGGGGTCCTGCAACGCTGGATGTCAGACTCTGCCCCCTGGTCTGTGGTGGGTACATTTCCCTCCATTTCGTTATGGCAGCCCTTAGAAACTCATATAGGCACTGAAGAAAGACAGGATACAGCTTTTACCCTCCAAGAATCTACGGCATAACTAGGATGTTATTCCTGTCAGGGCAGAAACCACACTTTCCTCCTGTTGAGAGAAGAGATGGATTCTGCCACACTAAGGCTGTCTGGTGAAGTGTTTATGCCAAAATTTCCGATCAAGTCCTCACACTGTATTTACATAGTTATAATTTTAGGATCCTAATATTTTGAAGTTGAAATGAACTTAAGAGAATATCCAAGGGCTTGAAAACTGTGCCCCACCAAGTGTTGGAGTCCTGAAGCATGGTATGAAGTAGCTTCTGCCTCAGCAAAGGGGGCAGCTTCGAGGTGACCTGCCCCAGGACACAGCCACCGACCTTTGGATCATCCGTCCGGTCATTATCATGCTATCATTTAGCATAAAAACGTAAGGGCTTGCCTTCCCCCAGCCAGTAAGAGCAGGGTTTTCTGAAGCTCGGGTGGACACCAGTCTTTGCGTCTGTGTCCTGAACCATGTTTCCACCACTGAGACCCTCTGCACGGAGATTAGTTTTTTTGGGTTTTTGTTTTTGGTTTTTTGGTTTTTCGGTAAAAAGCAGAACCTAACTGATGGATTTAAGCAGCATATGATCCTTTTGCAAGTATTCTGGCTAGCTTACAGAATCCCAAGAAAGACTTGAGACTAGGGGCTGTAAAAGGGGTAGGACCAGGCAGGAAAATGCTTGCTGTCACAAGAGCCATCCACTAAGGACAAAGGGCCACGCCCTGAAGCCTCCCCTCCCGTGACCTCCTGGTCTCTATGACACTCTCAGCCTGGACTCCCTCCCCTGTCCGCGTGCTCAGAGACCAAGGTGGCTGCTGCTGTCTGTGGCCCTCACGCTTGGCTCTCAAAAATCAGCATAAAAGGCAAGAAAATGTGAAAGGTATAAGTAATGAGAAAAACACAAAACTGTCATTTCTATGACATTTTAGAGATGCATCCTCCCCCACCCATACTTAGAACATCATTTAGAATCCGCGACGTGTAAACGTTCAGTAATATGTATCAATATGAACAGCCTTGGCCCATGACAGCGCATGCAAGTCTGAGCGTGGCCAGGTCCCAGTGTCCTGTCCCTGCTGAGCTGCACCAGCATAATGAGAGAGAGAGTGGGATACTGGTGGGCACTCTCTGCCGTATCCCACACCAGCGCAATTAGCACTCAATGCCAGGAACTCCTCGCTGGAGCTGAGTATGGAGTACCTGAATTGGAGTTTCACATACAATTTTATTCAAAAAATGAGATTTTTGGAACTCGATGAGGCACGAAAGCACCCCCAGCTGACCCAGTCTGCAGAAGAGGGAGGTGTTGGGTTGTCAAGGAACCTGATCAAGGTCATGCACCCCATTAGTGTGAATCTAAAGCTCAGCCCAGCATCTTCTGCCTGCCTCCAGGGGCAGCAACTCAGCGCCCACCTGCAGTCTGCTTCCTGGCTGCAGAATCCATTCCCTGGGGGGCGGGGGGCGGAGCGAGGAGGAGGGAACGAATGAGAAGCAAAGCCATGAGAAGGAAAACCCACAGAAAGCTAAATGGTGTCCAGAGACAAATATAAATACTTAACCAAGGATCACAGGTGGAGTACTTCTCTTCTATGACAAAAGAGCAATACCTTGCCTTTTGAATTAGATGTCAGTGTATCCCCTGGACTTTAAGGTAGACACCTATGCAGAGACTTTGGACATGGCTCAGTCCCTTGTTTCTTGATTTTGGATGTTTACAGAAGTGAGTGATGAGTCTACACTGAAAACCCAAAGAACGCCTCTCTTGGAAATCCCCTAGAGACCTGTGTTTGGAGGGCCAGGTGTGAGGACACCAGCATGAATGGGTCACATCTGTGAGGACACCAGCATGAATGGGTCAGATCTGTGAGGACACCAGCATGAATGGGTCACATCTGTGAGGACACCAGCGTGAATGGGTCACATCTGTGAGGACACCAGCGTGAATGGGTCACATCTGTGAGGACACCAGCGTGAATGGGTCACATCTGTGAGGACACCAGCATGAATGGGTCAGATCTGTGAGGACACCAGCGTGAATGGGTCAGATCTGTGCCGAGCGGACATCACCACCGAAATCTGCAGAAACCCGGGCACTCCCTTGAGATCCCAGGGCCTCCAAGGTGACCCTGGCTGAGCGCACAACTTCCAAGTGGATTGTGATCCAAGGGCGACTCAGAACAGGAGGCCACAGGAGCCGTCAGCTGCTTCCCAGCGAGGCTTCCAGCTAGCAGTGGAAGGTGCCCGAAGCCAACATAACTGAAGGAGCCCCCGAAGCAGGTGGGATGAACTGACAAAATGACATCTGAGGCTGTGTGCATGGTGGGTATTATTTCATTGTTTTCCATTTTACATATACTTTAGAAAGAAGGGTAATGATAAATGTTCATTAGGAGACAGGGAGGGATATGGCCTCGAAATCATACAAACCTTCAGCCAAATTTCAGATTCTTGGGAGCAGTCTGATCTGAGAGCATTTTATTATAAATGGCAGATGACTATATTAATTTGTGACATTAGTGATTACATTTATGTCCACTAATTAGCCCCATCTTGAGCTATCACATATGTGAGGCAAATATAAATGATTAGAGCAAATGGACAAATTCCCGAGCACACCACTGTTGACTCAGGTCCCCTGCAGCCCCGGTGAGACACTGTTGATCCATTTCCTCAGTGACCAGCTTTGAGATGACCATAGTCATCTCTTCACTGGCTTCCAATCATCTCTCCCAGACATGGAGGAAATATTATGTATAATTCCTAATTGAGGAGAGAAAATTCAAAGAAGTTGTGACTTTTTCATGGTCACAGAGTTAATGTATGGTGGATACAATGTTTAAATCCATGTTTTCTAACTACACAACACACAGACGTCCCCTGAGAACTCAAAAGGTCTAGTGAAATTTACTTACTAGTTGTGTGACTTTCAGCAAATTACCTAGCTGCTCTGGCCTTTACCTTGACCATTTGTTGAAGGGAGATGATGATACTCATCTTAGGAATTTATGACAAGTAAATGAAACAATCTTTGTAAACATCTGTCCCAGCACCTAGTCTGCACTATGGTAACAACAGATACTTTCTTTACTCTCCTCTCACATAGAGGTTTCCTGGCCTTGCAAGATTAAATGATCACTCAGGCTTTGAGAGCCTGGTTCATAGAACTTGGTTCCCCAGGGCGCCTGGGTGGCTCAGATGGTTAAGCGTCTGCCTTCGGCTCAGGTCATGATCTCAGGGTCCTGGGATCGAGTCCCGCATCAGGCTTCCTGCTCCTTGGGAGCCTGCTTCTCCCTCTGCCTCTCTCTCTCTCTCTGTCTCTCATGAATAAATAAATAAAATCTTTAAAAAAAAAAAAAAAAGAACTTGGTTCCCCAGATAAAGAGAGATGACACAGACGACAGACCTCTGCTGACTACTGCCTTATGTTGAGTATCTTCTGAAACAGAACATGGCACGACAGACCATGGGCTGGAATGTCCTGGAATAAAGGAGACTGCTGAACACCTATGCATGGCATTCAAAGCTTCCCCTCACCCTCTTCATCACACCTTCATAGATGGCCTCATTTTCTAATAATAACTAGATTTCATTTGTTTACTTGTTTGTAATGCAAGCTTCTCCAGAAATATATTTTATGTCCTCCACACGGTAAATCTAGAGAAAAACTTGGCCAAAGAAAGCTATGATAAGAAAACTGGCACTGATATTAACAAGAGTGGCTGAGAAAGGTCTTCTAAAAATTGTTCCCTTCATAAAATTAGTGAGAACTGGTGAAAATGCCCAAGTCACTGTTAAAAATGGTATGAAAACAGTAGCAACACTTTGCTTTCCACCAATTATCATGGATACCAAGACCTTTTAAATACTCTTGATTCTGTATCTTGGGCAGGAAAACCTCAGGATGATTCTGAAACTTCCTGTCACATCCAGAAAACAAGGATGGTTTCAGGAATGTTAGGAGTAATATGAAAAGCAAACACAAGAAACCAAGTGAAAGGGTGCCTACCAGCTTAGTTATGACCATTTGATCTTCAAAGCATTTATGATTATGTTATAGGAAATTGGGACAAGCTGAGCCTGCATCAAGCCATCAATTCATAATTACACTCAGAAGACAAAATACAAACTTAATAAAAAGATATACATAGCATTGAAAAAGAAAACATTAAATACATTTAAATCATTACTGAACTTTGAGTGTAAAAGAGTGTGATTATATGTAGTTTTATTCTCTAACAATTATGTATCTTCTCATAAAACAGATAATCTGCTTGCTTCTACCATGCATGCAAGCCAACACAGCCAATTTTGAGTTAGGCAAGAAATTCTAGAAATAGATGAACTAATCTACAACAATGGTCGCTTAGTAACAACAATGGAAAGCTGTGTTTCTAAATGATATTAAATGATGAAATGATTCTAAATAATGAAAACTCTAGATAAGTCATTATAATAAATAAAAATGTGTTTAAATACTTAACAGACTCTGTGTGCTCTCATAATGGAATTTTAATGGGTGTTCATAATGACAGTTTATATAAAACTTATAGAATACTTTGGCTTGGGGAAAGACACTAAGTCTCTAAAAATCAAATTCCAGGGAAAAAAGTGCGAGGTCCTGAGAGATTCTATGATGTGATGAGTAAACTTTGTTGTTAAAGCTTAATCTTTGGCTGCACGAGCAGGTCTTACTTTCCTACCAAAAATACTCAGTTGATGACCCAGATTTTGCAACCATGGCTAGCACAAAAAAGATATTTTCATTTCTTTTGGGCATAGCATATATACCAAAACCCAGGAAAATGTAGATATTATCCTAGGAAAGAATAGGAATAAGTAACAATACAATCTCATGGCATTAATATTCATTAATAATAACTTTTTTAAGGATAAGTTTGCTTTTTACTTGTGCAATCATTTTAACATTGTGTATATTTTAGCTGTTTTTGGCAGAGTTTAAAATATTTGAAGGACTATGATTTATTAGACTTGCATTCTAATAAGATATGTCAAAATATTTACATTTCCAATCAGTGTTTCCATGTTTGAAGAAATTTCTTTTGTTAAGTACATAAATCTTAAGTCATTAGTTGAACAAGTTTTATGTAATTGTGTAGATGAATGGCACTTCTTAATGTCTCAAAATATTTACTTTTGTAACCTCATAAGATTAATAAATCTGTCATTAAATAAGAAAATTACTGATAATTACTCCCTTCCAGGTGCAACATTAAATAATTCAGCATCCCACAATGTCCTTCTTTGTAAGAACAAGTTGGAAGTGGAAATAAAGGAAAAATCATAAAGTTATTTCATTTTTTGATGTTCTTCCAGTAAGATTACAGACTCCCAGAGACAGAGAATGTTTTACAACTTTTCTTTATCTTTTCATGGACACCTGGGTCTGTGCATATGAAGTCAATGTGGTTGAATATCACTATTTCCCAAGGAACATCCTAAGACTTACAACAATTGGCAGAACACAGTGGGAGGCAGCAGTTATAGGCCCAGGACCCTGACCATCTCTTGCTGGTAAGTCCAGCCCAATGGGTCAGTCTGTTTCATTTCTATCATAAGGACATGGACACCTAGTCAGAAGGAAAGAGTTTTAAATTTAGATAAACTTCTGACTTGTCTATCTTCCTACTTTGAACTTCTTAAAGCATTCAGTTATATTTTCTACTCCTGGAAAAAGTTCTGAGCACCTTTGCCCACTGTCATTCACTCAAGGGGTGGACAATTCATATCTAATAGGAAGAACAAAATTCCCTTATACACAGCTCACAACATCCACAGGACTTATGGATTCCTTTCAAATCAGTGCTTTCTGTTCCCAGGCAGCATATGCCCAGGGACCCATTCATAGATGCAATGTGCAGCATGTCCTCGGTGACTGGAATTAATCCAGAAAAGTCATTACTGCTTTTGTTTTTATTCAAACCTTTAAGTTCAGCTTTATGGTAATTTTGTGACATGCGTGGTAAGTGAGGCCACACTGATCCTGATATGTTATTCTAAACCCTCATAGGGGCACCCCTCATAGGAGCACCTCATAGGGGCTCAGTTGGTTAAGCTCCAACACTTGGTTTCCGCTCAGGTCATGATCTCAGGGTCACGGGATCGAGCCCCACGAGCCCCGAGTGGGCTCAGGGCTCAGTGTGAGTCTGCTTGTCTCTGCCCCTCCCCATCTGCACTCTCTCTAAAATAAATAAATGAATAAAATCTTTATTAAAAAATAAAATAAACTCTACCTCACAGAGAAATTCCAATAGACAGCTGCTAAGCGTATTGAAAGTGGCTTAAGATATGAAAATAAATTGTTTTCTGCCACCAAAAAAGTGTGTGTGTGTGTGTGTGTGTGTGTGTGTACTGTCATAAAGAAAGCATGAAGTTTAAGGGAGAGCTAGTGCTACTTATACTCCAACTCCTTACCCAGAACCATTTGCAAAAACTCTCCTGGTCCTTTTAAAAGTCTTATCAAGGGCACCTGGGTGGCTCAGTTGGTTAAGCGACTGCCTTCAGCTCAGGTCATGATCCTGGAGTCCTGGGATCGAGTCCCACATCGGGCTCCCAGCTCAGCGGCGAGCCTGCTTCTCCCTCTGACCTTCTCCCCTCTCATGCTGTTTCTCTCTCTCTCGCTCTCTAATACATAAATAAATAAAATCTTTAAAAAAAAAAGTCTTATCAAGTGGCCACACAAAGTACTGGGCTCAGACTCCTTGATCTCGCAGTGAGACGTGCCTGACCAATTGTCAAAGGGCCGTGCAGACCTGTATACAAAGGGAGGTCCGAGCAAATATAGGAAAACAGTCTCTCTGTTTCCCTGAAAAGCAGGCAAACCTTGCTTTTCACTTTACACATCTTTTTATTTAATTTTCCCCCAAACTTAAGAAGATAAACAAGTTTATTAATTGTGGTTAATTTTTAGTTCATATTCTTCCACTATATATTAGTTATATATATAGCCATATATAAAATTAGCAACAAACATATATCATTATATAGGTTTAAATTATTATATGAGGATATAAATATTAATTATGGTTTATATATATATACACATGTTTAATTATGTATTTTTGTATATGTATCCACACACACAGAATGTAGACCCATATATATATATGGATATGGTTGTTGTGCTTTTTAATATATCATTATCAGTTTTATATGTAACTAAATAATCTTTGAAAATATAATTTAGAATATTCATAATATTTTATTTGATAATTTTGCTATGAAGTGAACATTTGATAATTAAATAATTTTTCTGCCCATGGGTATTTTACTCTGCTTCTAAAGTTTTAGTATTATATATAATGTTATAATGCTGTAGTACTGTATATAATTATATATAATATTAGTATTATTATATATAATAATATATATATATCATACATAATGTTGTTATATATATATATGTATAATATCAAAATCTTTGCCCAGATTACGTTTCCTTAGATTACTTCCTAAGAAGTAATGAACATTTTAAGAGAAAGAGGGAGAGGGAGAGTGTGTGTGTGCTAAATTGTCATCCCCCCAAATTCAGATTTTTCAAAAAATATATGAGAGCTCATTTTATTCTGACCTTTCCAAAATTGGATACTACCATTCAAAAAATTTTATTAATCTCTCAAGCAAGAAATGTTTGTTTTAATTTGTCTTTCTTTCATTAAGCTGAACAATTTTAGAAAGAGTTTTGTGATTATTTCAACGTCTTCAAATTTGAATTTATATTCACTCTTTCTTTTCTTTGGCATTTCTTATTGGTTCAGGTTTAGGAAGGGTCTTTGATTTCAAGATCAGATCTATGTTCTGTAATGCTCTTTCCAATCTCTAGTTTTATTTTTTTATTATAAATATTTAATATATTAGAATTTCAGAGTTTCTTAGAGGTGAAGCTCTAAAAATCATTTTTTAATTTCTTCAATATAAAAATTAACAAAGAAATTCTCATTTCTGTGTAATTGATCTAAAATTCTTTTTTTTTTTTTAAGATTTTATTTATTTATTTGACAGAGAGAGACACAGCGAGATAGGGAACACAAGCAGGGGGAGTAGGAGAGGGAGAAGCAGGCTTCCCACGGAGCGGGGAGCCCAATGCGGGGTTGATCCCAGGACCCTGAGATCATGACCTGAGCCGAAGGCAGACGCTTAACGACTGAGCCACCCAGGCGCCCTGATCTAAAATTCTTAAGGGACTTCCCTTAAACACAGTTCTACTTTTACTATGCTTAAGTGGGGTGATATTTTAAACAATGGAATCATTTTGAAATGTAAGGAAAACAGATGAAAAAAATAAAATTCCTTTAAAGAAACAAGATTAGGGATGAAATGCGATTTAATATTCATATTGCTGGTAACCATCCCCTCTGTGTATCAGCTGAGTAACAGAGCAGAGAGTAAATCTGGGTGAATTGATCTGAAAATTCTAGGCTATCTGGCAAGGATATGATTTTTTTTCAAGACCTACAAGATGAGACTAGTAAAGTAGCATGAGTAATGCACAGCTGGGAAGATTAACGCTACTGCTCTCTCTTGAGCTGAGCTGTTCAACTATTAATGGCATTTGTGTAGGACCGACCTGCGTTGATGAATAGTTTGCTATAACAATAGGTGGATCAAGTTAATCAAAATGGCCATATTTTTGATAGAAATGATCCCCAGAGGGCAGGGGGGTTAATTGTTTGCATTTCTGAATATTTTGATATTGACCTTTATTCCTGTGGTCTTACAGCGTAACACCCAGTGGAGGAACCTTCGAGACAGATGCAGAAGACAGGCTGAGAACCTCATGGGTCTCCGAAACCAGGAACTCTGTCAACACAGCCCTAACAGAACAAGAGCGTAAATCACAAGGCAATGGAAGCTTATTATCTCTTATTTGGTGTCCTATAGTTGAAAATGTGCAGTGTTTCTGATAAATACCTTCACGGGGGCTTCTTGGGATAAAGAGAATCACGGAAGTTAGGACTTCCCTGACATAAATACGTTCAGGAAGCAACAGGCTGGCTGGCATCTTTTTGTGTCTGCATTTAACTCATGCCCACGCCCCTGGAAGGTACATTCGCAACTCCATGGATTTTTCTGCTCGGCTCTCGGTGCTCTTGAGGTTTTACATTAGTGAGACAAATGGCTAATTCAGTGCAGCCAAATGTTGCACATTTCATGATTAAAGACAAGCCTCCCAGGACTGGGCTTCATTTATTTCCCCTGCAGTGAAATATGTGTGGATTTACATTTTTTCATTACTACATAAATACAAGCAGTTTATAAAATACTGGAGGAATTATCAAAGTTAAATCTCCCATTCCAAGACTGTGAAAGGAATTTTTCTGTTGTTTCTTTCCTCATAAAAACACAAGCCACTGTGTAATGATTTAATGAAAAAAAATCTATTTAATTACATTGTTTAAAAGTGAAATTAATAGAATTCAGCGTATCCACTCATTAATTCAGCTGAAGTTGAACTCTTGGTTTCTGAAAATTAAAATCTACCGGCAGAAACTTGTACTACCAACTGTCCCGAGTGATTGATTATTAATAGAGGTGACATTGGATGATAATGTCAAAGTTGTTCTAGCACACACAATTACTGTAAGTTTTCCAGTCATCAGACTATTTGTTGTTTGTCCATCCATCCCATGAATACTTCAGTGTCTACTTTGCACTAGGGACTGGGAATCAGTCACACACAAGACATAGTATTAGTTCCATGGAGTTAGTTGTGATAAGTAGCCACTAAAAATGGCTCTCAACGACACTTGCCTACTGATACTCATGTTCTCGTGTAATCTCTTCCTTCTTTAGTGTAGAATGGATCTAATGACTCTTTCCTAATATACAGAAACTGGCCAAAGTACTGGGATGTCACTTCCAAGATTAGGTTACAAGGAGATGGTGGCCCACCTTGGTGCCCCTTTTCTTGCTCTATAAGACACCTGCCATGACTTTCTTGCAAACTCTGAAAGACCCAGAGCCAGAAGCCCCAGCTGAGCTGCTACCAGATCCTTGACCCACAATAACCATGAAATAACAAATGTTGTTATCCAAAGTCTCTGGCTTTGGGGTAGTTTTCTACCCAGCAATAGATAAATTACACTCTCACATGCTAGTGAGTCACAGAGTAAACAAATAAATGTATGATCTGACTTGAGGTTGACCCGGCTGCTTTTGAGTAACTTGACTGTGTTATGCGTTGGTGGATTTCCGTTTATATTTCTTGTGCTTAGATTTTTTTTTTTTCTTTGCCTCTTGGAATGTGGGTTTGAAGTTCTCATTAAATTTGGGGAAAAAATTTAGCCAAAAAATTAAATTTGAAAAAACTGAATTTGAAAATTAAATACAAAAATATTTCTCCAAGTATTTTTTTTCTGAGCCCCTTACTCTTTTGGGAACTTTATCCATTTATTGGGCTGCTCAAAGTTGTCTTGCATGTCACACCTGCTTTGCTCATTTTCTAAAATGTATTTTTCTCTCTGCATTTCATTTTGGATCATTTGTATTTCTAAGTCTTCGTATTCATTAATCTTGCCTTTGCAAAGTCTAATCTTTTTTTTAATTTTATTCAGAAAATTTTACGTTCCATACATTGTAATTTTTGCCTCTACCCAAGTTTGATTAAGGTCTTTTTTATACCTTCCGTGTCTTCACTTAACTTTTTGAACATATGGAAACACAATTACAATAATTGTTTTAATGTAATTTTCTGCTAGTTCTCACGTCTATATCAGTGCTGGGGCGGTTTAATTGGTTGATTGAGTTAGTTCCTCATTATAAGTCATTTTCCTGCTTCTTTGCATGTGTGATAGTTTTTTAAATGAATGCCAGAGTTTGTGCATTTTAACCTGTGTGCTTGATATTTTTTATTCCTGTAAGTTTTTAGGAACTTTAATCTGGGATGCAGTACAGTTGCTTGGAAACAGTTTGCTTCTTGTGGGTCTCTAAGACTTTTGGGGAGCAAACCATAGCAGTGCTCAATCTGACATTACTTATCCCCCACTACTGTGTCAGGACCATTCTCTGTGCTCTGCAAGGATGCTCCATGACCTTGTGGTCTTCCAATCTGGTTTATGGAAAGAGACACTATTCTCAGTACTGCTAATTTTCCTCGGTGGTTCTTTCCCTGGACTCATGTTTCCCTGAATCCTCCACAAGAACCCTGTGGAGAAGGTTGTGTAGTCATCCCTTCTCTGGGACTCCAACTTGTAAACCCAAGTTACATTGGTCTCCTAAAACTCTCATCCCTCTCTTCACAACTCAGGGACTCTGCAGGGTGGCTTGTACACTCTTGCAAGGCAACCATGGGCTTACCCCCTTTGTTTCCTTTCTCTTAGGGATTACAGTCCTCTCTTGTCTGGTTCCCATTGTCTTGCCATCCATTGTTTGATGTATTTTTGTCTGCTAGAAGTGGGAGGTAAATCTGGTCCCATTACTCCATCTCAGTCAGAAGTGCAAATATAATAGATGTTACTTTTGGTTTTATTTACTTTTTCTTCTCTTTTTTATATTTATTTTATTTTGTTGTTTTAAATTTTAATTCTGGTGTATATAACATACAGTGTTATATTTGATTCAGGTGTACAATATGGTGATTCAAGAATTCCATACATTACTCAGTGCTCATCAAGATGAATGCACTCTTAATCCCCATCTCCTATTTCACCCATCCCCCCACTCACCTCCCCGCTGGTAACCATCAGTTTGTTCTTTGTAGTTGAGTCTGTTTTTTTAGTTTGTCTCTGTTTTTGTTCCTTTGCTTGTTTGTTTTGTTTCTTAAATTCCACATATGAGTGAAATCATATGATATTGTCTTTCTCTGACTTATTTCACTTAGCATTATGCTCTCTAGCTCTGTCCATGGCAAGATTCCATTTTTTATGGCTAAATAATATTTTCATTCTTTTTTATGGCTGAATAATAATATTTTATAGCTGAGTAATGAATATATACTCCACATCTTCTTTATCCATTCATTGATTGATGGACCCAGGCTTCTTCAATAATTTGACTATTGTAAATAATGCTGCAATGAGGATAGGGGTGCATATATCCTTTTGAATTAGTGTTTTTGTATTATTTGGGAAAATATCCAGTGGTGTGATTACTGAATCCATAGAGTAGTTCTATTTTTACTTCTTTAAGGAACCTCTATATTATCCTCCGCAGTAGCTGCACTGCTTGCAGTTTGCATTCCCACCAAGAGTGCAAGAGGGTTCTTTTTTTTCCACATCCTGACCAACACCTGTTGTTTCTTGAGCTTTTTATTTTAACCATTCTGACAGGTGTAAGATGATATCTCATAGTGGTTTTGATTTGCATTTCTTTCCCTGATAATTACTGATGTTGAGCATCTTTTTCCTGTTGGCCATTTGTATGTCTTTTTTTTGAGAAATGTCTGTTCATGTCTTCTGCCCATTTTTAAATTGGATTATTTGGGTTTTTTTGGTGTTGAGTGCAACTCAGGAGATATATCGAGGAGGATGTTGCTATGACCAATGTCAGAAAAATTACAACCTCTCTTCCCTTCTAGAATTTTCATGGTTTCAGGTCTCACATTTAGGTCCTTAATCCATTTTGAGTTTATTTTTGTGTATAATGTAAGCAAGTGATCCAGTTTCATTCTTTTGCATGTAGGTGTCCAGTTTTCCCAACAATTTGTTGGAGAGACTTTTTCCCATTGAATATTCCAGACTTCTTTGTGAAAGATTTATTAATTGACCACATAATTGTGGGCTTATTTCTGGGCTTTCTATTCTGTTCTATTGATCTATGTGTCTATTTTTCTGCCTGTACCATCCTCTTTTGATTATTACAGCTTTTGTAATATAACTTGAAGTCTGGAATTATGATCCAGTTTTGTTTTTCTCTTTCAAGATTGCTTTAACAACTTGAAGTCTTTTGTGGTTCCATAAAAATTTTAGGATTGCTTGTTCTAGCTCTTTGAAAAATGCTGTTGATATTTTGAAAGAAATTACATTAACTATGCAGATTGCTCTAAGTAGTATGGACATTCTAACAATATTTGTTCTTCTAATTCATGATCATGGAATATCTTTCCATATGTTTGTGTAGTCTTTGATTTCTTTCATCAGTGTCATAGTTTTCAGAGTGCAGGTTTCACTTCTTTGGTTAAGTTTATTCCTAGGTAATTTATTATTTTTGGTGCAATTGTAAATGAGATTCTTTTCTTAATTTCTCTTTCTTCTGCTTCATTATTATTGTATAGAAATGCAACAGATTTCTGTACATTGATTTTATTTCCTGTGACTTTACTGAATTCATTTATCAGTTTTTTGGTGGAGTCTTTAGGGTTTTCTATATATATAGTATCATGTCATCTGCAAATAGTGAGAGTTTTACTTCTTCCTTACCAATTCGGATGTTTTTTCTTTCTTTTTGTTGTCAGATAGCTGTAGTTAGGACTTCCAGTACTGTGTTGAATAAAAGTGGTGAGAGTGGACATCATTGTCTTGTTCCTGATCTTAGGGGAAAAGCTCTCAGTTTTTCCCTATTAAGTATGATGTTAACTCTGGGTTTTTCACATATGGCTTTTATTATGTTGAGGTATGAACACTTTTATGTGATTATTAGCCTTCTGTATTTCCCCCTGGATAAAAAGTCTGGTTTTGTCCTCTGCCCACTTTATAATTAGACTGTTACACTGAAGTTCATAACCTATTTTTGAATTAACATTTTGTATAAAGTGTGAGATTTCAGTTGAGATTCTGTTTGTTGTTGTCGTCGTTGTTGTTGTTCATGCTCATAGATATCCAGCATCATTAATTGGAAGTCTGTATTACTCTAATTGAAAAATTTTGCAGGGGCACCTGGGTGGCTCAGTCAGTTAAGCATCTAACTCTTGATTTCGGCTCAGGTCATGATCTCAGGGTCATGGGATTGAGCCTGGCATTGGGCTCCCCCCTCAGCAGGGTGTCTGCTTGAGATTCTCAGATTCTTTCTCTTCCTCTGCCCCTCCCTCTCTCTCTCTCTATCTCAAATAAATAAACAAATCTTAAAAAAAAAAGAAATGTTTTTGCCCCTTTGTCAATAATCAGCAGGGCATATTTATGTGATTCTACTTCCAAATTTTTTATTCTGTTTTGTTCATGTATGTGTCTATCCCTTCACCAATACCACATAATTCTGATTATAACAACTCAGTAATAAGTCTTGAAATTAGGTAGAGTAATTGCTCCTCTTTATTCTTTTTTAAAATAATTTTAGCTTCGATCATTAATTTGAGAATTTTCTTCTTTCCAAATACATGTATTTGATGTTATAAATTTTCCTCTCAGCCTTGTTTTAACTATGTCCCACAGATATTGTAGTTTCTTTGATTTTCTGTATAAATTTTAGATTAATTTTGCTTA
The DNA here is from genome assembly GCF_054177405.1 of Leptonychotes weddellii. Classification (NCBI taxonomy): domain Eukaryota; kingdom Metazoa; phylum Chordata; class Mammalia; order Carnivora; family Phocidae; genus Leptonychotes; species Leptonychotes weddellii. Next base: position 127,382,838 of record NC_138376.1, read on the forward strand.
TAATTGCAAATGTTTTGCTAGTACTTTGGAAGGAATGTGTTAAATCTATATTTCAATTTAAGGAAAATTGGCATTTTCATGATGTTGGGTATTCCGATCAATGAGCACAGCGCGTCTCCACTTATTTAGATCTTTGATTTCTTTTATTAGCATTGTGTGGTTTTCAGTGTACAAGTTCTGTCCATTTGTTAGAGCTACACTTAAATATTTCATTTTGCAAATGATCGTCAAAAGTATTATAGTCTTAATTTAAATCCATGTGCTCATTGCTAGTATATAGAAATACAATTGAATTTTGAATGTTTATTTTGTATCCTGCAATCTTGCTGAACTCTGAATTAGTTCCAATAATATTTTTGTAGTCTTATTGGGATTATTCTACATAGATCATCATACAATCTGAAATAGGGAGTTTTATTTCTTTAAGGTCCACATGGCTTTTACTGCTATTTCTCACTGTATTGCCCTACTATTTGAATGTGAGTAGTAATAGCTGACACTTGTGCCTTGCTCCAGATCTTAGGAAAAAAGTATTTGGTGTTAATAATTAAGTAGAATATTCACTGTAGGTATTTTGTAAATAATTTTTATCAATTTGAAGTCTCTTCTTATTTTTTTCTGAGAGTTTTTATCATGAGTGGGTGTTTAATTGTAGATTTGTTATTTGTTTTCAGTTCAATCAGTTTTTTGCTTTATTATTTTGGGCAGCTCTCTTGTCTAGTGCATACATATTTAGGATTGCTATGTATTCCTGCTGGATTGACCTTTTTATCACTATATAACATATCTCCCCATATTTTTGTTTAATGTGTTCTTTCCTTCCTGATATTCTAATTTTTTATCATTTCCTTTATACTTACAGAACTTCATTTTGCTATCCTTTTACGTCAGGTCTTCTGACATAAAACAAACAAACAAATACTCTTCCTTTTCTTTCATCTGAGAATGCCTTGATTTCCCCTTCATTCCTTAAGGATATTTTCCCTGGATATAGAGTTCTGGATTGACAGTTGTTTTCTTTCAATGTTTGAAAAATTTTGTGCTGCTTTCTGCTAGTCTTTATGGTTTCTGGTAAGCAATCTGCTGTCATTTGATTTGTTTTCCCCTACAGGTAGGGTGTGGTTCTCATTCACTGATTTCAATATTGATTCTTTGTCTTTAGTTTTCAGATGGTTGACAATAATGAATTGCAGTGTGGATTTCTTTGATTTTGTTCTGTTTAGGATTCACTTAGCTTCTTCAATATGTATTTTTATGTCTTTCACTACATTTAAGAAGGTTCAGTCATTATTTTTAAAGTAATTCTTCAGGGGTGCCTGGGTGGTTCAGTTGGTTGATCATCCAACTCTTCATTTCAGCTCAGGTCATGATCTCAGGGTTGTAGGATCCAGCCCCATGTCCAGCTCTGTGCTCAGTGGGGAGTCTGCTTGGGATTCTCTCTCTCCCTCTCCCTCTGCCTCTTCTCCCCATTCTCTCTCTCTCTTTCTCTAGAACAAATAAATAAATCTTTAAAAAAATAATAAAATACTTTTTCACTCCCTCTCACTTTCTCTTCTTTTTCTGGCATTTTTATGACAAGAATGTATATTTTGTTATGGTCCCCCCCTGGGTCCCTGGTGTTATGTTCCCTTTTTATAGCCCATTTTCTCTCTGTGGCTCAGATTAGGTAATTTCTACTGTTCTTTCTTCACAGATTCTTTCCTTTCTCCCCTTGTTATGGACTGAATGTTTGTTTCCCCCAAATTCCTGTGTTGAGGCCCTAACCTCCATGTGTCTGTATTGGGATATAGGGTCTCTACAGAAGTAATTAAGATTATATTAGGTGACAAGTGTGGGGTCCTGATTGAAAAGGATAAGTATCCTTATAGAAAGTGATACCAAAGAGCACTCTCTCCCCCACTTCTCTTTCTCTCATCCTCTCCCCCTCTCTCTTCTCCTCATGACTGTGTTGATGCACAGAGGACAGATTTTGTGAGGACTTAGAGAGAAGGCAGCTGTCTGCAAGCTGAAAAAAGAGGCCTCACCAGAAACTAAATCCACTGGGATCTTATCTTGTACCTCCCAGCCTCCACAACTGTGAGAAATTAATGTCTATTGTTTAAGCCACCCAGTCTGTGGTATATTGTTATGGTGGCTCAAACTAACTAAGATCCCCCTCTATTCTGCTATTGGACCTTCTACTGAGTATTTTATTTCAGTTGTTGCACGGAACATGGTTATTGATACAAAGTAAACATCCACTGAACTAGTGTGGCAAACAACAACTCACAAGTAATGCAAACTCACCTTAAGGATCAACTAACATGCAGGCTGAGGCCCAAGACATTTCAGTTTTGAAATCTTTGAAAATTATCTAAAATGAAACAAATGTGATTGACTACCCAATCATTTGAGGAACCAGTGTTGTTATTCAGTGTTCTCTCTTAAATGCCTATTCTTTTAATAAGTTACTGAATATCTGCATGTATTCAATCAATAAATATTTATTAAGGACCTCCTATTTCCCTGCCACTATGGTCATTATGGGCATTAAAGAATAAAAATTTAACTCACCTAATTCCCTTTTTAACTATGTTGCCTTTTTAGCCTTATAATGATTTCTGCATTATGACCAAGAAAGGAAGAAGTACTTGGTATTTAGGGTGGGCATTATGGGTACTGGCCTGGCGCCTAATTTTTTTTAATATCCTTCTTCTCTACTTCTGGTAGGAACTGTTTCTTGCTCTCATTTATGACTGAGGAAGAAATAAAGAGCATTAAATGCATGCAGCATAAAACTTCTCTTTGCACAGAATTTATCCCACAAACTAACAGACTCAGAGGGCTTTCTGATCCCCATGGGTGGTCTGAGGTTTCAGTGTGGCAGCTGGGAAGCCCAAACTACTGCTGTGGGGCAGCAGGAGAACCACTAGAAAGAGCCAGTTATAAGGATTTATTTTCTGTTTGGTTTTTTCCTCTAAATCAACTGAAAAAAAAAAAAAAAGCTGTATAATACTTAGCCTGGTAAGCAGAAAAAGGAAAATGCAAGATTTAAATTATGGGTTCATAAAATAAGGCACCAGACAATTCAGTTTCATTACACAGCATGGATGGTTGTAGTCTGTTAGCAGGCAGAGGTACTATGCAAACAGATACTGCAATAATGGGGAAAAAAAAAAACAAAAAACAGTTGATTGGGGAAGCAGTTCCCCGACCTTGATTATTTTCATAATTCTTCTCTGTCTACTGTCTTCATAGATAATCCATAGAACACAACTTCAACTCTAGCCTTTTGTTACATTTGTTTTTACTTTTGCCAGAGTCAAAATTTTCAACCACTTTGAAACAACAACAACAAAAATGTTATGCTATTCTCTGCATTTACAGGTTTGTCACAATATTGGATAATTAGGCATGTTGGCACTCTAATATCCAAATTAAATGCATAATGTTTTGGTAAAGACATGAACCCAAGAAATGGTAAAGGTACTGTGAAATTCCTAAATCTCAAAGCTTTCTTAATTTTGAAGATATATGTGTGTGTGTGTGTGTGTATAACTACATATGACTACTACACATGACTGCATATATAGGAACATAAAGGTAGGAATACAGCCAAAAGGTGCAAGGTCTCAAAATCCAGAGCCTTAGGTGAGTTACAGAGACAAAATCAAACCAGATTTTGAGGGCCACACTCATCCAAGATTTAGCTAGTACTGGGACATCATTTATTGATTAATTTTACAAATATTTATTGACAGTTACCAAGGGCCAGACACTGTTTTAGAGCTAAGGGTCAATCGGTTTCAGGGCCAAATCTGTAGGAATAACTTGCCCCTAAAGAGCAACTAAATTATGAGAAAGGAGTGAGCTTGAGGCATGGCCCACTTGGCCCTGCTGACATGCTGACACACTGCCTTCAGCTAGACTTTCAGAGCTGGTTGGTATTTGGTAGATAAGTATTCAGTAGATGGAATTGCTTTTCCCTAAAGTTTTTATTTGTTACAAAACCAGTGTAGTCATGCTTTCTTCATTTGAGAGGTGTCAAGAAGAGGGCTTGAAAAAGGCAATCAATGTTGGTATTGTCGGAGGTTCGCTAGAGACTGGAAGGTATAAAGTGTCCACAAAGCATGAATAGAGAGAAGACTAGCTGAGGAATCGACATGTGCATATATAAGTAGACACCCAGAGTGCACCATTATCTACTGTTGTACGGAAAATCACCCCAAATCTTACTGGCTCAGCACAACAGTGATATTTCTGCTGGTCCTGCTGGGCTCACTTCTATGGTTGCATCAGCTGAAAGTTCAGCTGTGGACAGAGTTCTAGGACAACCTCACGTCCATGTTCACGTTCATGTTGTTGGAGTGGACTGTTGCCTGGACATCTTTCTCTCTCTGTCTGTCTGCTATAATTCAGTCGTGAAGCCCACGACTGTTTACATGGTAGCAAGAGCACTCCAAGAGTTTGGAAGCTGGAAGGGCTCTTGAAGCCTGGACTCTGAAATTTCCATAATTTAGTTTCTGCCACATTCTGTGGGTCAAAGCAAATCACAGGGCCAGCTCAGATCTAATGGGCAGTGACATAGACTGTACCTCATAAAGGAAGTCATGCAAAAACACTGTAACCTTATCTGACCTATAATATCTATTAAGGACTATGTGTCCTATTCATAATATTTGACATATATTTTATATACATTTATATACATCTACATTTCAAAATAACCCCTGTTGCATAAGAGGTCACTGGAAATGCAGGAAGAAGAGAAAGAGGATGGAGAGAAGGGTTTTTTTCTATTGTGTTGAAATAATTTAAAACTTCTAAAATTTGCAGAACTGGTTCAAAGAGCTTCCATATGCCATTTATTTAAATTCCCCAATTGCAAATATTTCTTCCCTATTTGCTTCCTCACTAGGATGGTGATGAATAGGCAATATATAAATTCAGAAAGTAAATTAGTTGTTGCCTAGCCTGTGGGTGGGAATGAGAATGGGGAGTGACCACTAAGGGGTAAGGTCTTCCTTGGAGATTATGAAAGTGTTCTACAGTTAGAACGTTGTCACGGCTACACAACTCTGTGAACACACTGGATTCTACACTCGTAAATTTTATGATATGTGAATTATACCCAGATAGAGCTGTTAAAAAATACTTTCTAGAAGCATTAGGTGAATGGATTTCATTCTCAAAGTATTAAATTAAAGGTATGGACCTTTATTTATGCTAGGACATTGTTGAAAAATCTCCCTAAAAATAAATAATCAGAGAATCTACAAAGTCAAAATAAATCACATGAATTCCAGCATGTGAATTGGAAATTGATAATGTGACCCTTGGAAACTAAGGCAACAGCTTAGATTCAGGTATTTCATGGGCCCAACATGGGATTCAGGGCTCAGCAGAGCTAGAGAAATCGAAGGTCTTGCTGGCGTCCACAGCCCACATGTGGGGGTGCTGGCGAGGCAAGAGCATGTACCCGACCCCAGCTTATGGTGCCCAGAGTCCATTCAAGTGGGTCAGTGAGCCAATGGGCCATTTTGATTTGGTGGAATACATAGTGCAGATGTAGCACAATTGTAGAGTTATAAATATATAGAAAAATAGAAATACTGAATATAGTTCAAAGGAAAAAACTGAAACTAGATGAGATAACATAAGCAGTTGTTCTAACTCTTGTTGATCAGAGCTCTCCATATCAGTAACTTTCAGAAGTACCTGGTTTTCCTTCTTTTAAAATTTGCTCCCTTGGGCGCCTGGGTGGCTCAGTTGGTTAAGCGACTGCCTTCAGCTCAGGTCATGATCCCAGAGTCCCGGGATTGAGTCCCACATCGGGCTCCCGGCTCAGCGGGGAGCCTGCTTCTCCCTCTGACCCTCTCTCCTCTCATGCTGTTTCTCTCTCTCTCTCTCTCTCAAATAAATAAATAAAATCTTTAAAAAAAAAAATTTGCTCCCTTGTGTGTGTGTGTGTGTGTGTAGTTGTGTTATCACATCCAGAAAATCATTAATAAGAACTAACCTTAACAACCAAACAATAACTGATACCTTTTGGAAAGCCTTAAAGAATTTTTGACTAACTTCTTGATTGGCACGATAGCCAAAATATGGGCTTTTTGAGAAATACGCATTATATTATTGTCATGGTAAGAAACAGAGATAAATTATAGGTAATTTCCAGTTTTTAGTACCGTTTCTATGGTTATGTAAGCAATGTATATTACTTCAGAGCATGTTACCATGGTTATTTCAGGTAATTCCAGGTTATTAAAGCTTTTAAAATAAAAACGATTTTTCTTTTTGGTGGTGGTTGTTGAATAAAATTGTTCACGTTGAGTAGAAAGAAATCTCCTTTCTTGTTAACAGGGTGCTGCGCTTAGCGCACGTGGTGGGAGGCTGGAGGAATGCACAGGGTGGTTGGGCTCAGCTCATACTCCCCCCGCCACTCGTGAGAACGAGGGAGAGCGAGGTAGCTCCCATCTACAGATATGGCAGAAGCTGCAACAGATGGAAAATAAGCTCTAAATCCTAACATCCCCTCTGCTTTTGAATATAAAAAGAGTGACAGGAAAATTAATGACGGCCAGCTCAGAAAGAGAAAGGGCTGACCAGATGCTTGTTTGTTCGACAGTTGCTGCTGTTGATACCATTTTTTGTTTATTTTTCTTGCTTCCTCCACTGGTGGACACACTGGCAGCCATAAACTTGAAGAGCAGATGAATGTTGGGCATAGAGGTCCGAGAGGATATTTTAAGGGTTGATTCTGAGCAGGGAGGATGCCCTTCTTGCACTATTGATGTCCAAAGCCTGCCAGGGACAGGAGGACGTGGGGAACCCCGCAGACAAAGTGCTGGACCAGATTCTGTCCACCTCTAAACAGGACAGATTTCTCCTGACCATGCCCGAGTTTTTAGCCAACAGGCCCAATTGATCAAGCATCTGATCCTCATTTTACTGGGCGACAGTCTCTAAAAAATCTGAAACCAAATTTATGATCCCACTCTGGAAAGCCTTGAACCTTGAATGCAGCTCTAGGAGCCGAGAGCAGATGCAGGTGCTCAACTGCATGAACGTTCTTAGTTTTCCTGCTCCCCCATTCGCTGGTCCTGCCTTCTTTCTCTCCCATCCACCCAGTTTAAATTGTGGAACACTGTGCTG
>NC_138376.1:127390071-127417415 GCF_054177405.1 Leptonychotes weddellii
GTATGGTGTGGTTGGTATGGTATGGTTGGTATGATATTGTATGTATGCTATACTTCATAGTATATTTGATGGAGTACATATTTGAGCAGAGATGAATAATGTGGCCACTAAATTATAACAAACATGCTCTCCTGAATGTCCAGGAAAGCTTGTGGATGGATAATGGCTTGTTTCCTTTCATTCTCCTGCCCTATGGAGACAGGAAGAAATCCTAATGAGATGGAAATAAACAGTACTCAGAGGAAAAAGGCCCGGTTCAATTTAACATGCGGACGAATTAGGGCAATTTAACTAAATTTTCTGCCTGTTTCCTCATGTGCAAATATTTCCCGTTTAAAGACCCTCACAGGCTGCTGTAAAGTTCAAAGCAAGAAAGTAATTTGTCATTACTTGTAAGTGCTAGAGTAGCGTAAGCTGCCAAATTAATAATAAAAAATGATCATTCAAAGCTCATCATTTTCCTTACCAAATAAACTTAAAACACCCACACAAAACCAATTTCCATTTCACAAAACTATCTGGACAAAATATGTTTGAATTATTTATCAGGATCTCCTTTTAACAACACTTGCATTTCCTCCTGCTCTCCTTCTTTTTTCTTTTTCCCATGGCTACTCGTCTCCATGGTAGACCTGTCATTTTTTCCAGAATGCTTACTAGACAAACTCTGCCTTTGAACATGCAATTGAGTCAGCCTGTTTCAAAGAATATTACACAGAGCAAATCAAAGGAAACACAAATCCTGCTCAATTTTAATAACATTTTTGCTTTATTATAATTATACAATATGTTCAATGGCAGTTTCAGAATTAAATGAAAAATTGTACATGACATCTTAACAGCGATTGGATAATTGAAAAGGAATGTTGGCTGAGTGGATTAGGTTATAAAAGTGAAGATGTCAAAAGAATTTTAGTAAAAAAAAAAAATCCATTTTCATTTCAGGGAATATAGGGCCAAAGAATCATAGAACTGAAGACAAGGAACCTTAAAGAATTACCTGGGACAGCCCTTTAGTATAAAGAAATTAAAAAAAAAATAAAGAGGGCACCTGGGTGGCTCAGTTGGTCAAGGGTTTGCCTTTGACTTAGGTCATGATCCCAGGGTCCTGGGTTTGAGCCCCAAGTCTGGCTCCCTGCTCAGTGGGGAGCCTGCTTCTTCCTCTGCCCCTCTCCCTGTTTGTGTGCACTCTCTCTCTCTCTAATAAAAAAAAATTTTAAAAATCTTTAAAAAAATAAATAAAAATTTTAAAAAGAGCTAATAGTTTTAGATGTTTAAAAGAGACTATCCCAAAGCAAAATGAAAATCAGATGCCTGATTAATTTCCTACTTGAACCTGAAAAGGATACTCTTGCATTCAGCTAGAATATTAATGAGTAGAGAAAAGTTCTCCTCAAATCATGGTTAAAAAACTATTCAGTTACTAAATTATAGCTTTTATTGCTCAAGGTATTTATTTGCTTTATGGTATTTTATGTGAGAGTCCTTATTCCTTCCATAACAAATGCAGCAAGTTGACTATGATATTTATATTAGTAATGCAATATTGGAGGTTTAATGTGGTCACCTGGTCTTGAGTTTTGGGTAACGAAAACTATGTTGGATTTCCACATTACCAACAGAATCATCTTACTAAGACTTCCTTTTAAGTGTACCAAAATCTTTCAATTAAATGCAATAAATTAACATATTCCTAGTGGTCATTTTACGATTAGAAATAGAGTTTAATTTCTTAGTTGTGGCAAATGCAATCTCTCTATGTATCTTTCTCTCCTTCTCTCTCTCTTTGTATCTCTCTGTTTTCATAATCCTTATTTTAACAAAATTTTTGCATATAAAGAATAGTGAATTTTAAATGTTTTCTAATCAGAAAGCAATTAATTATTATTAAACAATTAAAGACACAAAATGAGGGATTACAATGTGCCAAGGTCAAATATGTTACTGCATTTCTAATTGCAATAAACTAACAAGACATGATTAATTTTCACACTTAAAAGGTAAGAAAACACAGTCACAGAGAAGTTAACTTTCCTAACTCACTACTATGGACACGCAAAGTCCAGGCAGTCAGTTATGTTTTGTGTTTTTACAGTTGACTCTTGAACAACATGGCTTTGAACTGCATGGGCCACTTATACATAGATTTTTTTTATTAAATACAGTACACTATTGTAAATTTATTTTCCTTATGATTTTATTCATAGCATTTCCTTTTCTCTAGCCTACTTTATTTGGAAGAATACAGTATATAACACATACACAAATAGGTGTTAATCGACTATGTTATTGGTAAGGTTTCTGGTCAACAGTATGCTATTCGTAGTTTAGTTTTGGGGGATTCAAAAGTTATATGTGGATTTTCAGCTAGTGGGGTAGGAATCAGTGCCCCTAACCCCTGAATTGTCCAAGGGTCAACTGTATTTAATTTCTTATGGTATTACTACCTACGCCACTAGTTTTCCATCATTCTGATCTCTGGCATAATGTTACTAAAATTTACTCAGTCCATCAAGAAGCTTTGGTTTATGTAAGATATATCATATCAGAATTTAAAACTGAGAATAATTTTAAATACATATTTAGTCATTTAAAAATAACAGTAATTTATTACATGTTAACAAAGATAATATATTGTCTGACACTTAACCATGTTTCCCAAAACAAAATATTAGTGAGAAGGGGCATTGTTTTATATTTTTGTAAATTTCTTTGCTGTCTGGCTTAAAAGAAGACAGCTGGATTCTCATATATGCTTCTGCATTCAATAGATCGCAATATGTTGTTTTGGTTAATGTATATATTAAATAAAATCTGATCTCACACAGATATGTTTTTGGAAAAGGGAGGGGTATTTAATTTCCTATTCAGCTAATTGTGATATGTATACTTAATAACCCCAAGTCAATAGTAGTTTCAAAAAATTTTGTATTCTGCACACTAATGAGAGAATGAGTAAAAAGGAAAATATGTTAATGTTATTATGAAAATAATTTGCCCATCTTTCTATTGGATTGTTCATCTTATCCTCATCTATGTGTAAGAGTTTGCGTATGTATCCTGAAAGTCTATTGTCTCCATCTCAGGAGTTTCAGACCACATTTTGAGAAACATTAATCGTTGACATTAAATAATCTTTGTCAACATGATTTTTAATGACTGTATAATATTCTATCTTAAGAATAAATCTTAATCATTGGTAACCATTCACTCATTATTTACAGTTTTAGTTTTATTTTTCTAAGTAATTCCATATGTCTTTGTTCACACTTCTAATAATAGGTTTAGGTAAGATTCTTTTAAAATAGTGTTGAGTGTGGATCTTTTCAAGGTATTTGATGCATATTGTCAAATTACCTTCATATCTACTACCAAGAACGTTGCTGTGAACATTCTTGTCCGTGTCTTCAGGTGAAGGTAGGTATGCAGTTCTGTTGAGTGTATGCAGGACCGTGGAATGGTGATGTCATTGATCTAAATATGTTCAACCTTAGTAGCTCCTGCCCGATAGCCTTCCAGAGCAGTTTTCAAGTTACACTCTCATCAGTGTTGTATGAGAGTCCTGGTTACATTACCTTCTTCCCAGCGCTTGGTAAGTTTTTAGTATTTTTTCCATCTTAGCCAAAATGGTGGATATGTAACGGTATCATACCATTATAATTATTTCCCTAATGACAAACAGATGAACAAATTAACATATTTAGTGGCAATTTTTATATTTTCCTTTGTGAGATATTTGTTCAAGGTTTGTCTTTCTATTGGATTATCCAACTTATCCTTATTCATTTGTAAGAGTTCTTTATGTATTCTAAAGTCCCTTATTGCTTGTATGTATTGAAAATATTTTCTCCCCCTGTGATGGTTGTCTTTTCAATAGCTTAATCCCTTCTGATATGATAACTTTTTAATGCATCTCAGTTTATTTTTTTCTCTTTTATAGTCAGTGATTTTATATTTCTTTAAGAAATCTGCCCTAAAGTCAGTCATAATGATGTTCTTTTATGTTTTCTGCCAAAAGATTCTTTATTTTAAATGTCATTATTTAAATTTGGATCCCATCTGAAATTTAACTTCATGTATTGTCTGAAATAGGATGTGAAATACATTTTTTCATAAGAGAATACAGTTACAAAGCAACACCCATTCCCTACTACACTGTATTAATTCATGTAGCTTTATAATAATAAGTCTTAATTTTTGGAATGTATGTTTTCCAAATTATTCTTTAAGACAATCCTTGCCAATCTTGTGCCTTTTCATTACCATAATAATTTTGGTGTCATTATGTCAATTTCTAAAAAAAAAAAACTTACTTGGATTTTGTTTGAGATTGAAATGAATTCATAGATCAATTTGGGGAGGGGCGCCTGGGTGGCTCAGTTGGTTGAGCATCTGCCTTCATCTAAGGATATGATCTCTGGGTCCTGGGATATAGTCCCACATCAGGCTTCCTGCTCAGTGAGGAGTCTGCTTCTCCCTCTGTCTCTGCCTCTCCCCTGCTTGTGTGCTTTCTCTCTCTCTCTCTCTCTCTCTCAAATAAATAAATAAAATATTTTTTGGAGATAATTGACATTTTTCCAATATTGAATCAGAAGAATCAACGAACATGCAATTGAGAAATATTGCACATTTTTCATCAGTTTTTGTCCTAGTATTTGATATTGTTGAGGCAATACTATTGGCATGTCTTTCAAATATATATTTTCCAAAAGTATGTTGCTAGTATATAAAACACAATGGATTATTTTTAGTAACCTGTGTCCAATAGCCTTGTGAAGTCTGCATACTTACTTTAAACAGTTTGTAGATTATTTTGCATGCTCTAGAGAAATAATTATGTTGCCTACAAATAACAACAGGCTTATTTCCATCTTCAAAATCCATATAGATTTTTAAAAATGTTTTGCCTCATAGCAAAGGTTAGGTACTTCAGTAAACACTTTGTTGAACAAGAAGAATAGCAAGCATTCTTTTTTATTTTTCCTGATTTCAAAGGTAGGAAAGATAAATATTTTACCATGGAGATTAAAGGTTTTTTTCTTCAGTAGTTATTCTTTTTCAAATAATACAGTACTCTCATATTCCTGGTTTAATAATATTTTTAATCAAGAAAGGGTATTAAGTTTTTTTAATGCTTTCTCTGAATTTACTTAGATAATAATATAACCTTTCTTATTTTATGTTTAATGTAGTAAAAGAAATATTGATTAATAATCAAATGTTACCCAATTTTAAAGACTTGGAATAAACCCCCTTTGTTGTGATGTATTATTCCTTATATATAATATGGGATTTGATTTTCCAATATTTGTTAATTTTTTAGTGAAATTGGCCTGTAATTTTATTTTCTTATGAGGTGTTTATCATGTTTTAGAATAGAGATTATGCTAATGCATAAAAAGATATGGAAATACTTCTACTATTTATATAGTAATTCAGAGTAAATAAAATTGAATCCAATTGTTTGATCTTGATATTTGGTTCATTTGTATCCATATTGATTTTTTTGGTAGCTATAAACCCAAAATATAGTCTTTAACAGAGTCTAAGACAAATTAAGTAGAAAAAATAAAATGTAAGTGATTTAGAAGGCCTGGACAACATGGTCAATACAATAGAGCTTATGTTATGTATTGTACCCTAGGCCCAAATAATATAGAGAAAAACTTATTCATGTGTCAGAGTGTCAAGCAATATAGACTATAGTTTTGGCAATAAAAACCCAAAATAATAAAATAAAATTCTAATGCCAAGGCAGTAAAATTAAAAGGTAATGAATGCAAAAAACACACTTCTGTAAGAAAATTTTAAAACACAATTTAAACCAATTTGTAGTTTAAGGGAAATATGGACCAATCTTCAGAATTTATTAAAGATAAGCATGCTTTGCCTTATGCACCTTTTCCTCTTGGCTGTTCCTGAGTTGTATTTTGTTTTTCTTTTTGTTTTTGTTTCAAGATTGATTATTGATTGATTGATTGATTGATTTTGAGAGAGAGAAAGAGAACAAGAGTGGGAGGAGGGGCAAAGGGAGAGGGAGAAGCAAGCTCCCTGCTCAACAGGGAGCCCAAGATGGGGCTGGATCCCAGGACCCTGAGATCATAACCTGAGCTGAAGGAAGACCTTAACTGACTGAGCCACTCAGGCACCACCCAAGTTGTATTCTATATAATAAATGGGTAACAGAAAATAAAGTATTTTCCAGACTTCTAGTTTTCTGGAAAATGATCAAACCTGTGGAGGGGGTTAAGGGAACCTCTGGTTTTGTAACCAAGTTTGATGGAAGTATGGATAACCTCGGAACTAACACTGCGATTGACATCTGAAGTGGGGACAGTCTTGTGGGACCGTGCCCTTAAACCTGGGAAACTGGACACTAACTTTGGGTAGTTAGGATCAGAACTGTGATTTGTAAAACACCCAGTTGGTGTCCACAGAGATTGGAGAAACAGTTGGTGTCAAGAGGGAAAAACACTTCTCAAAATCTAACTCTAAAATCTACAAAAAGCACAAGAGAAATAAAAAGTAATAACTGTATAAAAATAAAACTTAGTTAATTGGAAAACAAAAAAATTAGTAGAGTGAAGCAAAAATTCCAAAAATGATTTATTTTTAATTCAACAGGATACATAAACTTTAACTCAACTGATAGAAAGATATAGAAACACAAATACATAATATAAGAAATGACAAGTGACAAATAACTACCAAATGAAGGAAATGTCAGACTTTAAAATATAAAAGACTTGTTTTTATGACAACATGCAAATCTCTTTAAAATATAGATGAAGTGAAAAAAAAACCCTAGATGAAGTGAATTGTTTCCAATATAAATGTAATTTACCATATTGATCCAAATAGAAAGAGAAAATCCAAACTGAAAAATTATGAGAAACATAAAAAATAATTAAGGGGTGCCACTAAGGTTTAAAACAACAACACAACAACAAAAATATATTCTCAGTTCTATCAATTTTTGATCAATTTTTGCTTCGTGTACTTTGAAGCTCTACTGTTAGGTGTGTGTGCATGGGCCATTGTTATATATTGGTTTTGTTGACATGTTTACCATTATTTGTTGTCCATTTTTATCCCTGTTAATATTGTTTATTATAAATCTACTTTAATATTAATATAGCCAACTAACTTTCTAGTATGGAATATCTTTCTCCATTCTATTTTTATCTATATTTAAATAGGTATTTACTTACTTATTTATTTAAGGTAGATTTCCTTAAAAAAAAAAACACATACTTCTGTCACCTTTTATGAAATCTATTTTTTTCTTTTTAATTAGTATGCATAAATCATTTACACTTAATGTGATTGCTATTGTTGGGATTAAAATCTATGTTGCTAGGTTATATTTCCTACTTGTTCCTTTCTCTTTTTTTAAAGATTTTATTTATTTATTCATGAGAGACAGAGAGAGAGAAAGAGAGAGAGGCAGAGGGAGAAGCAGGCTTCCCGCTTAGCAGGGAGCCTGACAGGGGACTCGATCCCAGGACCCAGGATCATGACCTGAGCCAAAGGCAGACGCTTAACCATTTGAGCCACCCAGGCACCCTATTTGTTCCTTTCTTTTTTGTTTCTTTTTTCTTCTTTTATACCTTCTTTAGGGTTATAAAATTTTAAAAAATTTATTCCATTTTATCTTCACTTGTGTCTTATTTCTTACACTGCTCTTTAAAAATTTTAGTGATTATATTTGCATTTATATTATAAATTCATTAAGTAATCACAATATGCCTTCAAATAATATCGCAATGCTTCATCTATAGCTTATAAAACTTACATTTTACCCCAATTCCTCCTTTCAACCTTTGTGCTACTGTTTCCATAGATTTTATTTTTTTATATTTTATTTTATATATGGAAGCAACAGTACTATGTTTGCTTTAAAAAGTCATTTATCTGGGGCACCTGGGTGGCTATTGGTTAAGCATCCAACTCTTCATTTCTGCTCAGGTCATGATCTCAGGGTCGTCAGATAGAGCCCCATATCAGGCTCTTCACTCAGCTCACAGTTTGCTTAAGGTTATCTCTCCCTCTCTCTACTCCTCCTTCGGCTCTCTCTCTTTCTCTATCTCTAAAGTAAATAAAATCTTTAAAATAAAGTCATTTATCTTGTAAAGTGATTAAAAATAATGAACAGTGAGTTTTATGGCTACTTTTATTTGTACCCCTTTTTTATTGCAATTCATGTGTTTGTGTGAGACTATATTTCTTTAGCCTGAAAAATTTCCTTCACTAATTCTTCCAGTAAATTTTGCTAGTATTAATTGTCTCTGGTCCTGGGTTTTTTTGGGTTTTTTTGTAGTTTTTATTTTCCCTTCATTCCTTTTTTTTAATTTTTAATTTAAATTCAGTTAGCCAACATATAGTACATCATTAGTTTCAGATGTAGAGTTCCTAAAACATATTTTTGCTGGATATAGATTCTTCTTTGTTTCTTTTGAGCATTTAAAAAAATGACATTCCATTGTCCTCTGATTTGCATGGTTTCTAATGAGAAGTCTGTTGTAATTCCTGTTTTGAAATCTGTATGATGTGTCTTCACTGGCTGTCTTTTTTTTTTTTTTTTAAGATTTTATTTATTTGACAGAGAGAGACACAGCGAGAGAGGAAACACAAGCAGGGGGAGTGGGAGAGGGAGAAGCAGTCTTCCCGCTGAGCAGGGACCTGATGCGGGGCTCGATCCCAGGACCCTGGGATCATGACCTGAGCTGAAGTCAGACGCTTAACGACTGAGCCACCCAGGGGGCCCCTTCACTGGCTGTCTTAAAGATTTTCTGCGTGTGCATGTTTTATTTTATTTTCCTTCTGGTATTATATAAGATTCTTGAGTGTATAGTTTTATATCTTTTATTTTGACTAAAAAAAACTCACAACAATTATTTCTTCAGATATTTCTTCTGCTCCTTTCTCTCACTTTGGTCTTTCTGGTTTCAATTATACACATATTGGATCCTTTACATCATTTCACACATCTACCATACTCTTATTTTTATTTTTATCTTTTAAATTACATAATTATTATTGACCTATCTTCAGGTCACCAATTTTTTCATGACCTATATCAAGTTTAATAATAATAAGCTCACTAAAGTATTTTTAAATGTTTGTTACTGTGTTGTATTAAATTATTTGTTATGGTTTCATCTCTGTTTTTGATGAAAATTACCATCTGTCATGTTACTCTTCTTTTACACGAGAATAGGTCATGGCAAACTGTAGTGCATGAACTGGTTGCCTATTTTCATAAATGAAGTTTTATTGGAATAGAGCCATGTTCATTTATCTATGTGTCATCTATGGCCCTTTTGAGCTACAGTGGCAAAGTTAAAAACTGTGTATATACACACACTCTTACCTATATACAACATACAACAGTGGAAAAAATGAAGAGACCTAAATGGTACAAAACTTGTACTTCATAATATTTTAATTTAGGATCCAACTGATACAACATAATAGCAATCTAATAAGTGAAAAATAGCTATGTGGGGGACTGGTAAAAGTGTATGTCTTGAAGGATATTTTCAGCAAAATATCTCAATATATAATTTGGTCATCCATGAAGACCTAAATTATAAAAGTCTCCAAAAATAATCATTCTTAAGAAAATGTTATTAAGTGGCCATTGATACACCAAATGACTAGCAAATGGGACAACCTGTAATGGGGGCACACAAAGTTAATACTTTAAGATTGTATTATAAAATTTGATGAATGGCAGATGATTTATTGAAATATTGAATACTGAAATACTGTAAGACATGCTTCATTATTTTACATGAATAAAATTCTAAAAGATGTGGGAAAAGGGGAACTTCAGTGGTTTACTTTCTAAATCACATAATATTTTGTTTGCTTATATTTTCTCCTTGCAAGTGAGTGCAGTTTATTTGTTTCATGAGGCTAATGGGTAGGTCACTGAAATTTTCCCAGCACAGTTATGCTCAATGGAATTGTATAAGAATAGAAATATATCTCTCCCTGCTTTCCTAGAGACTGTGATTATGTTTATTTGTTAATTCCTAGTTCTTTGAATATGGGTTATTAGGTAGGGGGCACTTTAAAAAAACAAGAGAAGTTAGACTGACTCACAATAGAAAAGGCCCTGAATCAGGCTTATGTCTAATGGTGGTCAGATAGACCATGTATAGAAGGCAAAAATGAGAGTATGGGTTTGCCTGAGCTGAGTGGACTGCAGGTTTCTGAAGAAAAAGGGTTTATAGGAGAGACTCATGAACAGCTTTTGTGAGGATTCAGAGAGATTCGGGTGAATAAAGGTGATTTTAGGTCTTTCTGCTGAGTGTCATGAATTGCAATTTTGTTTCAGCAGTTCTTTGTAGGGTGGCCATAAACATTTAAGTTGCTATTCAATTCTTTTGTGTATCCAACTGTTTTTTGTTTGTTTGTTTTTTGAACATGGTACTGTTTTGAGACAGGTTACAATGTAAGCCAGCTTTAATCAAGTTGCAGGAATTTCCTCCTAGACTCTGAGTACAGATTATTTGGTCTATATTTACAGCATTCTGAGTTTTCATTTTGTTTTGTGTCTTCATCCATCTTTTAATGAGAACTAGGGAGAGGCTGTTTTAGGAATTGCTGCATTCCAAACAGCATTTTAAAACACAATATTAACTTGTTCTTCCCTAGCCTAGATTTTTCTTACTATTTAAACCATATCACAAAAATCACAGCTCAAAGTCTTTTTGCAAACACTGTTTATTAATTTTCTAGTTACAGAACAGAAATATTAAAGCCATTTTAAACAGAGATTTTGATCATTGTTTTCTCAAAGCAACTAAAATAAATCTCACTGAGGTCTGACTGATTGTGTTTTGCAGATATCCCCTTCATAAATCACTGAGATTTGTAATACTTACTCAAATCCATCATTTGACCTTTCTGCTATATATAACATGACAACAAAAATGATTCCCCAAAGAGAAGAATATTCTCATTAAATACTGTATCCTGTTGTAGCTCTTGATTTTTAAAATCAGTGAATTCTCACTTCAACAAGAAGTTAATGCTTGAAAATAGCAGAAATGACCTTTGTTGTCATGCATGAATCTCCATGAAAAGGACAAACAAGTGTTTTATCATAAACCAATTGCAGAATATAACCACTATCTTAAAAATACTGACAATTAGATAATAATTCAGAGGTTTTGATTTTAAGTACCTGGTGTGGAGCAGATTAGGAGAACATTGTCTATATATTCCAGGAGAAAACCAATTAAGCGAACCATGTAATGAGCAGTGATGTTCTCTCACATCTGCCAGCAAAACCAATCATCTTAATCTATTATAGACTGATACACTTCTATTCATTATTCTATATGTATGACTTAAAACAACAAATCATGTGCACGTTACAGACACTGGTGAGATTTTGAAGCAACAGTTCTCAGAGCCAAAGTTCTTTCTAAATCAAACTGTTAATTGTCAGCCCTTCGGATCTTGGATCAAGTAGGAATATTTTGCATGCTATATTTTCTGGATATTTATTCTCATCTTACATTCCCAAAATTATCTTTCAGGCAATTTGAGGAAATGTTATAACTTCTCAAAATGTAAATTGAGCTTTGTTGATATTTGCTGAGTTCTCTAATTTGCAAATATTAAGATATTTTTCTGAAAATTAATAATGAAAGCATCAACAGTTTGTCAACTGCTTTTCATGTAATTTAAGTATGTATAATATTTATATGATCTGGGGTTACTTTCATTTAAATATATGAAGTTACTCAGGGATATAAAGTGCCTCCCTAGAACAATTTAGACAGAGAAATTGCCATCTCTGAGTTATGGTGTTTTGTTGGGGTTTTTTTTATTTTTGTAATTTTGGAAAGAGGTATGAGAATTTTACTAATATTCCAAAACATGATTCACAATCAAGAGTCACTATTCTATTTTTAGAAACCAAAAAGATATAAGTTGGGGATACTCATAATTAATATTTTAGTTTCCTAGGGACAGATGGAGAAATGAGAAAGGAAATATATAGCATTCAGCCTTAAAGAGTTTACTCATTAATACTTTTGTTCCTCAGGGCTCCCCAAGACCCGAAGCAAATAAATAGATTTACAACAACTCCAATAAGGCAAATAAGGACAAACTAAAATTAGCAATCATTTATTTACACTTCCAACAAATATTTGTTGAGCGTTTCTGCATTCTCAGCACAACGCTAAAATAACAGATAAATTTGCAATGTAACCAATACTAGCAACTCTTCTTCTTGCTGTATGATTCTGGTTTAGTCCATTAGTGTAAGCCTCGGTTTACTGAATCAAATAACACAAACCTAATGGAGTTTTCACTGTGTCTATTTTACATTCTTGCATGATGTAAATATTACTTTAAAATATATTATTATTAATTTGTTATTTATTATTACTACATTCATATTTAAATATATTTATATTAAATTTATATCAGTTTCTCTTTATACATTCTCTCCATTTCTTACATATGTAGCACATTTCTAATTTCACTCCTTCTTACATTAATTAGCATTTTTATTTCCTAAAATATTTATCAATGTTGATATTTCATTCTTGTTGAGTACAGCCACTTATTCTGTTAATGTTCAAATATACAAAACATAACACACATGCTCCATAAGGACACTGCTTCAGCCTGCCATAGTAATTCTATACAACCTAAAGAAAGGGACAAATTAAAGTCCGAATGAATAAAGTGATCACTGTTGTGGGATTTTTTTCAGTGAACTGGGTGGGGAGTTTTCCAGTAGCTATGTCAAATAAAATGCTGAAAGATTAAAAGTATGTAATATTTTGAGGAGCTACATTTGTAACTTTGATTGAGAAAAATATCCAGCATAAAATAGCATTTGATAGCATGCAAGACTTCTCCATGAAGATAATCTAATTCTTTCCACAAGTATGTGACAAAATAACTTCTAAAAAAGAAAGGTGTGACCAAATCCTTATTTTAATATTACTATTACTATTATTATAAGCTACATTTCATTGTCTAAATTGTTCTAGGGAGGCACTTTATAAGCAGTACTTAACTCATTAGTGAAAATGGTATTTTGAGGGGATTTACTAGATTTTAATGAAGTCCTAAAATCAGTGGAATATTTAATAATTTTTTAATTTTTTAAATAATAAAGCCCATTTCAGAGAGCTTGGAAACACTATCACATAGGGGTATATTATTAATATGTTTTCATACCATATTCTTCTAGAACATTTTCAGTAGCTTTCTTATATTTTACAAAGTGTCATGATGGGATGCGGAGGCTCTTTTTATTTCTTGATGATTTCAAACAGTGCGGCAATAAGCATCCCTGGTATGGACATCATTTATATTTTCCTGAGGAAATATTTTCTGAAGAGTAATTGCAGGGCCGATTTTATTTGGTGCATCACCACACTGTACATGTTGCTTTACACATGACTGTTTTGAAGCATCTTTCCATGCTAACATACTAATAATCTCATTGTTTTTAGATGACACATCTTTGATTATCCCTGTAACAGAGGATCTTTCTAAGTTCACTGGTTATCTATATTTCTTTTTCTATGAACTACATGTTCAAGTTTTCTTATGGTTTTATTTATTAATTTGCAAACAACCTTTGTAAATGAAGACTACTAATACTTTATCATATATTTTATACATATCTGCTTCAGTAAATATTTTATAACCAATTGTTACATTTTCAAAACAAAAAGAGCAGTATTTTAAATTATGTTGCCTACACTTGAGATGTTATTTAACTAAAAGCACCAAAATTTTGAGAATTAAGAACAACTCCCTATGAAATATTTTATTTATATTTATTATAGCTATCCTGTTGTCTAATTTACTTCATTTTAATATGCTTTGTGTATATATTTTCAAAAATAATATATACTTTGTATATATATTCTCAACCTGTTATAATATTGTTGTATCTTATATATCATTTTTATAATATAGTACCTCAGAGATAGTATTTTGAGATGTAAGGAATGTCTGTATTCATCAGGGCTATCAATCATGTTGCATGTTTCATTGTCACCATGTTCTTAGCAATATAACTAAAGAGTAAAGCTTTTTATTTTTTTTAAGTTTTTATTTAAATTCCAGTTATTGGGACCCTGGGTGGCTCAGTCAGTTAAGCGGATGCCTTTGGCTCAAGTCATGATCCCAGGGTCCTGGGATCGAGTCCTATATCCGGCTCGGTGCTCAGCGGGGAGCCTGCTTCTCCCGCCGCCTGCTGCTCCCCCTGCTTGTGCTTTCCCTCTCTCTCCGTCTCTCTCTCTCTGACAAATAAATAATATCTTAAAAAAGAAGTAAGTAAATAAATAAATAAATAAATAAATTCCAGTTATTTAACATGCAGTGTAATATTAGTAGAGATTAGTAAATATAAGGAAGGGAAGGTTTGAGTGAAATGGTCACCATCCAGGTGACCATTTGTGTGTAGGATTGATAGGACACAAAGAGACTGCCTGAGGCAGCATGAGCGTGATCAAGGGAGCCCTGGTCTGAAGTTCAGGGGACCCAGCGCCAGAGAACACGTGATGGAGGGGACAGGCTCCAGGGCTCAGAAGATGGACGGCGCTTTCAGCAGGGGTCATTTAAGAGGGATAGGGTTGGAAGTCAGGAAATCATGGGCTGGTTCCGTATTGACAAACGCCAGCTCTGACTTAGGTTGTTGAGCCTAGGCTGAGGATGGCACTAGGACTGCACAGAGTCCCGGGGCATCTCCTGTCCACCAGTCCCGGTTGGCTTCCTCTGACACGTACTCAGAGCTGTCCTCAGTGTCTTCCTGTTGATTTCCAGGTTCTCAGATGTCCGAGATCAAGGCATCTGCAGATTCGGAGTCTGGTGAGAGCCTGCTTCCTGATTCCTAAATGGCCATGCATGATGCGCGCCCAGGACCGCCATGACCATGTTAGCCAACCCCTCCCATCTCTGGCCATCCAAAGGGAAGGTAATGTTTCCACACTATTGTTACTATCTAAAGGAAACACAGAGAGATTACAACTTGCTGCTTTCTTAAGTCATTAGCCCATCTTTAAAAAAAAAAAAAAAACACATAAGACCACTTCTGTGCCTTCTAACAGTTCAGTCACTTTTTGACAGAAACACAGTGTCATTTGCCATCAGTGTGAGCTCTGCAGGAAAGTTGCAAGTGAACTGGAGCCTGGAAATGTTTCTTTGCTGAGATATCTCCAATGCAGAGCGCTCAAGCAGGCTCGGAGGGAGCTGGGGATGCACCCTTGCTGTGGGAAGCCCTGGCCGGCACATTCTTCATGGAATCATCTGTGAGACTCATTCTATTTGGAAGAGAGAGCCCCATGCTTCTTAAAATCAAACACTATAGTTTCCTCGTAAAACATCCTCTCTCCCTTACAAGTCGAGAAGAACCTGTCAGTGCTAGGAAATGTGGTGACAGAATATAATCACTAGATGCTTCTGTACTTCCCTGAATATTTCTTCTTTTTTTTTTTTTTTTTTCCTGTCTACCCTTCCTTTCTGTTAACTAGAATTCTTCTTACAGACTGTTTTCTGTCAGAGCTGCTTACCTTTCACTTTGTTTTACTGAAATGCAGACTGGTGAATAGGGCCTTTTCAATCTCCTGCATGTGCTTCTTCTTTTCTGCCAACATTAGAATTTAACAGGAATTGGGAAGTGGCTTGAAGCTGGCAGGACAGAGCAATGTACACCATATTTCTTTGTTATTTGTGCTTAATAAATTGTTGGCAGCCTTGTCTGTTTTAGCTTCTTGGCAGTATTTTGTCTCTCTTCCCTTGGCAGTATTCCCCCATTTTTGAACACTCAGGGAAATTTATGTAGAGAGCTTTTAAATAGTCCATTTTTAGACCAACGGATATAAGACTCACCAGCTGACCCAGTGCCATCAAGCTGCCAAGAAGTGCAGCCTTTGTTGTAATCAGCAGTCACTGAAGTGCAAATGGATTTCGAATCTGAGAAACACTATGTATATTTGCAACTTCTATAACATATTAGTAAAAGCCTTCAAAAGGGATTTCTGTGGGTGCGGAATCTCACTGTGAATTAGTGGGTGAGAAGTTCTGATAAAGCGAACTGCATGCATTTAATAAAATGCAAATTACATTGAAATGCAGAAGATCTTAGCAACATGTCTCTATGGCAGTGAACTCTATTATTTGTTTAATTCAGTTTCAGCTCATGAAGAAGAAACTAGAAGAGGCTGCTCCCAGCGCTGTAAGCACACAGCGTCACTGGGTGACTGGGTGTTTTACCTTTGTGCTGGGGTACGTTTCAGTTCACACAGAGCACAAGCTAGGATACCGAGACTGAGTGAATTTAATTTAACAATACTGTCATGCACATAAAAAGAGGTACCACCCTGGACAGTGGGATCTGCACAATAGTTTGGCCCACATCTCATTTGATTAACAGAAATTTAGAGGAAAAATATTTTAAAACTTGGGGAAAAATCCACTCAAATGGAAAGTCAATCACTGGTCTGTCTTATGGCCAGCCCACCCCAGTCTAACTACGTGCCCTTCTGACCTATACTTACACCTTCTTTATCGCAAACACTGAAACCCTCAAGTACATGGATTGTGCAATTTCCAAAGAAACGATATTATAATTTAAAATATGCATTAGGAAGCTTTGGAAGAAATATA
Organism: Leptonychotes weddellii; assembly: GCF_054177405.1. Lineage (NCBI taxonomy): Eukaryota > Metazoa > Chordata > Mammalia > Carnivora > Phocidae > Leptonychotes > Leptonychotes weddellii. Next base: position 127,406,731 of record NC_138376.1, read on the forward strand.
ACACATTGTTAAGAATATTTATCTCTGAGTTGTGGGATTGTTTTCTTTCTTGTTACTTGTATGTGATTTTTTTTACAATTTGAAAAACATGTGATTTGAAGAAAGCAAAGAAATACTGATGTCTTTTTTTCCAAGTGGAATTAACAGTCATAAAACCTGGAATCAAATACGTGTGCAAGCATTTTCCTGACACTTGAGCAAGTTTTGAGTCAAATACTCAAGTTTCATAACTGAGGGACGCCTGGGTGGCTCAGTCATTAAGCGTCAGCCTTCAGCTCAGGTCATGATCCCAGGGTCCTGGGATCGAGCCCCACATTGGGCTCCCTGCTCAGCAGGAAGCCTGCTTCTCCTTCTCCCACTCCCCCTGCTTGTGTTCCTGCTCTCACTCTCTCTCTCTCTCTGTCAAATAAACAAATAAAATCTTTAAAAAAAAAAGTTTCATAACTGAGAGTACATTTAGCATGTATGTTACTGTGGGTGTCCCAAACCCTGCTATACTATATCAATAGAAGTCTCTACACTAAAGGGTAGTGAGCTTGCCTGCCAGGTTTGGCTGACCTCCTCTTTTTTTATGGCCCAAGAGTGAAAAATGGCCTTTTACATTTTAAATGGTTATATTTTACTTTATTTTATTTTATATTCAAATGGTTATATAAGTACCTACACAATAGCCTAAATGTTTTGCCAGCAAAACCTAAAACATTTATTATCTGAGCCTGCAAGAAAAACATTCACTGGCCCCTGATCTAAACAGAAAGTAGCAGATTCAAATACATTTGGGAAATAATAGGTTAAAATTGAAAAGGTTTATCTCATGTAACCCTGCCAACGTTTTAATGTGTTATTAGTATTATAGCTATAGCTGAACTATAACTTTAACTACAAATATGCCTTCTCTACAAACTATGTGACCATAGAAAAATTATGTTCTGGCATAACTTTTGGTATATTCCAGGCCTTGGTTCCACAGAAAACTATTTGCTATAAAGTTTGCATATAAAGTGCATGTTATCCAACTAGGGGAAGTTTTCTCTGTACCCTGGTGGGAATCCATAGAGATTATTTATCATGTTCAAGGCCTGCATGCAGCTCTTGGTTAAAAGAAAATAGGTCTACAAAACATTGCTTCTGCCTGCTGGTAGTTTGCAATCATTTTGAGGAGTATAAGAGAATTGCTGTTTGCATAGATATAGAATGTCATCTTCTCAAAGACCTAGGTAATAGTAGGAGAAGTTGTGAATTAAATGTGGATTTATGATTTTTTTCCTAGCACACAGTCTGTGGAAACGAGAAGGAAGAAGATTAGCAGTGCCCTTTTTTATAGGGAGAGGAGATCAGACATCTTGTTTTTAAGAACTTGTTTGTCTTTATCCACAGGATTGGTAAACAGGGTTTTTACTGTGTCCATTGAGTTGCAAAGAACTATTAAACTCTTCTTGTATATTTTACATGGCAGGGCTTTACAAGGAAAGAGAATGCAGAATAGCTGGAGGAAGAAACAGGAAAAGAAAGGGCTGGAAAGTGGGTGTTGAGACCCAGGACACTTCTTGAGAGGCTCCAGGTGCTGTGAATGGGCAAGGAGGGCAGGACAGGTAGGCCCTCAGTCAATGGGGAGCAGCACAGAGGAATTCAGGGGCTGGCTCACCAAGTAAGCCCCGCACCAACATCCTGGCCAAGCGCAGGCTCCCCTTGCCTTGAGTGTGGGTATTTATAATAGTGCTTGGCCTGTTGTTTAGAACTCGTTTGATCAGTTGTGTCCATCACATAAATGGAATCAATGTCATGTACAGGCTTGAGACATTGCTGCCTGGAGGGGGACAGGAAGAGAACACAAATTCAGGAAATGTTTTCAGGTTCCAAAAACCTGAACTCTGTGAGGCAGGTTTTATTATATCCACATACCAGAAATAAAAGTGATATTTTAAATGATGTATTGCCTTGACATAGAACATAGGCAAATCCTCTGACTCAAAATGCTCAATCACTCAGCTTACTTAACCCCTCAAAGGGCATCTGAGTCTTCCCTGGAGGCAGCCTGCAGGTTCCTGGTTTCTGTGCTCAGGAATCCAAAAAAGCTTGGTTTTTACCTTTAGATAGCTCCAAAACAAGAGCACAATCCTATAGAATCCAGAATAGATCACATATGGGGTCACAAAGACAAAAAATCAACCCTCAACAAGTACAAAAAGTTCAAGACCATACCATGCATATTTTCAGACCACAATGCTATGAAATTTGAAGTCAACCACAAGAAAAAATTTAGAAAGACCTCAAATACATGGAGGTTAAAGAACATCCTACTAAAGAATGAATGGGTTAACCAGGAAATTAAAGAAGAAATTAAAAAAAATACATGGAAACAAATGAGAATGAAAGCATGACAGTTCAAATCTTTGGGACGCAGTAAAGGCAGTCCTAAGAGGGAAGTATATTGCAATACAGGACTTCCTCAAGAAACAAGAGATGTCTCAAATACACAACCTAACCTTACATGTAAAGGAGCTAGAAAAGGAACAGCAAATAAAGCCTAAAGTCAGAGAAGAAGGGGAATAATAAACATTAGAGAAGAAATAAATGATGTAGAAACAAACAAGCAAACAAAAAAAAAAACAGTAGAGCAGATTAATGAAACTAGGAGCTGGTTCTTTGAAAGAATTAATAAAATTGATAAACCCCCAGCCAGACTTATCAAAAAGAAAAGAGAAAAGACCCAAATAGATAAAATCATGAATGAAAGAGAAGAGATCACAACCAACACCACAGAAATACAAACAATTATAAGAGATTACTATGAAAAATTATATGCCAACAAACTGGGCAATCTGGAAGAAATGGACAAATTCCTAGAAACATATAAACCACCAAAACTGAACAGGAAGAAATAGAAAATTTGAACAGACACATAACCAGCAAAGAAATTGAATCACTAATCAAAAATCTCCCAATAAACAAAAGTCCAGGGCCAGATGGTTTCCAGGGAAATTCTACCAGACATTTGAAGAGTTAATAACTATTCTCCTCAAACTGTTCCAAAAAATAGAAATGGAAGAAAAACTTCCAAACTCATTCTACAAAGCCAACATGACCTTGATTCCAAAGCCAGACAAAGACCACACTAAAAATGAGAATTACAGACCAGTATCCCTAATGATCATGCTTGCAAAAATTCTCTAAAATATGAGCAAATCGAATCCAATAGTACATTAAAAGAATTATTCACCACAATCAAGTGGGATTTATTCCTGGGCTGCAGACATAGTTCAATATTTGCAAATCAATCGACATGATACACCACATTGATAAAAGAAAGAATAAGAATCATATGATCCTGTCAATAGATGCAGAAAAAGCATTTGACAAAATACAACATTCTTTCTTGATAAAAAACCCTCAACAAAGTAGGGGTAGAGAGAACATACTTCAACATCATAAAAGCCATATACGAAAGACCCACAGCTAATATCATCTCAATGGGGAAAAACTGAGAGCCTTTCCCCTACAGTCAGGAACAAAACAAGGATGTCCATTCTCACCATTACTATTTAACATAGTACTGGAAAGTTTTCACCTCAGCAATCAGAGAACAGAAAGAAATAAAAGGCATCCAAATCAGCAAGGAAGAAGTCAAAGTTTTATAATTTGCAGAAGACATGATACTCTATGTAGAAAACCCAAAAGACTCCACCAAAAAAATTTCTAGAATAAGACATGAATTCAGAAAAGTTGCATGATATAAAATCAATGTGCAGAAATCTGTTGGATTTCTATACACCAATAACAAAGCTGCAGCAAAAGAAATCAAGGAATTGATCCCATCTGCAATTGTACCAAAAACAGTAAGATACCTAGGAATAAACCTAATTAAAGAGGTAGAAGATCTGTATGCTGAAAACTATAGAAACTTATGAAAGATATTAAAGACACAAAGAAATGGAACAGCATTCCTTGCTCATGGATTGGAAGAACAAACACTGGTTTTTGTATTGTTTTGTTTATAAAATTTTATTTATTTATTTGACAGAGAGAGACAGTGAGAGAGGGAACACAAGCAGGGGGAGTGGGAGAGGGAGAAGCAGGCTTCCCACTGAGCAGGGAGTCTGATGCGTGGCTCGAACCCAGGACCCCGGGACCATGACCTGAGCCAAAGGCATATGCTTAATGGCTGAGCCACCTAGGTGCCCCAGGAAGAACAAACATTGTTAAAAAGTTTGCTACCCAAAGCAATCTATACATTTAATGCAATCCCTACCAAAATACCATCAGAATTTTTCAGAGAGTTAAAACAAGCAATCCTAAAATTTGTATGGAACCACAAAAGACCCCAAATAGCCAAAGCAATCATGAAAAAGAAAAACAAAACTGGAGGCATTACAATTCCAGATTTCAAGCTCTATTACAAAGCTGTAATCATCAAGACAGTATGGTACTGACACAAAAACAGACACATAGATCAATGGAACAGAATAGAGAGCCCAGAAGTTGACCCTCAACTCTACAATCAACTAATCTTCAATAAAGCAGGAAAGAATCTCCAATGGGAAAAAGATAGTCTCTTCAATAAATGGCGTTGGGAAAAGTGGACAGCCACATGCAGAAGAATGAAAGTGGACCACTTTCTTATACCATACACAAAACTAAATTCAAAATGGATGAAAGACCTAAATGTGAGATAGGAAACCATCAAAATCCTAGAGGAGAAAACAGGCAGCAACCTCTTCGACATCACGTGTAGCAACTTCTTACTAGACACGTTGGCAAGGAAAACAAAAGTGAAGATGAACCATTGGGACTTCATCAAGATAAAAGGTTTCTGTACAGTGAAGGGAACAATCAACAAATCTGAAAAACGGCCTACAGATTGGGAGAAGATACTTGCAAACGACATAGCTGATGAAGGGTTAGTATCCAAAATCTATAAAGAACTTATCAAAATCAACACCCAAAAAACAAATAATCCAGTTAAAAAATGGGCAGAAGACATGAACAGACACTTTTCCAAAGATATCCAGATAGCTAATAGATACATGAAAAGATGCACAACATCAGTCATCTGGGAAATACAAATCAAAACCACAATAAGATACCACCTCACACTTGTCAGAATGTCTAAAGTCAACAATACAAGAAACAACAGGTGTTGGTAAGGATGTAGAGAAAGGGGAATCCTCTTACACTGTTGGTGGGAATACAAACTGGTGCAGCCACTCTGGAGAACAGTATGGAGGTTCCTCAAAAATTTAAAAATAGGACTACCCTATGATCCAGTAATTACACTATTAGGTATTTACCCAAAGGATGCAATAATACAGATTCAAAGGGTTACATGCACCCCGATGTTTAAAGCAACATTATCAATGATAGCCAAACTATAAAGAGAGCCCATCAACTGAAGAATGGATAAAGAAGGTGTGGTATATACATATAATGGAATTTTACTCAGCCATCAAAAAGAATGAAATCTTGCCATTTGCAATGACCTAGATGGAGCTAGAGTGTATCATGCTAAGTGAAGTTAAGTCAGTCAGAGAAAGGCAAATACCATATGACCTCACTCATATGTGGAATTTAAGAAAGAAAACAGATGAACATATGGGAAGGTGGAAAGAGAGAGGGAAACAAGCCATAAGACACTCTTAACAACAGAGAACAAACTGAGGGTTGATGGAGGGAGGTGGGTGGGGGGCGGGATAAATGGATTATGGTGATTAAAGGGCACTTGTGATGAGCACTGGGTGTTGTAGTTAAGTGATGAATCACTGAATTCTACCCCAGAAATCATTATTTTACTGTATGTTAACTAACTAAAATTTAATTAAAAAAAGAACACAATCTTATTTCCTAAGCATTAATAATATAAATCAGACAGGTGATAAAGTTGGTTAGACATTAGGACAGCACAAAGTTTGGGGTGGCCAAATCATTCCTGCAAGAATTGGAGATTCAAAGCAGTATCAGCCTTTCTGATAAACCAGAAGACAGAGACAGCTTTGAGACCTAGTGAAGCACAGAGTCTGCCTGAGGCTACAGGTCATTCCTTGCTGCATCAGGACATTCTCTGCCCCAGACTGACATGAGATCTCTGATATTAAAACAGGCGTCGCCTAAAAAAAAAAAAAAAAAACAGGTGTCACCTACACAAAGAGGGATATTTGGGGCACAAAACATCTCCATTTTATACCCTTATAAATATATACTGCCATTGATATTTTAAGTGGAAATGCCCCAAAATTCAATAAACCATAAATCCATAAAATTGGTTTAGTATAAGAAATACAAGCAGTGCAGATAGAACCTGATAAAGGCATTCTGGAGATAAGGACTCTTCATTATCTTCCACTAGTAAGTTCTACTAGGAATTCAGATTAGCAGGTGTAAAGGGAGATCTAATCTTTTTTTTTTCTTTTTTCTCTTTTTCCCTCTCACCCTGGATGTTCTCCAATAAAAAGGATGCGTTACAGACCAGCTTCTAAGCTGTTATTTCCCACTCTTCATTCTCTAATATCATTTCATAAGCATTTTATGATGGTAGGTTTTAAAATAAAAGAACTAGGCCAGTAATTGGTGAATGGAAACAAATCAAAAGGTGAGACAGTAACATGGGAAATAAGCTTTGGAATCAGAAAACGAACTGGATTCGAGTCCTGACTGCATGCATACTGTGATAATAAAGTTTCGCAATCTGAATAGTGGGGATGCCAAAACACCGACCATATAGATGTATGTAAGGACCGAGTAAGATAACACTTCCAGTGTGTCTAGCACAGTGCCAGGCTCTCGGTCAATCTGGGATAAAAGCTATTATTCACGATGGTGTTGAAGGCTGTGGGACATGTTTATTGGTGAACTTGAGAGTTGGAAGGATTCAAAAGAGCAGCAAAGAAGGTAGGCAACCATTGTTCAGCAATGTCCAGTTGTCCAGTTCTCCTCGACACCTGCATATACGGGATTCTTGTGTTCCTTCATCCCCTCAAAAGCAGGTACACCTGACTTGCCCTGATGATGAGAAGTGACACGAGTCACTCTCATCACTTGCAAACATAGTCATATGCCTCCCAGCTGGTGCTCCGTCTCCAGGTGGCTCTTCCCATGGTGTAGTGAGCTCAGAAGCATTTACTGCTTTGGAGATGTCTGCAAGGAAGCCCTGACTAATGCAGCTCAGAATGTCAAGCCAACACATGGGGCAGCTGCCCTAGTGAGTTACACAGACCCGGAGCACACTATCTGTGGGAAAAAAACACCCTCTTTTTATGAATGATTCACTGAGATTGTTTGTCATTACAGAATAACAGAGACTATTTGGACCCATAGAACTTTTATCTAGGTAAAATTCAGCAACTCATTATACCTAAGGTAAGATTGTTTGAGTTTATGTGCATATGTTTTATTGCCATTTACATGTCATGCTTCCAAAGCACAACCCAGCATTTAATGTATTGAAGAAAATGGGTATATACATATGCATTCAGGAAAAAAGCAAAATTTCTTCTTACATTTTGCGGTTTCTATAGAAAAGGTCTAAATGCCGCATTTGTACCTAGTGTATCAAGTAGCTGGTTTTGCAGACTAATTTTCAGCTACAGTATGCTGTTTGCACTGAATACATTGCTCAGAATGTATATTGACAAATGCCTGATGCTTTCTAGTCCTAATGAATAGAACAGGTTGTCATAACAAATTGCTATCTTCTAGAACAGATTTAGAGAGAAAAGCCAATAGCGAGAATGTCAATGATTCTTGGGCTTTTCAGTTTATGGTAAGTGGAGATCAATACCATTTATTTAAATGGCCATGTATTACACATGCTATAATTCTTTTCACATTCATGTCAACTTGGCATTTCCCTAGAAATTTTTTTTGCAAGAAAAGCAGCAACAATGTAGACTTTGTTTTTCCTTTCTCTCCTATGAATCTATATGTATGGTGTTTCTATAGAAAGGCTTCAATAGCCAGTGGTACAAATTAAAATTTGAATAAAGATATAGTAATTTCTTTTCAATGCATTACATATGGTTTTTTTCTAGTGGAGAAACTTGATTAGAATATTTATTATAATAGGTAAATTGTCTCAGGTCATTTTAACATCTTACATGGAATACAATGTATTTTTTTCTTTATTTCAGTTGAAAGTATAATTAACCGGCGAAGCTTGGAGAATTATTTGCAGGAAATGCTATCTGACTTTATGTATTATTCAGATATATTTCATCAATTCTGAAACCAGAAATATATATTAAAATTTCTTTCAATATATTTGTTATTTACGGTTCTTATTAGGCACACAATTCAATGATTCTGGCTCCGTAACCAGTACTATCTCAAAGTTGTCCTGGCAATTTTTCTTGAAAAATTGCAATTATGTTTCTCAGTGCGATTACCTTCCCAGTCTCATGTAATTACTGCTGGGATTTCTCCATGTTCATGGTCTTCCCATCCCGGGAACTCATGTCTTGTTGACTTCCAAAAATGCTCTTCCATTGCTCTTTCATTTTCTTCCTGCTTCCAATCAAGAAAAACAGAAGATTTATTTTTTTCATGTGTGCTTTGGAGAGTCACAAGATTCTAAAGGATTCCCTCTGGCACAGGGTTGCTGAGGGTTATCCTTCATTGTTCTGAATTTTTCACAAATCTATTATAACCTCAATTTCAAGATGACATAATGTCCAAAAGGGCTAGAGGAAAGGCAATTGCAATCACGCAGCTCTGGAGCATACTGCTTGGAGAAATAGCTCTGCTGGGAACACAACATGGAGCAGGTCATTCCTAAACAGAACTGCAGTGCAAGATGATCGAAGTGAGGAGAGGGGGATTCATGGGGGTCCCTGCAAAGAGAACAAGCATGCCCTGAAGGCTTTCATCCCCTTCAATAAACACTGAGGAACAATGTCATGGCCGGGGGAAAGAACTCAAAGGCAACATAAAGACATGGCCTTAGAACAAAGTCACCCCTCCACCATGTGACAATTACGGGTTGCTGACTGGATCGAGAGAGCTGACAAGGGGGGTTGAGTCTTCTATGCCCCAAAGCCTGGGGCCAGAGAGCCAAAAACTCCTCTGAATCCTCAGCAGGCAACAAGCATTCTCTCAGCTCTATGCCACAGTGACAGCTTCCTATAAAACAAGCTTATGAACAACACAACCATCTAGGGTAGGCTGAATAGCCAAATAGCCAGAGAGAGGGAGACCTTGCAGGAAAACAGGATATTGGTCTGCCAGGGGACACAGAGGAGCCCCACAAAAATATGAGAGAGAGAGAGAGAACATTAAGGTTTGAAATGTAACACACAAATGTCTACTCATCTTTTTGGGTCTGAAGAAGAAAGCATGAGGCCTTCTATAAAACGGAATAGGTGCACTGAAGAAAAACACAGTCACCACTGTGATTGTGGTTTGTAAAATCAAGTTCAAGAAATTTCAAACCCAGGGCGCCTGGGTGGCTCAGTTGGTTAAGCGACTGCCTTCGGCTCAGGTCATGATCCTGGAGTCCCGGAATCGAGTCCCACATCGGGCTCCCTGCTCGGCAGGGAGCCTGCTTCTCCCTCTGACCCTCCCCCATCTCGTGCTCTCTCTCTCTGTCTCGTTCTCTCTCTCAAATAAATAAATAAAATCTTTAAAAAAAAAAAAAAAGAAATTTCAAACCCATAGTGCACAAATGTAAAAAAAAAGGACATCCTGAGGGAAACATTAGAAAATTGGAGGGTAGACTAGAATGACAAAAATATTCAATAGAAGCCTCAGAAAAAGAATATAGACAAATCAAGAACTTATTCGTAATAATAATCATTTGATTCTTTACACTAATTAATTAATTAAATGATGATAAGACAGGTAAAAGGAGCTGAGCCTGCAAAATAGAATGGCTCACCATTTGCAGAGAGGATTGATACAAACAGTTACGGATCAAATCAAGGCATGGTTTGAGGATAATTTGGAGGATACAGGGAAAATCTCAAAAGTTTTTAAACTGAAAATCCAGTATCCTATCAGATAAAAAAACCAACACTGGAAACAAAGAGGAAATAAAAAGAGAGAGAGATGCCCAAATAATCACATTTATAATTGTCAGGATAAAAAGAAAAATAAAAGCCTAACTAAGGGGTATGCAAACAAGCCAAGTATATTGCTGTCAGAAAACCCTGTGAGAAAAGACTCTATCAGCGGCGCCTGGGGGGCTCAGTCGGCTAAGCGTCTGCCTTCAGCTCAGGTCACGATCCCGGGGTCCTGGGATCGAGTCCCACGTCATAGTCATCGTTGTCATGGGCTCCCTGCTTAGCAGGGAGTCTACTTCTCCCTCTGCCCCTCCCCCCCACTCGAGCTCCCTCTCTCTTTGTCTCTCTCTCAAATAATAAAAAAAATCTTTAATAAATAAGACTCTATCAAAAAAAAGGTAAAACTGAAGCAATGAAGCAGAAGAAACAACAGTGTGTGAACCCAGCAGAGGAAACAATAAGAGGAGTAGCAGTAGCAGGTCCAGATATTGTTGATACAGCAGTAGGGTTTAAAATGAAAAGAAGGCCCTTACAGAAATGTCAATTAGGCTAAATTACAGAAATGTCAATTAGGCTAAAGTGGTTCTTCAGATCTACTTCATTCTGAATTATTTTTCTCTGATTGTCTAGTAAGTTACAAAGAAAGATGAATTAATATTGCCAACTGTTAATATCTCCAAATTTGTGTGAGGGTTTTTC
>NC_138376.1:127417915-127473650 GCF_054177405.1 Leptonychotes weddellii
AAGAATATTAGCCTATAAACATGTATACATTATTTATGTATTTCTATAAAATCATTCATAATAATGGGTATAATAAATTTAAGAAATCAGTACCAGCTCCAAATCTATGTCACAACATTTGTCCCTTAGCTCAAAAGTCACCTATAAAATGTACTGGGACTTTATACTATGTTTTAATGTTGTTTCTAGCAAATTCTATAGTGTTACCAATAGATAGACTCCAATGTAACCCCAAAATGCACTCAAGTGTTTATATGAAAATAACTAGCAGGGCATAAAATTGCATTTTTATAACTCTAGGAGTGATGATTCTGCAAGTCCGTAAACTGGTGACTAATATTATAAATAAGAAAGTCCAAGAGATAATTGTTGTATGTTGTTTGGATATATAGACATATAACAAGTATCATGTTCCTAATAAAATTCACGAACTACAGAAGCTCTTCTCTCTTCTCCAATAAAATATGTGCAAAATTGTATCGTAAGGATGACATATAAATGCTAGTTATTAATTAAAATTTCAAAAATTACCTTGTTAAACCATCTGAAACACCTCCTATAATTAGCTATCACCATAAAAGCTCATTAGTGCCCACAGTATGCTACCACTAAAAATGCAATTTAAATAACTTTGTTACATGAATATTTAAACAAAAATTTCCTCGACTCACAGCGATCAGTGGGAAAATTGTACACAGGTTTGGTCACAACTTTTTCCCAAAAACCAACTGGCCCCAAACTTCTCTTCTCTGACAAGCCCTGTCACAGCACTGGGGAATAAACATCTCATTCCCGTTCCCACTCTGATCTTTGGTCCTGTTAACTTGCCCTCTCTAATTTTTCTGGAGGAAGAAAGGTGAGAGAATTGTGCCTACAAAAGATTAAGAAAGAGAAAAGTGAGCCCAAACAAACACATGATACACTAGAGATGTGAATTCTGGAAGTAGTAAGAACGGTTTATGATCACTCTAGTTCTAATTGTGTTAGGGTCCATTAGCCCATTAGAAGCAAGAAAATACTTACATTGAATTACTTAATTCTGGGTCTTGGAGTGATTTTGGTTTCAGCAGGAGCTGATGTGAACAAAGCAAAGAACCAAGGAAAGGTAAGAATAGGGAGACAGAAGGTGACAGGGGTAGCAGAGCCCAGGGACAAAACGAGGAAGGCTTTTCCATATTCCATTTCCTAGAGCCTTGACATCAAGGACTGTTTCTAGGTCATTAGAATGAACTATTGTGACTGTGTATTGGGAGAAAGAGGACAGAATGCTTACTCATTCACCTCCTTGGCCACCAGAGCTAGTCTAGTATTTCCGGATTTGATAGCTCCCAGATCTAGGTGGCATTTTAGGCAAAAATAGTGCAGTGTTAGGGATGTCTTTGGAATTTGGATCCAAACAATACAATACAGTTTGCTTTACCAGCAATATCTTTCATCCCAGCCCACAGACTGTTTACTTGTACTTTAAGATCCATCAGGTCAAATCTCGCCTATTCACTCGTTTACCTTCTCATTTACTCCCTCATTCATTTGCTCACTCAGTAATTTATTTACCCACCCAGCAAAGGAATGACTCTATTGAGCATCATCAGAATGGCCAAAACCTGAGGTAGGTGCCGGGAATTCATATAAGGAAAGATATAGCCCTTTTCCTTAAAGACACAAAAGCAACCAAGGAAGATAGGTAAATAATTAGAACAATATAAAATGATGTCAGTTGCAAGAATAGATTGTTCAGGCATATAGTGAGAGCATAAGCAAAATGATCATTTGTGAAATATTGCTGGTTATTCTCTCCCAGTTATACTCGAATGCCCCTCCTTGTTTCTGGGCATCCTACTCATACCTCCAGGGAAACATTGGCCATGCTGGATTTTAATCATCCGTAGGATTGTCTCCTTCACTGGGCAATTAACTTCTTGAGAGCACAAACTAGGTTTGGTCATCTTTTTGTCATCTCCACACTGAACACAGCTTCTAAAACATGTTTACAAATGAATGAATAAAGCAAAAGAGGGCACTAGCTGGCCTCACTGGCCTCTACTAATCTCACCTACTTCTTTGAAGCATTATTCCTCAGCTCTTCTCCTCTCAGTGTTACTATACCTGTGACAAACGTGAAGTACAATGTGTGATAGAAAATCCTTCATGCTGTAGCCAAAATTAATTTGCCTGGACACCATTTATAATTTCTTCTCAGCAGAACACTGGAATTATTCCCAAAGAGGAACTCATTTGATTATAGTTTCTATTGCCTCTAACTTGGGAGAGCTCCAATTATGATAGAATTCGACACGTGATGCAGACATGTGCGTCCATGAAACATCTTTCTCTCTCACCACTAAGTCACTGCTGCTAAATTTACCAACCTGCTGCTCTGAGGCTGCTACATCCTGCCACAAAAGTGAAAGGCACCAGCAGCTCTAGAACCCGGTATTAGTTTCTGATAGCTGCTATAAAAAATTATCAAAACTTAGTGACTTGTAAAAACACAATGTTATTATCACATAGGCCCAGAGGTCAGAAGTTGGAAACGGGTCTCACTGGGCTAAAATTAAGGTCTCGTCAGGGCTGTATGCCTTTCTGGGGGTTTCGGGAGTAAATCCAGTTTCTTGCTTTTCTCAGCTTCTAGAGGCTGTCAGCATTCCATGGCTGGGGGTCTCTTCTCATCTTCAAAGGCAGCCATGGCTGGCTGAGTCCCACACCCCAGCCCTCTGACACTTCTCTGCCCCCCGTATCACTCAAAAGGACCTGTGTGCTTATGCTGGGCCTATCCAGATAATCCAGTATAATCCCATCTCAATGTTACCTGATTAGGAAATTTAATTCCAACTACAGTCTTAATTCCCTTTTGCCATAGAACATAACAAATTCACAGGTTCTAGGGATTCAGATGTGGACATTTTGGGGGTCCATTATTTTGCCTACACACCCCCTTTCTGTGCCTGCTTCAGTGTTCACTACCATGAAAGCCCATCAGGGTGTCCCTGACATGCACATTCTCACCTGCTGCACCATCATGCTGTTCAGAAGCAAAGAAGAAGTCAGTTCTTACATTATGCCTAAAAGAAGGAGGGGGTCTCTAATCACAGAATTTGATATAGTCTTTTTACACCAGAATTGTTTATTCCAAAAGGGGGGGACAAGTTTGCAAAAGCTTGGATATGTTTCTGCAGGATGACCCCACATTCCCTACACCCCTTAAGAGAGAAGTAGAGAAAATTGTGTCTGCTCTGTGCTTTGGATGGTATCTTAGGGGTCACTTGCATGAGAGTTTTTTGGTCCCTCTCAGTTGCCGTAGAGCCTTCTGTGGTGTCCTTACTGGGCTTGGGGCTGTCAGCTGCTGTCTGTCCTCAGCACCCAGCTGCAGCGCTGTTAGATTTCTTCCCAACGCTGCTATCAGGACAAATGTGTCAGCACTTCATAACAGATGGTTGCCTTCAACAGTGAACACAGTCTCTTAATATATCACATAGACTTCAAGAAATGCTGGGTGCACATCTCAGAGAGAGGCTGGCTGCACTGTGAAGTCCAGGCCAGGGAAAACAATTGCTTCCTGCAGGATTCCTGGGAAAAAAAGCTACGAAAGATGGCAACAGAGAACCACTACACACCGTCATGCTCTCCTCTGCTGAATGCAGCCAAGATGGCATGTGTCGTACTCTGGGAAAGATCCACTCCATTTCTGGGCTGAGATGGTTTAACGTACAGCTGAATCAAGACCATTCTTCCACCCACTGGCTGTGTGACTTGGAGTAAATCACTAAACCTTTTCAAGCTGAATTTATCTGAGAAGTAGAAATACATGCTTTTTCCAGTTTTTGAGAAGACTGATGTAGAAAGTACTTTCAAAGTTGTAGACAGAACCAACATAAGGACTTATTATTTTGTTGTTTCTATTAAATATTATAATGTCAGGATTAATTCAATTAACCCAAAGCTTGGGATAAGCTAGTCAGTGATTCTCAACAGGGTTCTCAAAAATCATTTGGAAATATGTGAGATATTTTGCACTGTCATAAAAAGCAGCAAGGTACTGCGTTTTAGTGGGCTGAATCCACGTGAGTTAGATATACTGAAATTCATATGACAGCCCTGCACAATAAAAGTTATTCAGTCCTTCCTACTTGACAACCAAATGTCCTACTAATATCTTTTGGATGGATGAATATCTGAGCCTAGATACTCTTCATACTCTTTTGGAAGCTTAAAACATTTTTTTGCTGAGCTTTAATATCTACGGAATTATCCAAAACCTAATTATCAAGAAAGTTGAAGAGTCTACTTTTTTTTGTTCAGACATTTACCAAAAGTTTATTCACAGTTCCAGAAAAATCAAGATAGCAATAGCCACACCTCTCATGATATGCACCACTAATCCAACATACCTGTGCCGATCTGTATTTGTAACTAAAATGCACACAGTGTCTTTTATATATAAGAATAGTCTTATTTATGCTTTAATTCAAAATGTCTAAACTACAGAAAAAGTATGGGCTCCACCCAATTAAGAGTTGTCTTCTCTTGAATATAAATTTACATGGACGAGGCTTCAACTATGTCAGCAGGTCTTCTAATACATCTATTTCATCCAGTTGGTTCCCCAAGAGTTTACATCATAAAAGGCATATGATTTTATTATAAATTACTTTTTTTCATTCATTTTAATGAAAGCTGTAATACTTGATTTTTTGTTTACTTCTGTGTGAATATAGGTTATATTATTCATACATGTTTTTCAAGATTGCAGGTTGTTCTCAAAGGTAGTTCTCAAAATGCAATGATTACATTATTATTTGACATCTTATTTGGGGGAAGGAACAAATTATAGCACTGAAAGCAAGAAATCTGGAATTAGGTAGACCTGAGATTAAATCTGATTTCCAAATTTTGGTAACTATCTGATATCAGCTGATACTGACCCCCTAGTCCCTTGTTCCTTAAAATTATTGTGGCAGGGCACCTGGGTGGCTCAGTTGATTAAGCATCTGCCTTCAGCTCAGGTTATGATCTCAGGGTCCTGGGATTGAGTCCCATATTGGGCTCCCTGCTCAGCTGGGAGTCTGCTTCTCCCTCTGCCCCTACCCCTGCTCGTGCTCTCTCTGTCTCTCAAGTGAACAAATAAAATTGTTAAAATAAATTAAATAAATAAATAAATAAAATTATTGTGGCAACTATGGAAATGAGATAAAAATTATAATGTACAAAAATTCTTGTTTTCACTGTAGTTGGATGTATCAATATTTATTTATGACTTGCATTCATTAAATCTTATTTAAGAAAATCCTTCCTACTGCAAAGGGTTAAGGATATTCTCCTCTATTATTTTTTCAAAAATATTGTTTTGCTATTCATATTTAAATTCATAATTCATATGGAATCCAATTCATTATTGACTATATATTATTTACAATACCTTTTGAAAATTGTATTATTTTAACAGAATTACAGATGTATAGAACAGTTACAAAAATAGCACAGAAAATGTGCTTACTTCCTTTTCCCAGCTTCCTATCATGTTAACCTCTTACATATCCATAATATAATTATTAGATGCGGGATACTGATGTGAATACAACACCAGTAACTAAATAAACATTGTATTTAAATGTCACTAACCATATGGAATAAAACTCAATCAATTACAATGAGATCTGTTCCTTATTTCTCACTTGAATAACTGACTGTTTTTCCTGTACTATTAATGGTTTTCATCACTCATATGAAATGACAGCTTGGACATATTTCAGATTTTCATATATGCATAGATCTATTTTTAGACTTTTGTTTTCTTTTCTCTTGGTCTGGTTTTTTTATCCCTACATTTATACCACTCATAAAATGTAATATAGCATTACAACAAGTATATATGGAATATTTAATATATATGTGTTATCTATTAGCCATATTATCTGTATTTTATGTGTATATTACATACATATCCTTTTCTATAGTACACTATATTTTATGTTAAATTATATTCTTAATATATAATGGGTTAAATCCTGTCTTGTTCTTCTTCAGGAGTATCTTGGTTAATGTTGATCTTTGATTACTCCATATAATTTTGGAATGCGAGATGATGTATATAGAATATAAAGAACATGGTAAGTACTCAGTAATTGTCTAAATGAGAAGTTGTGAACAAACCAAGTGTAAGAATATCTTCAATATTTATTTTTCTAAGTGATTACAACCACTAAGAATAGACACTGGATTTATATAGAATACTCTTTTTTTTAAGGATTTATTTATTTATTTACCAATTTATTTATTTATTTATTCAGAGAGAGAGTGGGGGGAGGGGCAGAGGGAAAGGGAGCGAGCGAATCCCAAGCATACCCCACACTGAGTGTGGAGCCTGATGTAGGGCTTGATCCCATGACCCTGACATGACTAACTGAACCAGCCAGGTGCCCCTATATGGAATATTCTTATTCTCTGCATTCTATTCTCCAGTGTGCATAAAAATTTAGTTTGCCATTTAGCTGTCCAGTTATCTAGTTTTATTATACCCTTCTAGAGTTTTTCAGAATCTCTTAAATTCTTCACTAACCAAATATTCTGTAGTCTCAACAAATTTTGCTTTTAGCTATTCAAATAACTCATTGCATATCATTAGTAAAGTATGCTAAATAACATAAGTCTGAAAGTTAAAAAAAAATCTAATTTTGGACTTATCAGAAGTGATCTACTAAATTTTCCTATACATTTTCTTTCTCTTTTAAATGCATGCTATACTTTATTAATGGCACATCATTTAATCATCACATAATGCTTAAACAGGTAAATTCACTGATTATTTTAATCATTGTCTAATTTATTTAAAATATTTAATAATGTTACCACTATATTATAATAAAACCAAAAACTTTTACCAATTTCTTAAAAACACTAGTCATTAATATTAAAAAAAACTTTGAACAATTTAAAAATTGGCAAAGGTAGTTCTCAAAATGCAATGATATTGTCACCTTCTAATTTTTTAACTGGAAATTCTTGTTAAAATATATCCTTTCACATTACACAGCTTTAAGTAAAGTTTTCAATTGCAGTTTAACAAAATAAAGTTCAAAAATCTGAGTGTACAGTTAAATAAACTTTCACCAAGTGAATACATTCAGATAACCCCCAGGTTGAAAAATAGAATATTACCAACATCCAAAAGCTACACTTTATACCCGTTAGGTCAATACCCCTATTTCCTCTCGAAAGAAACCACTATTGTAAGTAAGTTCATCAGCCATTGTTAAGTTTCACCTTTTTAAAAAAAAACTTTTATGAATGGATTCAATTGTATCTGACTTCTTTTACTTACCTCTGTTTATGAGATTCATTGTGAGTTGTTATTGCTGCATAATATATCATTGTCTGAATAGGCTAAAATGTATCCATCCAACAATTGGATTTATCCAGTTATTGCTTATTCTAAATAGTGCTGCTATGAACATACTGTACCTGTTTTTGGTTCATAAATATATGGCATTCTATTGGGTAAATAATAGTAGAACTTTCAGGACAATAACATATAAATATATGCAACTTTTAAAAAATAGAGTCAAAGGGTTTTTAAAGCTATAAAATAGCACCTCTAAGAAGTGTTTGAGGGCTGTTACTGAATAGCCATGACAATCCTTGGGAGTTTCTATCTAATTCATGTTAGCAAAGTGTGGAGAGTGGGTTAGTTCAATATTTTATTTTGTACTTCCCTGATCAATAATGAGGTTGAGTAACTTTTAATATGCTTATTAAACATTCGGATATTCTCCTTTGCACAGGGTTCCATTCAGATGTTTAACACAGATTTATTTGTTTAACTGTAGGAGTTCTTTATGCATTTTGGATACTAGTCCTTTGTTGAAAGAATATGTATTCAGATTCTGTCTACATATCACCACCATCTAGTTTTAAAATATCATTATTTCTGACCTGGGCTAGTAAAATAACATTTTATGTCTTAATTTGTCTTACTTCTACTGTAATCATATTTGTTTTTAAGGAACCTCTTGGATGAAGTAGAATATACATAAGGAAAGGTCCACATATTATAAATTTACAGCTGGATGTCATTTTCCAGTTCAAAATACTTTCTCATTTCCATTATCATTTCTTTAACTCTGGTAATTTAAAAAATATACTAATTAATGTTCTGACATTTGGAGATCTTCTATTTACCTACTACATATTGATTTCTGGTTAATTTCACTATATTCAGACAACATACTCAGAGTGATTTTCCTTAGAATGAAAGACAGCTTTTGTAGTTTAAAGATAGCTTCTTATCAGTCCTGTGAGTGTTATCTATATGCCAATTAGGTCAAATTTATTCATATTGTTTGGATCTTTCATATCCTCACTGATTCTGTTTAATCTTTTCAATCTATTGGATGCTAAGAAGAATACATTAGAGGGTCCCAATCTGGCTATGGCTTTCTTTTCTTTCCTTTCAGGTCTATCCATCATTATATTATTTTGTGTGTGAACATTTTATTATAATAATATACCAATTACAAAACACATACCATTGAATTCCCTTTCTTTTTTTTTATACTTTTTTAAAAAAATTGAAATAAGCTTGACTCACAATGTTGCATGAGTTTTCATTATATTATGCTTTAAGGCCATATTATTAGGTCCATTCAAATTTATCATTGCTATATTTGGCCAGTATAACATTACAAATTGTCCTTTATGTTTTACTAATCCTTCTAACCTTAATGTCTCCTTTGATATTATTAAGCTATTTCTTTGAGAGATAATTGATTCTTTAGATTTTTCCTTACTGCCAGCTTTATGTGACTTTTATATTTAAGATTCTCTTGAAAGTGATATTGATTTGAGGATTTTTAATCCAGTCTGATAATCTTTACATTTTAATTGAAGTACTTAATCAATTTCATTTAGATTTATGAAAGATACTTCATTTAAATCTGTGTACCTTCTATTCTACAATCCCCTTTTCTCCTTACTTGCTTTCTTTTGTATAATAAAATATCTATTTTTACCGTCTCATCCTACCTTTTAATTAATTTATTTTACTGGCTACCTTATTAACATCCTTAAGTTAGTAATTTCTAATATATAAAAGTACTTTACCTGTTTCAGAGCAGAAATTTTAGGAAATTTTAACTACTTCAAGTTCTATTAATTTTTCATTTAATCCCATATATATTAAACATAACATGAAATTATTATTGCTTTATGTAGACAATATTCATTTAGACTTACACAATATAGCATTTCCTTATTGCTTCAATTATTTTCTGCATTTCCATGCTGCCCTTTTTCCTGAAGAAGAGGATGGGATATTCTTGCAATCGTTTCCCTTGTGTGCACAGGCTGTGTGTGTGCATGCACCTGTGTGTATGTATGTACATGTGTGTGTGTACAGAGCAGTCATCTTCATTTCTGATGCTCTTTCTTCATTCCTGAACATCCGAGGTTCCATCAGTATTAACTCCCTAATGAAACTCCTTTACCATGTCTTGTGGCACAATCTGCTGATGACACATTCTATTAATTTTTTTCATCTGAAATTTCCTCTTAATTCCTGCTGGATACGAAATACTGGAGTGACAATTTCTGTTTTCTTGTCTCAGAAGGATTTTACCCCAATGCCTTCTAGTCTCTAAACTTTCTGATAAGAAATCTGCAGCACTCAAAGCATTGCCCTTCTGTGTCATTTTCTTTCATTGCTTTCTTTATCTTTGTTTTTCAGCAGTTTGATTATGATGTCTCTGGATGCGGCTTCTTTGAATTTTACCTTTTGGGTCTTGCTTCATTTCTTGAACCTGCAAATTTGTATTTTTAGCAAATTTGGTAAATTTTTGGCCATTGAGACTTTTACCCTTATTTGGTCTACTCCACTATCCCCTCTCTCTGGTACTGCAAATAAACACATCTAAGAACTTTTGATGAATGCCTGTGACTTTGCACATTTTTACTTATTTTTCTTCTGTATGTTCTGCTCTTAGATTAGACAATTCCTATGAAATACCTTTAAATTAATTGACTCTCTTTTCACTACCATCTCTATTCTGCTTTGGGGCTCATTTCTATTTGGTTCATTTTTATAGTTGACATTTCTCTGTTGAGATTTTCTATATTTTCACTCATGTCAAGTGTGTGTTCCTTTAACTCATGGAGCATAGCTAAAATGGCTGCTTGTATTTGGCAGTTCGAGCTGCCATAGCAAATTACCAGACGGGGCAGCTTAAACAACAGGAATTTATTTTTCACGGTTCTGGAGGTCAGGAGCTCCCCTCTCTGTGTTTCCTGGGGTTGGTTTCTGGTGAGTTCTCTTCCTGGATGCAGACATCTTTCTCACTGTGCCCTCATAAGGACTTCTTGGAAAGACCCTTCTCTCTGTCTTGGTCTCTGTCTCTCTGTCTCTGTCTCTGGTCTCTGTCTCTGTCTCTGCAACTATGTTACTTCACTGGGGCCCATCTTTGGGCAAAGCCACAAGAATTGGAAAGATGAGAAACTTACCTCTGTTTGTATCATTTGTCCAAGTTTTTTTCTCTGATTACTCTTCAAAGATCTTTCTCATCCAGAGATTAGGAAGTCATCAATGAGAAGGATGAGCTGAAGGGAGTTTGCAATGTCTGCCAGTTGTGATTATTTTTGAAAGCTATTTTCATTGGGTATCAAATGCTAGTTTGATAGTTTTTTTGTTTTAAATATGACATTCTATCATCTTACGGCTTCCACCATTTCTTCCAAAAAGGCAGCCATCGGTCTTATTTGTTGCTCCTTGAAAGCTGATATTCATTTTTTCCTTTGGCTACTTTTAAGATTTTTCTCTTCACTTTGGTTAATGGTTTTACTATGCTGTGTATAGATGTATATTTATTTTCCTGCTGGGATTTGTGATACTCCTTCAGTGGGTGTCTCCATGTCTCTTGTCAGCTTGGGGAAATTCTCAGCCATTAATATTTTAAAATATTGTCAATGTTGAATATGTGTCTTATATCCTGTAGTTTCCTTTTTTTTTCTCTTCATGTTTTAAACAATATATTTCTACTGACCACTAGTCCTTTCTTCAGTTTCAACTCATTGGCTGTTAAAACTATTTATTCAATACCTCTTGATTTCAGTTATGAGCTTTTCACCTTTAGACATTCCATCTGAAGATTGACATAGATTACAGGTAAATTTATATTTATTTTCATGTGCTTTTTTGAAATATGTTAGTCCCAGTTATTTTAAAGTTCATGTCTAATAAGCCCAATATTTCTATCACCAGTTAGTCTATTTCTCATACATGGCGGGATCACAGAGGAGGAAGTGATTAACTACCCTTAAGCGTGTCTGAGGCTTCTCATGAAGCAGTGGCCTAAAAGGCACTTAGAAGTTATGGGGCACCTGGATGACTTAGTCGGTTAAGCATCTGAGGCTTGATTTTGGCTCAGGTCATGATCTCAGGGTCCTGAGATCAAGCCCCGTGTGAGGGGCCCACGCTGAGCATCGAGCCTGCTTAAGATTCTCTCCCTCTCCCTCTGCCCCGCCCCCGCTCATTCTCTTTCTCGCTCTCTGAAGAAGAAGAAGGAGAAGAAAGAGAAAAAGAAAAAGAAGAAGAAGTTGTTTACCTGTAGGGTGATTAAGAGAGGAAAGTTCATGGTAGAGGGAGAGCATGTACAACATGGCAGATGTGTTCATATGGGAAATACCAGGACATTTTGTGAGGTCAAAGCACAGTATGCTGAAGGAAATGGGTAGGATATGAAGTACAAAATTAGGTTACAATGCATCTGTCATGACAGGACATTTGGACTTGATGCTGCAGCAGCGGAAAAACAAATACAGGATTTCACTGGTAATATGGCCCTTATAAGCTACAGTTCACACAGAGTGATCTGTGTGCACTTGTGACAGATTAAGGATCATATTAAGATGTCCTAAAGTTGCCTCAGAGACCTACCATCACTGTGCTGAAGAGCTGGAAATTATCTGAAGAGGTCACATCTAATGGTATACTTTCAGACACAAATTATACCTTTAGACCTAAGAGTTGGCTTTACTGGGGAGTTTGGTAAATTGATTTTTTATGAAGGAAAAAAGGGAATTTTTTAAAAGGTATGAAAACGTATTTGTCATCCATCACAAACTAATCTTCATGTCACTACAGGTTTGGGTTAGACTCAAGTACAAAATCCTTACCACCTGACAATTGATGTCTGCTATAACTGTACCTAATTAGTGACATCCATTCTTAACCAAAACCAGTCAGTGCCTACCCATTGAGTCCAAGAGCTCAGATTGTTTTTGTTTTGATTCCAGTTACTAGGAATAAAACAAGTATGGCTTATTATATTTTTTACCCATTTACAATCTATGGGAAAAGAAAATTAGGTCACAGGAGATATGTCATTGTTCTGACGTAGGCCTAAGATATCCCAGGTTAAAAATAAAATGCCAAAAAAAATATATAAAGTGCCATGCAGAAACATCCTTTTTCTAGTCAGCCAATTCAATGGCATACTTTTATTTTCATCACTGTGTGCTGTAGCTACTAAATTAAAAAGAAACAGTATAATTTCATTCTAGCACAAGATGAATGTCCATTAATCTCAATTTAATTGACATAAATAAGTCAGCAATGGAGGCTGACTACCTCAGTGAAATCCCCACAAATTTAGTAAGTGTCAAAAGTCAAGAAGATTTCTGTAGCATGTAACAGAATATTCAACACTGTCTTGCAAGATTGTGGTTTTACTTTCTTCCACAGTTTTGTTTCCTTTGAATGGGCTAGAAAATTAAATAATATTTCTTAGTCAGAATAACCTTTGTAGAACACAGAGTACTGTCTCATTCTTGTTGGAAAAGAGTTACGTGATCATCAGCCAGATATGTGTCACCTATGACATAGTCAGAAGAAATTAGAGTGACTATCCAGAAGATATTCAAAGCTCTTAGAATTTTAACTATTACACTAGACAGGGACTAAATGTTCCTTGTTTGGAAAAAAAAGGTGGACATGATTTCACATAGGTGTTTGCTGTCAAATGTCAACAACTTCGAAGGACAGAACAAATGAAGAAAAAGTGCTCTCCTAAGCAACCTAGAGTGGGTGTTCCCATTTTGATATTTATCTGAACTTCTTTTCCCACAGCTGAATGGACAGATAGAAAAATTTACAAGATGGGAATGGAAAATATCCCTTCCAAGTCTTATTGCCCAAGTTTTACTCATTCACATACATTTAACCTCAGTCAAAATTTTTCTATAAGCATCCGATATGTGAGTGCTTAAGTAAGGTAGTATGCCTCTTTTAGGAACTCCTGATGCCCTGGACACATAGGAAGTTATACTGCTCACAAAAAAGCATAATTCTACAGCAATCGCTATTTGGAGCTTATTTTCATTGTCCTTGGTTTCCTAGACATGGTGCAATTCTTCTATTCCTCAAGTCCTCTGCATCTTCAACAGCAGGAGACCAAAGAGACACAGACCAGTTGTCAAGCAGCTCTGGTGACTAAAGAGTCACCTTTATGTATCCAATGTTTCAAGTGATGTCACTCTTGACGAGATCCTGAACTTTTATTTTTTTTAAGCCAAAGTAAATATGAAATATAAACAGACCAACCACTCAGTGCACTAGCATCAGTAGAAGAAAGTGGATATTTGGATTCTCTGTAATGACAGGAATAAATTTCAAACCACCAATAGTTTAGAAGTGACTTAGATATGTGTACTGTAAGTATAAAGTAACAAGATGTATTGAGGTTTAGGTATTATCATACCTGTCAGAAATTATAAATAAAGTAGACCATGTGAAAGGTTATATACTTATTGAAATGATGCTGCCATTGCTAAATAGCTTTTAAATTTTTCTTCTTAGGGGAATTTAGCAGACATACTAGAAA
Source organism: Leptonychotes weddellii (assembly GCF_054177405.1). Classification (NCBI taxonomy): domain Eukaryota; kingdom Metazoa; phylum Chordata; class Mammalia; order Carnivora; family Phocidae; genus Leptonychotes; species Leptonychotes weddellii. The sequence continues at coordinate 127,431,781 of NC_138376.1, forward strand.
TCAGTTTTATTACTATATGATTATATCATGCTTTGAGCACTAAATTGTACTATTTTTGACTCTGCCTCATTCTCAAGAATTACGTTTAAATAAGTTAAAAATGTTTTCAAGAACCATAGACACCATTTGTTATAGGTTCAGTTGTGTCTCCCAAAAACATGTGTTGAAGTCCTAACCCCTGATACCTGTGAATGTGACCTTATTTGAAAATGAGATCTTTGCAAATATAGTCAAGTTAAGATGAGGTAATTAGGGTAGACTTGAATCTAATATGACTGATATCCTTATAAGTAAAGGAGAAGACAGAGATACACTGTGAAAGGACAAGGGTATCACGTGACAACAGAGATAGACTGGAATGATACATCTAGAAGCTGGAAGAGGCTAAGGAGGATCCTGCTTATAGGCTTTGCCAGAACATGGCCCATTGACACATTGATTTTGGATTTCTAGCCTCCAGGACAATGAGCTAACACATTTTGTTGTTTAAGCCACCCAGTTTGTGGCACTTTGTTAAAGCAGCCCTGTTAAGGCAGCCACTTACTTTGGAGAATAAGTACGAACCAGGCAAATCAACCAAAACATACCAGGTTCTTCTTTGGGAAAGTGATGATATAGTTGGGACCTGACGGAGAGTCTCTCAAACTACCAGGGAGGAAAAAATGATTTAAAACAACTTTGGAAACTGAACCAAGGGCTAGATGGTAAGTCATGGTGACCCTATTTCAGAAATTGAATTTTAAAGAAAGTACTAAATGCAGACCTTGGAATATTTTATGGAAAAGACCACCATAACCAATCTACATGCTTAAAAATGACCTGAGTGATGTAGAGAGAATGCACTGGACGGGAGGTCAGGTAAAGTGATTCTACAATATTGAGTCATCATGATTACTTTATGTAGGGTATTGACAATGAAGAAGGAGTGAAATAGGTATTTCTGGGAAATATCCTGGAGTTTACAATGACAGGATTTTCAATGGAGAGGTAAATGTCAGAAGTAATTCCTAGGTTTGGCTTGAGCAACTGGCTTGATATAAGTGCTATTTCTTTTTTTTTTAATTTTATTTATTATGTTATGTCAGTCACCATACATTACATCATTAGTTTTGATGTAGTGTTCCATGATTCATTGCATATAACACCCAGTGCTCTATGCAATACATGCCCTCCTTAATATCCATCACCAGACTAACCCATCCCCCCACCCCCTCCCCTCTAAGACCTTCAGTCTGTTTCTCTGAGGCCATAGTCTCTCATGGTTCATCTCCCCCTCCGATTTCTCCCCCTTCATTTTTCCCTACTTACTATCTTCTTTTTTTTTTTCTAACATATAATGTATTATTTGTTTCAGAGGTAAAGGCCTGTGATTCATCAGTCTTACACAATTCACAACGTTCACCATAGCACATACCCTCCCCAATGTCCATCACCCAGCCACCCCCCAAAAAAACAAAATCTTGCCATTTATAAGTGCTATTTCTTAAGGTGAGTTAGATTATGGGATAAGATTCATGGGGTAAGATCAAACTAGGTAAAGAAACTGGGTCTTGGCATAATGGTATCATTCAGATGGAGGGAAGACACTCTGCTCAGATTCACCAAAATCCAACACCCTCAGCCCTTATCATTTATCTCATCCTCCACTTAAGATCCAAGGAAAAATTCTAACAGCATCAAATGAACTGTGAGGGTCCATACTCACACTCAAGTCAAGGAATTACCATCATCAACCACAGGCTCTCTTTGCTCAATGATTAACAAGCATGAAAACCAACATGAGTCTTTGAAATTATTTTGCATTGTAAAAAGAATCAAATTATCAATAAATAGGGAAAAATAGGTTTCTAAATTTTTAAGTTTAAAAAGTAATTTTGGAAACATCTGTTCTGAAATCTCTTAAAAATTAAAATAAGAACACTATCAAACAAGATATAAAGGTTAGAAAATTCTTAAAAACCAATTTTAAATGAAAAAAGAGATAGCCACATTTTAAAAAGTCATGCCTTAACAATTCACAACGACATGAAGAATAAAGAGACAGTTTATGAATTCAGAAAAATACATCAGAGATGAAGTGATCATGTATGTCTGGAATTCATGGGGGAGGAAGGAAATGTAAATAGTTAAAAAGGATGATAGGTGTCGAGGGGAAGTAATAGGGAAAAATAAAAATAAATATAAGGACTATAATATAAATGAAAAATGGTCAGGATGCTCAGACAATGATGGTCTATCTAAAAAGTTCAGGAGAATCAGCTGAAAAACTATAGTCACAAAAAATGGTCAGCTGTAAGACCAAAATGTAAATATCTTATGCCAGCAAACAACAATGATAAAATATAGTGGTAAGAATGTAAACAAAATAACATAAAATACCTAGGAAATAACAAATCAGTAAACAACATTTAATATGAAAATTAGAAATATTACTAAAGATATACAGGTGGCCTGAATTACAAGAAGTATTATGTCCATGGCACAGAGTCAATATGGCAAAAATAACCAGTCTCCAAAATTAGTCAATAAATACAGCATGATTACAGGCAAAGTTTTAACAGGATTTTTTCATAAAACATGACAAATGATCCTAAAATGTATATAATGCAATATATGCACAAGAGCCAAGACTATTGTGGAATATAATGAATGAACAGTTTTTCCTTTAAGATATGAAAATATATTTTACATTTCAAGTTACTAAAATAGTGTGGGATTTGTATTAAATAAACAGTATGGAAATGGAGTATGGAAATGAAGATATATATTCTTCCATGAAGTTGTAAGAGAATGTGTCTGAATGTGTCCCCACAAAATTCATACATTGAAATCTTAATGCCCAACATGATAGTTTTAGGAAGTAGACCTTTGAGAGGTGATTAGGTGACGAGAGGGTGGGTCCTGCATGATGGGATTAGTGCCCTCATCAAAAAGACCCGGACGACAACCTTGTCCCTTCCATCTTGTGAGGACAGAATGAGAAGTCTGCCTCCAGGCCCTCACCAGAACCCTGGGACTGAACTGAGACTTCTAGCTTCCAGAACTGTGAGAAATGAATTCCTAATATTTATAAGTCACTCAGTCTGTAGTAGTTTGTTATAGTAGCCCAAATGGGTTAAGACAGCGAGGAAGGTCCTCATAAAGAAGACCCTAAACCAAAGCTTAACAAAGATTGAGAGATGCTCTTCATCAAAAGGAAGTAATTTTATATGTCCTCAAAAGAAAGTTAAAGGATAAAGACCTGTAGAAAATATTTTCTACATACATAACAAAGGAAGAATCTAGTGGAAAACAATAAAAATTATAAATTAGTTTTTTTAAAAAAGACAGCCAAAAATAAAAACAAAGTAACAAAAAAGGAAATAAAATACCTGATAATAATGAAATATTCTTGAACTTCACTAGTATTACAGAATATGCAAACAAAGCCAGAGTTAATATTTCCATTCATTAGAGTGGTAAAATTCATTGTTTTACATCACAGTTGGCAGGTGTGAGGAAATATATATCCTTGTGTACTCATGGTTGATTACCGTTTTAGGCAGTTTTTTTCCTTGAAAGGAAAAAAAAAAAAAAAAAAACCCTGTCAATCTGGATTCTATACCCTGAGCCTTCACTAAGTCAGAGAGGCATACTTAAATGTGTTACCAAAAAAAAAGAGAGAGAAAGAGAAGAACTGAATAACACTAGCGTGTTAGTACAGATTACATTGTTGCAATTTATTTGAATTATCTAAATACACCTTGGAATTTTCCAATTTGAGTTAAAGGTAATTCTTTTTGGTCTTAAATGTAATCTGGTTGCCATAGAAACTGTTTTTTTAAAGAAATTCTTTAAAAGAACACCTGTGTCAATAAGCATACACCTGAAATATGTAAACTCTTACAACTCAATACACTTTAATTTCTTCTATGTTAATTCCTGTATTTCACCTAAATAATAAAGATTAATAATTTGTCTCATAACTGTATCACTTTAGGCTAACATGTCTCCAGTTTATGCACAACTACATTTTTCATGATTTTCTGGGAAATCAAAACAAACATTCAGTACAAATACTTTTTGTGAAATAATTACTTTTTTCTCTAAATTGAAGGGAAGGGAAAGGAAAGAGACTGCAGATTTTGAAGAAGAAGGAAGGCTGGAATGGAACCTTGATTAGTGAATGTATTTTAAAGAAATTTAAAATCCACCTGGCACTCAGATATAAAAAGAAATGAAGATTGAGCTGCTTCACTGACATTTCCTTCTGGATTGCAGAGGATTGTAATGACTCATTCTTCATTGCTATGCCAGTCTATCTTTCCAGCACTAGGCTTCATTAAGGTTAAAACAAATGTAAAAGCAAAATGCAAGGCTAGTGTCAGTGTGGCACTGGCAAGTTTTAGTGACCTGTCATAGTGATATAAACCCCAATGTGCCCAACTGGAAGCTCCACAGGCAAATGTGTCTCATGATAGGGACTTCAGGAGGAATCTATATAGAAATGAAATTGGAAGTCTCTCTAACGTTACCTGACAGCATGTAGACTGACCTTCATAGGCATTGATGTGACATAAAGGATGCCTGAGTAACCAGGCACAGAGAAATATAATTGGCAAAGGAAGGGATTTTAATAAAGTCTATAAAAATGTGTGTGGAGACAGATAGGTACGGTCTCTCCTATACAATTTTCTAGCAGTGGTGATCGTATGTGTCCTGGATGAAAGCGTGGGTGAGTCCCATTCAGCCTTTATAGAACAGGAGCAATATTAAATACAGAATGATCATAAAATACTATTTGTGTGTGCTTTAGGGTAAATTTTTCACATATGAAAGTTGTCAGATTAAAAAGTCAAGATTTATCCTGAGAACCAGAACAGACTGAGGAGCACTGGAAATATATTCCTAATTCTGTTATATGATGATATTACACTATTTTCCACAAGGGGTGTGCTGTGTGTGTGTGAATGCGTGTACAAGAGGGGAAGGAATGGATGGATGAAGAATGAAAACCAGAAATGTTTCACATTTTTCATATTGCTCATCAGTACTGGCTCCTAAATTTCTACACAAAGGGGGCCTGAGAGAGAAATTCTTGTTGGTAGAACTTACTTGAAGCTGCATAGCATGGGTCTTAGATCATATGTTTATTTAGGATGGTTTGAGGAGCTAATTAAGATTTCATAGTAGGGGCCCCCGGGTGACTCAGTCAGTTAAGCATCCAACTCTAGGTTTCAGCTCAGGTCATGATCTCAGAGTCATGAGATCAAGCCCCAGGTCAGGCTCTGCACTGAGCATGGAGTCTGCTTGAGATTCTCTCTCCCTCTCCCTCAGTCCCTGAACCCCCCTCTAAAATAAATAAATAAATCTTAAAAAAAAAAAAAAAGATTTCATAGTAGCTAAAGCCCTTCAAGGCTCTCCTTTGTGTATTCATTGCTGCTGATGTTATGACATTCCTCAATACTTAATCCTAATGTGATGTAAATGACCATGAGGTTATGATGGTGTGGCAGGACATTACAATCTTAAACTATTCCTCTGGTCTCAATACTCTTATCTTTCCATTACAGAATCTCTAATCCTTACATGTTCCTACCTCAAGCTGTAAACAATGAACTTGACAGTCACAGATTCATCTTGTATTATTTAGTTGTGTATAATAATATAATTAGAAAGATAACAGTGACTAGATTATCCAGCATGCAAGCAGTCAGTAGGTGGAAGACTTATTTTGTAGGGTTTGGGGTTTTTATTTACGGGTACCTTGCAAATGACATGCCACCGTGTTGAGCACAATTCAGAATGGATCTGGTTCTACTGCTTGCTACTTGTATGACTTCAGATAAGTTATTTAACATTTTTGTACTTCCATTTCCTCACCTGTAATTCAGGATACTAGTAAGATCTTTCTTATAGGATAATCATGGTTTAAACATTAACTGAAAGTATAGAAGTGACATATGTGAAAGAGTACCTGAAAATAAGGAAGCCCTCAACACATGCTGGCCATTATCATTCCTATTACAGGGTAATGGCTTAAAAAAAACTCTCAGAGCTATGTGTACATATGGTCGTGCTCACTGGTAAGGCAACCTTTTGGGAGACACTAAGCTTATCCAGTGAGATGTCATTAAGGGACTTTGAGCTCTTCATTTTGAATAGCTTTGAAAACCTACAGAATTTGTTTTGAACATTCTGAATCATGGCAATTCAACACAAAACGTGATTTTTATTGCATTTTATTCCTCAAAAAGTGATAAATGGAGTATACTAAGTGGCAGACACAATGGGAGGTATATTGATTAGTAAGGAACTTTCCCAGCCTGCCCTCATGGAATTTGTAAGTTAGAGCCCAGGTTGATATATAAGATTGTTAGCTAAATTGATCCTTTTCCGATAAAAATTGAAGGAATAACTAATTGTATTTCATGGCTCATACAGAGCCAATAATGCACTTCCAAAGAAGTTTCAAAAGTATGTTTATTCTGAAAATAGAGTCCTTTATAAGAATAAAATTAGTAAGTCTATTATAACAAAAAGCAAACATGGACTCACAGAAACATATTGCTAAGAGTTTATTGCTAAGTGAACTTGGTGATTAGAATGCCCTGGTTGATGTGCTCTCTGCTTCTGTTTGCACAGAGGAGAATCCATACCCTCATATGTATTAGTTTTTAGTTGCTCAATTGGGGTAGTTTCAAATCTTTATATAAGAACCCTTTTATTATCTGTCTAAAAATATCTGTAGCTCATGTTTATCATTGGTCTTCCAATGCCTAGTTCATTATCCCTTATCCTCTCAAGCAGAGACTATGTTCTCCTGCCCCTTATGCACAAGAACTTAGCAAGGTGTTTGGAAAGATTAGGAGGAGGAGGAGGAGGAGGAGGAGAAGAAGAAGAAGAAGAAGAAGAAGAAGAAGAAGAAGAAAAAGAAGAAGAAGAAGAAGAAGACCGGGGAGGAGAAGAAGAATCAGAAGAAGAAGGGGAAAGAGGAAGGGGAGGAGGAGGGGAGGAGGAGAAGAAGAATACAGAATATTTGTCAGTAAACAGCTTAGAGGAGTATAGAACTGGAGGTACAATGTCAGTTAGATATGGTTGTGGTAGTTCAAAGTAAAGGTGAGAGTGCTCTCATGTAAGGAAAAAGAAGTGAGGAATGAACAAGACAAATTTATGTGAAGGCAGACAAGGAATTAGAATAGTCAAGATTGGGGTTCAATTACAACATTCAAGAAAGGAAAGGGAAAATCTGTGGGTCACACCCAGGTTTCCAATTTGGGTCCCTGGGATTGCCCCATTATCATATAAGACAAGGAATGGATTTATAGAGGTAAAGACCAAGTTTTGTTTATCTTACACCCTTAAGCCCAGTACTAAGCACAACCCTTGGCACACAGTAAGCAAAGAATTGATCATGACTGGTACACTTAAATAAACCATGTAAGTAAGTCTAGAATAACATTTGAAAATGGATAGAGGAAAAAGACTTACAGGAGATGATTTAATGGAAGTATACTGGAAACCAGAAGACCAAATAAAGACACTAAAATATCCTCTTCTAATAATTTCATTATAGATATGTGTAGAGGCCAGATACAGATGTGATAAGGAAATTTGGCTATCTAGACATTCTGATATAATAAAAAATAAATATATTTTTTAATTCAGGTTTTGAAGTATAAATTACAAAGTAAATTTCACCCTTCCAAGTGTGAAGTCTATGCACATTGACAAACACGTGCAATCATGTTACCGCCACAAAATCAAGATACAGAATATTTCCATAACCACAAATATTCCCTTGTGCCCCTATGCTATCAATCCCCTTCTCACACTAGGGCCCCTGGTAAACGTGGATGTAGTTTCTGTTCTTGAGGTTTGCCTATTCCAGCACCTCTTTATAAATGAAATCATACATTTTGTAGCCTTTTGAGTCTGGCTTGTTTCATTTATCATCATGTATTTGAGAACCATCATTGTTGTTGCATGATTGGTTGTTCACTCATGCTGTTTGTTTTTTTTTAAACATTCGAAAAGATTATAGATTTTCAAAGAGTTGTATGTAATGATAATCAAGATTTTACCACTTTGAGTTGTGTGCAAATTTTACTTCCATTTATCTTCTTTTACCTTTCCCAGTTATAAATATCATCCTAAGTATCAGATGGTGTTATAATTTTTTTAACCATCATATATGGTTTTTAAAAATTCGTGAGAAGGATAGTCTAATGCATTTACCAGTATTTCTGCTCTTTCCTTCAGTCTTCCTCCTGATTCTCCAATATTTCTTCCCTTAGCATTTCTTTCCTGTCTGAATGACTTATGTTAGCCGTTTGTTACAAGTAGGTCTGTGAGTGACAAATAATTTTAGTTTTACTTCATCTGACAATGTCTTTATCTACCCATTATTCTTGAAGGACAGTTTCACCTGATATAGAATCCACGATTAACATTTATTTTTTTAAAGATTTTATTTTTTTAAGTAATCTCTACACCCAACAGGGGGTTCAGACTCACAATCCCAAGATCAAGAGTCACATGCTCTACCTACTGACTGAGCCAGCCAGGCGCCTGACATTTCTTTTATCATTTGAAAATGTGCTACTTTCTTCTGACCTCCAAGGTTTCAGATGAGAAATGCACTGTCATTTGAATTTGTGTTCCCTATAGATAACGTGTCTTTCCTCCTTGCTGCCAAGATTTTTTCTTCATCTTTAGTTTTCCATAATCACAGTGTATCTTTGCATGGATTTCTTTGAGTTTATCCTATTTTGGATTCATTAAGCTTCTTTGTTATGTGAGTTTATCTTTCATCAAATTTGGGATATATTCAGCCATTATTTTTTCAAATACTATTTCAGCCCCACTCTCTTTCTATTCCCTCAAGGGATGCTGATGATATGGTGGTTGGATCTTTTGTTATTGCCCCACAGGTCCTTCAGGTCTGCTTATTTATCACTTTTAGTCTATTTTTTTTTCTGTTTTCAGAGTTCTTCCTGGGCTTGGTGCTTGTTGTGGCAGGATCCCTCTTACCAGTTTCCCAAGCTGGGCATTTTCTCTGGCTAGGGGAGGAGAATCTCAGCCCAGTGGAGATGGAGACTGCTTCCCCTGTGAACTTATTGTCAGTGAAGCTTCTGGCTGAAACCTCTTACTAGTACTGCTGTCGTCTCCTGGTCTTCTCGTCGACTCCCGTTTGATCTGGTGGATGGATAATCATACATGGGACACATTCTGTTGCTAAATTAGGGGTCAGAATTACCAGGTCTGAGCCATTTTCTTTTGTTGGATAGGGTGGGGATCCTAAGAAGAATGACCACCATACATTTCCTCCTGTCTTGGAATCTCTAACCAATTCGCTTTCCTCTTTCTGTCTTTCAGAGTTCTCATTTGATCATCTTTTGTGTTATGTAGCTTGCATTGTAGGTATACTTATGGATGGAGGATGGAGAGATGAGTCTACATCAAAATCTCTGGTCAGAAGATTGATTAGTAGTATGCTAATATATGGCTATAGCAAGTTGGGTTTTTTGTTTGTTTGCTTGCTTTTTGTTTTTGCTTTTTACCATTCACAAGCTGAAGGTTATTTGGGAGATGATTTTTTCCAGTTTTGGGAGATGATTTTTTAAAAGCCCTTAAAATATTCACATACATTTTATTTTGTGGATATATATATTAATTGATTCTGGTAAATACCTAGAAGTGAGATTGTTGGGAAAAAGTGCAAACTGAACTCAATAAGAAAATGTTGAAGAAAGTTCTGGGAGGATGACAGAATAAGAAGCACCAGAAATCTGTCTCTCTACTGTAACAACAACTGTACTGGAAGAATCCGTCTGATGTAATTATTTTGGAAATTGCATCTATTTAAGACTTATGGCTTCCAGGGAAGACTTGGGTGGTAAATTGTGGTTAGTTGCAGTCAATTTCAGTTCTTAGTACAGTATCAGCTATCATCCACCACTCCTAGGTCTGTGGATGGCATCTGTTCACATGTTCCTGGAGCAATCTACACACAGCTTGCAGAAAAGCCAGTGAGGCAAAAAGGACCCTGCCCTCCAAATATTAGGGATTTGTGCTCTGTTTCTGATTGCAGCCTCTGATTACAGAGTGCTGATGCAGAGATGGGTAACCATCATTGTACAAACCCCATCCTACTGTTGAAAGCCCTGCCCCTTTTGGCTGAAGTGACTTCCAGAGAATTTAAAGAGATGACACATATTTTTCCTCTTCATTTTTCTCTTTTTTCTCTGTTGGGAGCCTGACTTTTAAGGACTTGGACATTCAAAAACAACTGAGGAAATTAGAAAGTCATTATTCATGCCTAAAATATTGGGGGGGGAAAAGTGAACAGAGCCTAAGCACCTGCAGGATACCATAAAGCGGACCAAAATTTTCATTGTGGGAGTCTTCCAAAAAGGTGGAAAGCATCAGAGAGATTATTTGAAAAAATAATGACCAAAATATCTCAAATTTGAAATAAAATACATGTATATAAACATCTAAGGAGCTCAACAAACTCCACACTGAATGTATTTAAAGAGACCCACACCAAGACACTTTATAATCAGACTGTCAAAAGACAAAGAGAGTCATGAAAGCAGCAAGAGAGAAGCAATTCATCACATACAAGGGATTCTCAGTAAGATTATCAGTAAACATCTCACCAGAAATCTTGGAGGCCAGAAAGAAATGGGCTGATATTTTCAAAGTGCTTAAAGAAGAAAACTGTCAGCTAAGAAACTTATATCTGGCAAAACTGTTCTTCAAAAAGTGAGGAAGAAATGAAGATATTCTCATATAAACCAAAGCTAAGGAAGACTTTCACTACTACATCTGTCCTACAAGAAAGCCTAAAGGTGTTTTACCATTTGAAATAAAAGGACACTGGACAGTAGATGAAAGCCATCTGAAGAAATAAAGATCTTGAGGGACATGGGTGGCTCAGACAGTTAAGCATTCAACTCTTGATTTCAGCTTGGATTATGATCTCAGGGTCCTGGGATCAAGCCCTGTGTTGGGGCCCACATGAGGCTCTGTGCTCAGCAGGGAGTCTGCTTGGGATTCTCTCTCCCTCTCCCTCTGCCCCTCCCCTCACTCACTCTCTTCCTCTCTCTCTCTCTTTCAAATAAATAAATAAATCTTTAAAAGAAGAAATAAAGATCTTGGTTCAGATAAATACATGGGCAATTATGAAAGCCAGCATTATTGTAACTTAACTTTGGTTTGTTATTCCACTTTTTGTTTTCAAAAATGATTTAAGAAAGTAATGCATAAAAATTACTAGTCTGTTCTTAGATACATTATGTATAAAGATGTAATTCTGTAACATTAATAACTGAAAAGTGATCAGATAGAGCTATTAAAGGAGCAGATTTTTGTACATTATTGAAGTTAAGCTGGTATCAACTCAGAATGTGGTAACTTTGGATGTTAATTATAATCCCCACTGTAACCAAAAAGAAAATAGCTAAAGAACATGCACAAAAGGGAATTAAAAGAGAATTAAAATGTTTCACTCTAAAAAGTCAGCTAAATACAAAGAAGACAGTAATGCAGAAAACAGGGAGCAAAATATCTATAAGGCATATAGAAAACAAATAGCAAACTGATAGAAGTGAATTCCCAGCCTGATAGTAATTGCTTTAAATGTAAATGGATTAACCTCTCCAATCAAAAGACAGAGATTGGCTGAAGAGGGCATGGGGGACAAAACAAAACAAAGAAAAAACATGATCCAATAATATATTCTTTACAAGGAACTCCCATTAGATCCAAAGAAAAAAAAAAGGTTGAAAGTGAAGGGATGGAAGAAGATATTTCATGCAAATAGTAGCCAAAAGAAATCAGGGTGGCTATACTAATATCAGACGAAATAGATATTAAATAAAGGATTATAAAACACAAAGGATATGTTAACAAAAGTTTCAATACAGCAAGAAAATACAGCAATTATAAACACTTTTGCACATAATAACAGACCATCAGAACATATGAAGAAAAAATTGACAAAACTGAAAGGAGAAATAGATAGTTCTACAACAATAGTTGGAGACTTTAATACCACACTCTTATAATGAATAGAACGTAATTAATAGAATAGAAGAAAGATAAGTAAAGAAATAGAGGACTTGAGGGGTGCCTGGATGGCTCAGTCTGCTAAACATCCAACTCTTGGGGCGCCTGGGTGTCTCAGTCATTAAGCGTCTGCCTTCAGCTCAGGTCATGATCCCAGGGTCCTGGGATCGAGCTGCGCATTGGGCTCCCTGCTCTGCGGGAGGCCTGCTTCTCCCTCTCCCACTCCCCCTGCTTATGTTCCCTCTCTCGCTGTCTCTGTCTCTGTCAAATAAATAAATAAAATCTTAAAAAAATAAAAAATAAACATCCAACTCTTGATTTCGGCTCAGGTCGCGATTTCATGGTCATGGGCTCAACCCCACGTTGGGCTCTGACTCAGAGCACTGAGTCTGCTTGAGATTCTCTCTCTCCCTCTCTCTCTGCCCCTGCCTCCTGTGCTCTCTCTCTCTAAAATACATAAATAAATCTTGGGGAAAAAAAAGAAATAGAGGACTTGAGCAGCACAATAAATGAGCTCAATCTAACAGACATTTACAGAACACCATACTCAACAACAACAGAGTAAACATTCTTCTCAAGCACACATGCGACATTCTCCAAGACAGATCATATGTTTAGGCCACAGATTAAGTCTACTATTAAAAAAACAAAAACTAGAAAATAATGTGTTGGCAAGGATATGGAGAAATTAGAACACTTGTACACTGGTGGTGTGAATGTAAAATAGTGCAGTCACTATGGAAAATAGTATGATACTTCCTCAAAAAATTAAAAATACCTTTACTATGTTATCCACTTCTGAATATGTGCCCAAAAGAATTGAAAACAGAGTCTCAAAGCGATTTTGGACACCCATGTTTATAGAGGAATTATTCATAATAGCCTAAAAGTGGAAATAAACCGAGTGTCCATCAAAAGATAAATAGATAAGAAAAATGTGGTATATGCTTACAATAGAATATCATTCAGAGGGGAGGTGGGTGGGTGGATGGGTTAGCCTGGTGATGGGTATTAAAAGAGGGCATGTACTGCATGGAGCACTGGGTGTTATATGCAAACAATGAATCATTGCAAACAATGATGTAATGTATGGGGATTAACATAACATAATAATAAAAAAAAGAATATCATTCAGACTTAAGAAAATTTTTATACAACTACAGCATTAATGAAACTCAAGAATATTTTTGAAATACACTTATATGAAGTACAACAATTAGTCACATTCATACAGACAGAAAGTAGAATGCTGGTTTCCAGGGGTTATGAGGAGAAAGGAAAGGGGAATTATTGTTTAATGGGTGTAAAGCTTATGTATAGCAGGATATAAAGGGTTTGGAAGATGGATGATGGTGATGGTTGCACAACAATATGAATGTACTTACTACTACTAAACTATGTTTAAAAAATGGTTAAGACGGTAAGTTTTATGTTATGTGTTTTTAACTACAATTTTAAAAGTAAAAGTAAATTAAGAGACTGCCAAGCTGTTTCTCAAAATGCATATACCATTATTAATTCCACAAGAAGTTGATGAGAGTCCAAGTTGCTACACAACATTGCTAGTATTTGACATTATAGAATATTGAATTTTTATTTTAGCTATTCAAATATTTAGAAATATCTCAGGGGTGCCTGTGTGGCTCAGTTGGTTGGGTGCCTAACTCTTGATTTCAGCTCAGGTCATGATCTCGTGGCCCTGATATCAAGCCCTGAGTCAGGCTCTATGCTCAGCAGGGAGTCTGCTTCTCTCCCTCTTCCTCTGCCCCTCCCCCACACTCGCTCTCTAAAATAAATAAATAAATCTTTCTAAAAAAAGAGAGAGAAGCATCTCTTTGTAGCTTTAGTTCACACTTCCATGATGACTAATAATTTTGAATGCTTTTCATGTCTCATTTTCCATCCATGTCTCTCCTTTGGCTAAGTATGTATGTTTATATATTTTGCCAACTTTTAAAATTTGTTTTATTATTGAATTGTAAGAGTTATTTATATATATATATTTTTTTTATTATCTTCATAGACAAGTTCTTTGTAAAATATATGCTATACACATGTCTCCAAGTCTGTGAATTATCTTTGAAATTTCTTAACAGTGTTTCTCAAGGCATAGAAGTTTTAAATTTTGATGATATAAAATTTATCAAATTTTCTTTTATAGTTTGAGTGTTTTGTGTTGTATCTAATAAATGTCTTAAATCAGTGTTGCAAAAATTTGGTACTAGTTTTCCTTTTTGGTTTTGTTTTTTTTCCCCTCTGAAATTCTATACTTCATTTGAGACAGAGATACAGAGAGAGAGAGAGAGCATGAGCAGTGGGAGAGGCAGAGGGAGAGGAAGAAGCAGACTCCCCGCTGAGTCAGGAGCCCGATGTGGGACTCGATCCCAGGACACCGGGATCATGACCTGAGCCGAAGGCAGACGCCTAACCATCTGAACCACCCAGGCGCCCAAAGTTGAGTATTTTTTGTTTCCATTTTATCTCTACAATGGGTCTGTTAGTTATGCCTCTTTTTCTAATATCTTTGTGTTTCCATAGGGTTTTCAATATATATTTTATTTTATGGTTTATATTTCTAAATCATTAACCAATTTATATATAAGTTAAGAAACCTATTTTTAAAATTTTTTATTTAAATTCAACTTAGTTTACATATAGCGTATTATTAGTTTCAGGGGTAGAATTTAGTGATTCATCAGTTGCATATAACACCGGTGCTCATTACATCAAGTGTCCTTCTTAATGCCCATCACCAAATTACCCCATCCCCTTACCCACCTCCCCTCAAGCAACCCTCAGTTTGTTTCCTGTAGTTGAGAGTCTCTTATGGTTTGCTTCACTCTCTGTGTTTATCTTACTGTGTTTTTTCTTCCCTTCCCCTATGTTCCTCAGTTTTGTTTCTTAAATTCCACATATGAGTGAGATCATATGGTATTTGTCTTCCTCTGACTGACTTATTTCACTTAGCATAGTATCCTCTAGTTCCATTCATGTCATTGTAAATGGCAAGATTTCACTCTTTTTGATGGCTGAGGAATATTTCATTCCATTCCATTCCATATATATATATATCTCACATCTTCTTTCACATCTTTATCCATTCATCTGTTGATGGACATAATCTGGGCTCTTTCCATATTTTGGCTATTGTGGACATTGCTGTTATAAATACTGACATACATGTGCTCCTTCAAATCACTAAGTTTGTGTCCCTTGGATAAATACCTAGTAGTGCAATTGCTGAGTCATAGGGTAGTTCTATTTTTAACTTTTTTAGGAACCTCCCTACTGTTTTCCGGAGTGGCTGTACCAATTTGCATTCCCAACAGTGTAAGATGGTTCCTTCTTCTCCACATCCTCACCAACATCTGTTGTTTCCTGAGTTTTTCATTTTAGCCATTCTGACCAGTGTGAGGTGTTATCTCATTGTGGGTTTGATTTGTATTTCCCTTATGCCGAATGATGTTGAGCAATTTTTTCTCATGTCTGTTAGCCATTTGTATGTATTCTTTGGAGAAGTGTCTGTTCATGTCTTCTGCCCATTTCTTGACTGGATTATTTGTTTTTTTGGGTGTTGAGTTTGATAAGTTCTTTATAGATTTTGGATACTGGCACTTTATCTGATAAGTCATTTGCTCAACTCTATGGTCAACTAATCTTCAACAAAGCAAGAAAGAATATCCAATGGAAAAAAAGGCAGTCTCTTAAACAAATGGTGTTAGGAAAATTGGACAGCCACACGTAGAAGAATGAAACTGGACCACTTTCTTACACCATACACAAAAATAAACTCAAAATGGATGAAAGGCCTAAATGTGAGACAAGAATCCATCAAAATCCTAGAGGAGAACACAGGCAACAACCTCTTTGACCTCAGCTGCAGCAACTTCTTGCTAGACACATCTCCAAAGGCAAGGGAGACTAAAGCGAAAATGGACTATTGGGACTTCATCAGGATAAAAAGTTTTTGCACAGCAAAAGAAACTGTCAATAAAACTAAAAGGCAACCTACAGAGGGGGAGAAGATATAACTTAAGAAACTTATAATAGTACATTTATATGTTTTCATTTATGCTATTTTTGAAATACCTTTTACCCTCTCAGATGCCCTCAAAGTTTAGCATTAGTATTTTTGCTTAAGACAATCAATTATTTATTATAGTCATTTAAAATAACAATTATGTATTTACTTTCATACTTATCATTTCATAAGTTCTTTATTTGCTTTTGTATATTTTCCCTTCTTGACTGGTATTATTTTTCTTCTGCCAGAAGAACTTCCTTTCATAGTTCTTTTAGTGAAAAAATGCTGGTTGGGCGCCTGGGTGGCTCAGATGGTTAGGCGTCTGCCTTTGGCTCAGGTCATGGTCCCAGGGTCCTGGGATTGAGTCCCGCATCGGGCTCCCTGCTCCTTGGGAGCCTGCTTCTCCCTCTGCCTCTCTCTCTCTCTGTCTCTCAGGAATAAATAAATAAAATCTTTAAAAGAAAAAATGCTGGTAGTAGGGTTTCTCAGGTTTAGTTTGGCTGAAAATATCTTTATTTCAAATTTAATTTTGAAAGAAATTTTTATTCTACATGGAAGTAAGGGTTGTGAGAGGTTTTCTTTTTCTTTTACCCCTCTAAGACAATTGGTGTTTTCAGAAATAGTGGGGCCAAAGTTATTTTGCCACCTGATTCTCAGTGGGGCCTGCTTAATAACAACCATAACCACAATCACAACAACATCAAGAACAGAATATTTTTTCCCACTAGTTTGAAGGGAGAAATCTTCCCAAAACCTTTCTGAAGAATTCAGAAGAAAGTTTCCAGTATATTGCCCATATCTTCCTATTGTTTGCCCTCCTAAGATCTATCTGTGGCATTTCAAATAATTAAAGAAACTCAAATTGGGTTAACCAAAGCCAAATAATAAGACTGATTCAATCAAACTTGTTCTCCTTCCTAGTAAGTCCCGTTTCTCTTGACAGTCTTTTAATAACCTATGCCCTCTACAAAAATACAGGCAAATGGTGGAAGGTAATGAAGCCCACCATAACATGATCATTCACCTGTTATGCTTAATGAGGCTTATGCTATATTCTTCCAGGTTCTGCAGAGTCTAAAGCTAACTAATTTATTTAATCAAAATTGATACATAATACTGCTATTTTCTCCTGGTAACTGCCAGCCATAGATTTAGCTTGATGAGCTTCAATGCCTCTAAACAATGAATTAAAAGTACAAGGAACCAGTTAAATGGTGCCCTAAGTGTCCTTTATAAGGTAGTTCACAGTCATTACAGGGGGACATTGATAATACAGAGCAACCATTTACCTCCCGCTCTTGATCTTTTCAGGCTGCTCTCTCTGCTACGAGCACTACTATGCAAGTTACACTTACTCTTCACTTAGTGCTGAAAATCATTTTTATCCATCTCATTAGAGAGTAACTCAAGAAAAGTGGCTAGTTTAACTGTTTTTGTTTGTTTGTTTGTTTGTTTTGAGACACAGATGATAGAGACAATTGCTTAATTCAACTTGCTGCTTGCAATATGGTTTGTGCAAAAATTTTCTAATCACATTACCACACAGAGAACCATGAATCAGAGTGAGTGAGTGCTCGTTTGCTAACAGCCTAGAATATGTCTTGTCAATAAGAATTGATTCTTTTTTGTCTCACACAAATGAGAAAATATAATAGCCTAAACAATGGAATTTAGTTCCAAGCTCTTCTCCTAACCCCACCAGTAAGACTGGTTCTTTGCACATTATTTGTAATCTTACATTTTATATACTTTGAATTTAATTAAAATTCACACTCCATAACCCCATGCCTTCTTTCAAACCTATTAACATCAGGTATATAGTAAGTAAATACAGTAAAATAAAACAAAAGCCATTTTTGCTTTCTGCTCTGTCTTCTGGAGGTAACTCCTTTTTTGATTAACTCTTCCCAACCCACCCAAATTGTTAAAGAAAGAACCCCATAGATCAAACATGTTTAGTGTCTTCTAGTTTAGTACCAATAAGGAGAGGTGTTGGGACTGAAGCCAGGATGTTAACCAAGATGAACTTCACACTTTCATAGAGGCTTTTAGATCGAATAACTAGGACTAAAATGCACAGAAATGCTTACTCATAATGCCCTTATACTCTCCTGTTCTCATCACACTTGTGTCGGTGGGACAAGTCAGGGAAAGACAAAGGAATACATTGGCCCACCCAGACTTTCACTGAATTCGGGTCTCAATATAAATTAGACCCTGAAGTTAAACAAATAAATCACTTATAGGAACCAGGCATCTTTCCTCAGTGTTCTTATTCATGATTTCTTATACTATGATTTATAGCTTTTTACATCAAAAAACCACTGTGCCTACACCTGGACTTCATCTTGACTTCTAGTCCCTTCCCCACTCCCTGCCAGACATTCCTACTATCCTTCCCTCCACAGTTGGCTTGGACTCAGAATCCATCACTATAGCCACATTTCTACTTGTATCTCCAACTATGCCCCATTGTTCTATCATAGCATTTACCTGGAAAAACTCATTCCTAGAACTATTGCAGAGTGATCAACCATGCCAGTTTGCCTGAAACTGACTGGTTTCCCAGGATACAGGACTCTCAGTGCTGAAACTAGGAAAATGATGAGCAAATCAAGATAGTTGGTCACCTTAAAACCAATTTTCCAGCCACTCACCTTCTCTGTTTCTTGACTTTTTTTTTTTTTTTTTGTGATCCCAGTTCACTCCTAAGAATTCTTCTTTCTGCTCCTCATTCTCCATGGCAAAATCTCATGGACTCCTATTAAGTATGTCCTTCCTGGGGGCTACACAGCCTCTGTGGGCCTTCTTTTGATGTATTTTGGGGGCCCAAATATAGCTTTATTTTTCTTAATACTATAATTAAATTTAAAATTTAGTTAGTTTCTGATTTACTTGCCTCCAGTCAGCTTCATGTGCCAGTAACTACATTTTTTCCCAACATAATTTTCAAGCTTTGCTTTTTTTCTTTCTCCCAAGCCTTTCTCTCTCAATTTAATGTCAATTATCTTGAGACCATCTGAAATTAGGCTTAAAGCAGAGGAAGATATGCAGGGATGAATCTCTGTGGATAACTTGTATATCCTAATGTGAACACTTCTTGTCCTGACCATTTTTTTTCCATTTTGTCTCTTCCTGTTGGGATCAGAAGGCAACTGAATTTTCAAACCCTTTAAAGTCCCAATGGTTTTGATTAACTTTCTTTTACTTCTTCTCTCAAGTGGTTTTTGTCTAAGCTCACCTCTTTCTTTTGATGCCTTGCTAAAAGCAGAAAGTAGAAGTTAAGTTATACCGTATTTGACTCTTTCCAATCTCTTCCCCTAGACTACACCACAACAGGCATATGGGTTGCTTTTCAAATTTTTATAGGTGACATTTTATCAAATGTTTTGCCACTGCATAGAAAATATGGCCTTTCTTCATGGTCTTCCTTCTGAACACTAAGATGATTTCTATTATGGCTGTACTTCACCTCAAGACACCCATTTTTTACTCTTTTGGGTAATTAAAGAGTTAAGTGGAGTGAAAGATAATTAAGTGGAAGAGAACCTGCCATATTTGTCACCTGTATCCCATGGTCATGCTGGACATTCCATCCATCTAATAACAGATGAGGAAGTGGGAAGGCAAAACCACTGTGTTACTTCCTTAGCCTAGACATAATCCGCATCGTTTCCGTGTACATTCCACTGCTGAGAACTACTCATGAATGCTAGGGGGTGGACACTGGGTTTCCCTGATGGGCCGCCACTTCTGAGCAATAGCTCTAACCTCTAGAAGGTGAAGCAGAGCCAGCATCCAAATTGCTTGACTCAGGCATGTGTGTCACCTTTCACGGATGCTCTGTCATCCATCAGAGGAGCAATCTCCAGTCTTCCTAAACTTAGGTTCTAACCTTCTCTGTTTCATCAACTTCTCCCCATTTCTACTGCCACCATCCATGGTTCAGGTCTCTGAGATCTAGTTTGGCCTAAAAGACATAGATTTGGCCATCTTCTGGAACGTTCGCTCTACTACACTGAGAGTGATGTTTCTAAACTAAAGCACAATTATTAAGACATTTCCTTTTTAAAATCTTCCAAAGTTTCCCCACTACCCTTACATGTTCTCATGGTTTATACACCTTGCATCTGCTAACTTCTCAGTCAGTGATTGCCCAAATCACTGTCCAATCCTAGCACTGAAAGCACCCTGCTCTGTGTTCATGTCTGAGCTATTTCTTCTGCCTGGTATACTTTTTTCCCCATTTCATCCCAAATGTTTTGCTTGAATGACTGTTACAGGACCTATCTGATAGGTCTCACTTTTTTTTTTTTATTTGTGTGCAGCTGACATACAATGTAACATTAGTTTCAGGTGTAAAACACAGTCTATATGTTATGCTGTGCTCACCACAAGTGTAGCTACCATCTGTCACCATACACTATTACAATACCACTGACTATATTCTCTATGCTGATAGGTCTCAATTTTACTGTTACTTCCTCAGGCAGGCATGTTTTCCCCTACCCCAATCCCCAGTTTTCGGTTAAATATTCTTATTTTGTCTCATAGTAGCTTCCCCCCATACTAGCATTTATCTGAACTATAGTATTATAATTGTCTGATTACTTTTCAATATAGATTCCCCTCCCCTATGATACCAGAATTCAAGACTCTTTCCCTTGTGTTTGTATCTGCAGCACCTAGTAACCTTTCATGTACAGGATGGAACTCAGAAAACATTTCCTGCATGGACTTAAATTTAACTTATGTGACACAAAATCTTGGGACAGTGGCTCAAATTACTGGTCAGTTATGAATAGAATAAAATGGTTAAGCGAAGTCATATTTTGTACACGTTTAAATTGGAGTTGGTAGACTAACATTATCAAAATGAATCAAACACTTTTATAAGCAAATGCAAATTGAGAAAACCACATAATAAATATTTTGTGAGAAAAATGTAAAGTCTACCTTGGCATCAGGAAACTGAATCTATCTGGTATAAAATACTTATCTAGTCACAAAACTACAGGAAAAAATATATAATGTTTTAGATATAATTGATGCATATGTTTTGACACTTTTTATCAATTTAAACCCAGAATTGCTTTTTGGGGGATAATATTCGCCAATCTACCCCAGTAAGTGCAGGTAAATCTAGTGTCACTGATTTTAGGAGGAATAAAGAATAAGGTAAATCATACTAACTGGAATTATATCTTGGCCTTGTGTAAAATAAAATTGTTTACCAGTAAAAATTAATAAATTAGTTCTTACAAATGGGTTGCATATTTCTTAGCAACATACAAGATAACAGAATAATTCAAGAATAGACAAAAACTGTTTTCATACTAGTTTTATTCTACTGGGTATAAGAGACATTTTTAGAGTTAGACACAGTGAACAAATTATTTTATTGTTTAAAATCCAACTATTTGAAATTAAAGACATATTTTAATTTCAATTAAACAAATGTTTTCTGCTCCTAACGTGGTTTGACATGCACTACATCATAAACTCCAAGAGAGATGAGTCTCTGCTTCCAGAGAGATGACTGAAAGAAAAACAAAACAAAGAGTATTCCACAGATCATTTCCAGACAACATGGAGAACACTGATGGAAGGCTTCGATGTGCATTCACTAATTTCATCCCTGCCACCCAGGAAGCAAACATTTAATCTGGCACTGTTTTTAATCACTATCTTAAAGATAAAGAAACTGAACCTCAGAGAGCAAGCAGCCTGCCCAAGCTCGCCTGCCTAGGAAACCCTACAGCCAGGATTTGGACCCACGACATTTGGTTCCATAGTCCGTGCGCACCTTCTTGTACAGGGACAGCTGATAAAATGCTCACCATTTACATAAAACAGGAAGCAGACTGTGACTACAAATGATTAAATCACAGCCCCTATGCATTCTCACACAATTTTTATAATTATTCTCCTCCTCTTCTGGACTCTCCTCTCTTCCTTTTTTCACTAAGTTTTTTATTTAGAGATTACTTTAGGATCACATACAGTTCTAAGACATAATACAGAGACCTTAGGTATACCCTCCTTAGTTTTCTCCAATGGTGGCACCTTGCAAACCCCTAGAACAATCTCACAACCAGGATACTGACAGTTAAGAGAGATTTCCTTGGCCACCAGGATCACTCAGGACCATCCCTTTCTTGGTCCTTTGGCTGAGAGAAGCTGACTGCTTTTTCTGTGTGTGCACCTATTGTTGTTTCCAGGTTCCTGGCTCCATGTCTGGGGGATATGATGAGTCAAAAAAAAAAAACAAAAAACAACTCAGAACCTACTACCACATCATTTCCTGGTCCTGAGGTCCCTGACCCCTTTTCTGACTCTCCACCTTTCAGGGTCTCTTTATGTTTGTTTTGTACATAAGGCCATAGTATTTATTTGGAATTAGCAGAGAAATAGGGAAACATAAGTCTACTTCATGGCTTCTAACAAATTTCTCTCTTCAAGACCAATGTCACTAATTCTTTCCTAAGTTCTTACCACCAAAAGCAGGTTAGTTTGCCTAGCTTGCTATAAGACAAAGAATATCAAAGCACCACAGGAGGGGTGGCTCAGACAACAGACATGCATTTCCTCCAAGTCCTGGAGGTCAGAAGCCCACGATCATGGAACTGGCAGGGCTGATTCATTCTGAGATCTCTGAGGGAGAATCTGTTCTTGCCTCCCCTCCAGCTTCTGGTGGCTCCTTGTCTTATGACAGCATATTCCAACTTTCACATGGCATTCTCCCTGTGCATGTATCTATATCCAAATTTCCCCTTTTTGTACCAATCATATTGGATTATGTCCCAACTTAAAGATTTCATTTTAACAAAATCATCTCTTTAAATACCCTGTCTCCAAATAAGCCACATTCTGACATCACAGGGGTCAGAACTTCAACATATGAATTCCAGGGAGACACAGTTTAGTCCACAACAGGGGTTATATATTAAAAAGCCCTATCGATTTTTATTGACTTTAAGAATTGGCCTTAAGTTCCCCACTAGATACACTAAAAGAGTTAAGTTTACTATATAATTCCATGTAGATACTTTACTATTTCATTTTTTATCTCTTTCTTTTTATTTATTTTAATTATCTTTTCCTAAGTGAGTAGAGATTTTTGCAGTTCCTCCCATGCTGAATAATTTTGGTTTGTATCTTGGACATTTGATCTTACGGGATTCTGGGTCTTGTTTATATTCTATGGAGAATCTCAACATTTTTGTGGGCTGCAGCTGAAATGTCAACTCTGTTTTCAAAGCCATTGCAATGATATCTGTTCTGTGCTGTCCAGTGGTCAGTCTGGGGCCTGGCCAGAAGTCCACCCTTCAGCTTAGTGCTGGGCATCTGAGGTATGTTCATTAAGCTAAGATGCACCCAGAGAGGAGCAAGCACTGGAGTTCATGAACTTACTCACAGGACCGTTCTCCCAAGCTGCTCCTTCTCTATCATTTATATCTTCAGTGCTTTACCTTTCCTGTAGCTCCCTTTTTAATTCTGCTGGAAACTCTCCACTTCCATGATTGTGCTCTCTCTGGACCAAGCAGTGAGACAATGTGTGGAGAGGGATGTAAGCCACAGGATCTGATGCTGTCCTCCCAGAATCACAGCTCCACCCAACCAAGGAAGGTTCCCTTCCTGGGAATTTTGACTCCTGCAGCTTTGTTCCTGCAGTTTTGCCCTACCGTTGGGACATGCCCAGAGTTTGAGGCATGAACAAAGAGAGAAAATGGAAAGAAGAAAATCCTAGAAGATTCCCCCCATTCTTTCTGAGCTTTAGAAATTTCCTTTTCCACCCCATGAGCAAGAACTAGAAAGTCTTTCCTGGATCTGTCCCACCTGCACTGCATGGTCACATCTGGGTTGAGCTTCTGTTTTGTTCATGCTGGGGGATACTACATAGAAAATAAGAGTCCCCTCATCACTGTTGGGTTGCACTTGAGTTCTGGTGATCCCTCATCCACCTGACCACATGCACTCCTCAGAATTCTCAATAGCACCTACATTCTACCAGGCTTTATAGTTGAGTTCAGTGAGAGTTAAAGGATTATTGTTGTTATTATTTGCCATTATAAAGAGGTTTTTAACAGTGATTCTATTTGTTATTTATATATTTTCTCTTTTGTGGATTATGTACCCTTGCTTTCACAATTTTTCCTATTTGGATATCCGTTTTCCCCTTATTTATTTTATGAGTTCTTTCTGTTTCATGTTAGAAAAAATGATACTTTGTCATTTATATTAAACCAGAATTGTCCCTGTACTTTTCAAAGACCAGGACCTCCTAAATTTTTGCTTTGACTCCTGTTCATTGTTGCTCTATTCATGAATTTACATCTGTTAAAATAAAGAAATGAACAGAGGCAAGCCTTGAAAATTCCCTGAACTGATAAAACCAGTTTAGTCGTACAAACAAAGCTTAATTTAGTTCATTTTGCAAGACCAATTTGACCCAAAACATTTATCACTCTGCCTCTGGAAATCATAAGCAAAACTCGAACTGTTTTCCAAGGTTGACATGAGGTAACCACTGACCAATTCCCTAACGCTTAAGAAAATTCTGATATTATAACCAATCCCTGTGAAAAATAAACAGTCAGTGCTTTCTCACTATATAAGCTGCTTTATAACTATAGACCCCTGAGTCTCATTCTATGCTTCAGTTTGAGTGCTCCCAGTTTGCAAACTGTCTTTTTGGTGTGTGCACAATAAACTTTGACTGATTACTACTGTGATGATTCATTGGCTTTACTTCTGTTTTTTATGAACTTTCGACACATCCATAGTTCTCATTCTTTCTCTTTTATCACCATTTGTTTTCACTTTCTCACATCATGTCCCTTGGCATGAAGACATGCTGTGTTATAATACCGTGAGAAAAATGCTCTTACGTTCACTTCTGTCTGAGGAAATCTCCCTATTCCTCTGGACCTTTGCAGAAAGAAAGCCTGAAAGAGTTTGTAGTTGTCTATTTAACACTTCCAATTTGCTCCTGTCACACCTGAGTCTTCCTGCCACTGACACTGCTCTTGCCAAGATTAAAAACCACCTCCATGTTGTAAAATCCAATGGTTTCTCTCCATCTGCCTCAACCTCTTCCAACATCCTTCCTTTGGATTCCTGGACATTTCCTTCAGTTGCTGCTCCTGCTAAGATGTCTTTCTTGGACTCTTTTCTTCCTGACCCCAAGTGTTGGACTATCTCCTAACATCCTGACCATGCTTCTCTTCTCTTTTTATATTCGTGGTTACAATTCTCAGCAAATTAGGAATAGAAACAGACTTCCTCAACCTGGTAGAAGCTAACTACAAAAATCCTATGGGTCACATTATATGTAATGGTGAGAGACTGAACATTTTACCACTAAAATCTGACATAGGCATGGTTGTCCACATATAACTCTTATTCAACAAATTATTGGAAGAGCTGGGATGTGTAGTAAGGCAAAAAGAAGAAGCAAAAGGCATATGGATTGGAAAGAAAGAAATAAAATTGTCTTCTTTGTAGACAACATAATTGTTATGTTAAATATTCATAAAGAACCATGAAGAAAGTACTAGAACTATGATGTTAGTTTAAGGATTGCACAGATTGTAAGGTAAACTTTCAAATGGGACACTAGCAATGAGCAATTTAAAAAAATTTTAAACATTGCCATTTAAAATAGACCAAACATCATGAAATCATTTTGTATAAATCTTTCAAAATGTGTGCAAGATCTGTATAGTGAAACCACAAAATACTGATAAAAAGTCAAGGACAATCTTAAATAAATGGAGAGAAACATCACACTGATTGAGTGAAAGACTCAATATCGTAACCATCAATCTTCAAAAACTTATAGATTTAATTCAATTTGAGATAAATATTAGAGGAAATTTTTGTATAAATTGCCAGGATGATTCTAAAATTTATATAGAAATAAAAAGAGACTAGAATAGTCAATTTTGAAAAAGAACAAAGTTGGAGAACTTATGGCATCTAAGTATTTATTGTAAAACCAAAACAATCCAGACAGTATATTTGGAGACAGTATTTACATACAGGATCAAAGAGACCGCAATGAAAGTCCAGGAATAGAACCATAGAGAGCATCACTTGATTTTAGATACAGGTGCAAAGACAATTCGTTGGAGAAAGGATAGCCTTTTCTAAAAATGATGCTAGAAGAATTAGATATCTACAGGAAAAATTAAAAAAAAAAAACAACTTTGGTCCATATCTTGCATGCTATAAAAATTTAACTCAAAATGGATCATAAATAGAAATGTCAAACTTTTCTAGAAGAAAGTATAGAAGAAAGTATTTGTGACTTTTAGTGAGGTCAAGATTTCATAGACTTGACACCAAAAAAATGACCCATTAAAGACAATATTGATTAATTGAATCTCATTGAAATTAAAAACTTATGTCTTTGAAAATCACTCTTAGAGAATAAAAGATAGCCCACAGTCTGGCAGAAAATATTTGCCAATCACATATTTGATAAAGGGCTTGTTTCCTAAATATATAAAGAACTCTCAAAATGTAGTAATAGCCAAGCAATTCATTTTCTTAAATGCCCAAAATATTTGAACAGACACTTCAAAAAGATGGCAAATGGATATCAAATAATATATTAAAAAGTGCCCTATATCTCTTGTTATTATGGAAAAGAAAATTAAAACCACAATAAGAAACCACTACACATGGCAAATAAAAGTTGATAAAACCAAGTACTGATAAGAGCAATTAAAATTCTTATACATTGATGATGAAATTGCAAATGGCACACTTAGTAAGAGAAAAACTAAAAAAAAAACAACAAAAAAACTGTAAGGTCAAGAAAGGTTTAGTGTTTCAAGAAGGATGAATGAATCAACCAGTTCAAATGCTTCTGAGATATCATGTGAGTGTGAAATGAAAATTGGATTTTGCAAAATAAATGTATTAGTCAAGATTCTCCAGAGAAACAGAACCAATAGCCTCTTTCTTTCCCTCTCTCTCACTCAAAATTGGTTTACTCAGTGTGGAGGCTGAGAAGTCCTATGATCTGCCATCTGCAAACTAGAGACCCAAAAAAGCTGATGGTGTAACTCCAGTCTGAGTCAGAAGGCCTGAGAACCAGGGGAGCTGAAGCATTCCGAGAGCAGAATACAGATGTCCCAGCCTCACAGGCAGGCAGGAAGGGAGAATGGCAGGAAAGGAAGATCGACTTAGTTAACAATGGAGCTGTAAACACAATTCTCAGGTAATGATTTCATTTTTATGAGATAGCATATAGATCTATATGTTAATGTGTAGAGGTGTATGTGAAACAAAACGTAGCAAAAAATACCAGATGATTTTCTTCTGTCACAGGTGTATATAACAACATGCTTAGAAAGAGTATAATTTCTTGAAGTTCATCATCTTTGAGTCTGTACAGCAAGGAAAATGAATGTATCCTTGAGAAATCCACATGTATTTGAAAAGTTATCTCATTTATGGTCTCTGTTGTTCATGGACAAATGGGATAACAATCCAATCTTTTTCCTTTTTTTTTTTCTTCCAGGATAACAGACATGTTTTCAGGCATTTTTTTTTTATTTTACTCTTATGTAAAACCAAAAAATAAGCAAACAAAAAATAAAGTACCTAAGATAAATTACAAAAGCAAGAGAGATTTGCAGGCTTTGAAGTGGACACATATTTCCTTATTTTAAAACTAATCTTGAACGTAAAAATCTTAGTGAAATAAGTTCAATGCAATATTTAAAATTCCCAATATCTAGGGGTGCCTGGGTGGCTCAGTCGGTTAAGCATCTGCCTTCAGCTCAGGTCATGATCCCAGGGTCTTGGGATAGAGCCTCACATCAGGCTCCCTTGCTCAGCAGGGAAGCCTACTTCTCCCTTTCCCTCTGCTGCTCCCCCTGCTTGTGCTCTCTCCCTCTTTCTCTCTGTCAAATAAATAAAATATTTAAAAATAAATAAAATTTCCAATATCTAAAACCCACAAGATATGAGCATATTTTCATTCCCTTCCTATAATTAATTAATTAAATAGCTATTTTTGACCATTCACATAAGGCATTTATCAACTTTCCTTTCCCAGGGATTCATGTATCCATGGCTCCAGCTCAACAAATTTGTCCTTTCTCCATGCCTGTCTAATATGTTTCACTTGGCACAGAACACGGCCCCCATTCTTATCAGCGAGCAGGGTGCCCAGTGTGCAAATAATTTCTCAGGAAGAATATACTTTACAATAGTATGCACTGTCCTGCTTACTCAACCAATACTAGATTCTATTAAAAATCTTAGATAACCTGAATCTTTAATAGCATAGCAACTACCCAATGAATTTCCTTTTTCTTCAGTAGAATAGAAAAGAAAAGACCAAACGATGCATACAGAGAGAAGTGAATTTTCATCACCAATTCCCTCTCACGATATTATTTATTATCTTTTTGTTGTTCATCTGCAAGTCAGACTAGAAGCTAGAAGCTAAAGACACCATTGTTTATCTGAATATTTTCTTCAGTGAGCTTGGGAAAGAAAAAGTGAAAGGAGAGAGCCAGCGAACACGTAATATCCATTTACTCTGCCAAGATCCTCTCCATCCACTTCTCCCATATATGCCATTTCAGTGGATACCTGCAACACTAAGATGGTATTCGCATGCTGTTTTTGTAGACAGCAGCAGGGAGGCTCGAGAGCTTCTGCTTCTCCTAGTGAATATTATCATCATCAAGACCTTTCCTATACCCCAAATTCTTATTTTGTGATTCCTCTAAAAAGAAGCAATTGGAGGATTAAACACATTCAAAATTTTTATTCTGTAATTTCCCTTAACAAAATGCAATTTGAGAATTTATCATGTTATCTACTATAGGCAATCAAATTAACATTTAATATTACCTCAAGATTTTGCATTAAATGCTAAAATCTGCATGATTCTTCCCCCACCCATGCCCCAAAGCATGTGTTTTTATACTTGAAAGTGAATGCTTCTCTGGTGATTTCCAGATACAGAACTTTCAAAGGAAAAGCACTACACATTTATCATACTAAATGTTGACTTTAGAAAAGATGTATATGGACAGATGCAGGGTTATACCAAAATAATTACTTTCTTTGTTCCATTGAGTCTATCCTGGTAAATGACCAGATTACTTAAGTAAAGATTTGTATGTGATTTCTGGGTTTTAATATAATGATATTTATTAGTCATTATTTATACTATTGAAAATTGGAATAAAATAAATGCCCAACAATAATGGATTGGTTGAATATATTATAGTATAGTTACAGATGGAATAACACACATTGGTTCAAAAATCTTATCTATGTGAAGATTATTAAATTAAATGAAAAATATTTAAATACCTCTTGAAATCATGATCAAAATGGTATGTAGAAAATGAACCCTATCCAAGTGTGCTTATGTGAATGTGGGCACACACATATGTAAAGAATAATTGCAGTTTCTCCATGGTTGGGCAGTGGGAAATCATCAGATGTTTTCAGGCAGGACTAATCAAGATCAGGTGTGCATCTTAGCAAGAATAATCTGACATCGTGGCAAAGCATTTATTACAGGCAACATAACTGGAGCAAGGAGGGAAATTAGGAAGTCATTGCGGTCCACCAGGTTGGAGGGGCGGAATCAGGATTTGCACTAAAGCATGAGGGGAGTGAAAATGGCAGGAACAGAAAGGAGTAAAATGAGAAAGTGGTTCTGTCCCTATCACTATAGATGGCAAGAGGCTCACTGCCTAGGTACTTTGTGTGTGTGCAAGTGCGCAAAACCTTGAGGGGCACGATTCTGCTGGTTGGATGACTGTCTGAAATCTCACAGAGACAACTCCCAGATTCCAGCTCATGGGAACGAGGTGTCTAAGGGTCTCCTCGAAGCAGGCCCTTTGTCCTATCCCACTTTGCTCCTCCAGCTTCTGGTACAGCACCAGGCCTCAGCAGATGAGCGGTCAATGCTGCTGATTTATAACTGATGGGAGGAATGCAGGCGGAGTGCTGGGCTCCTGTCCCAAACAGGCAGGGGATCTTTGGATCTTCCATAGTCAGCTTCCCCAGGCCTCTTTTGCACAGTTTCATATACATGTCACTTCTGTGTTTGGCTGCATAAGGTTCAATATTTGCAATAGGATACATTGAACCGAAGTGTAAGACAGTTCACAGCATTTAAAATTGGGACAAATATGTTTTGGGACTAAGGGAAGCACGGGATTTCCCCAAAGAACCTATTAGTTGCCAAGAATCCAATACCGGTCAGGAACTGTAGCTAAATTTCCACTAGTTCCTTCCTGTGAACACTTCACAAAGACCAATCACCTCCCAAGTAAGGAGGAGACAATCAATATCAGTCTCTCTCCCTGACTAGCTTTGGGTCTATGAAAGTTCACAGTGGTCGAGTTTGACAGAACATTTCACCTTGTCTGACTTAAAAGTTATTGAGTTTGATTTGTACCCTGAGACACACTATTATAAATGCTTCGGTTGCTACGGCACTTGCTAAAAATAGAGATGAAATCAGATGCTGGAATCAAGAAGCTATCAGTGCAAGCACAGACCAGGTGAGTCCACTCAACCTTACAGTGACAGCACAGCACAGAGGTCTCGGAGAAGAGAGGGGAAGGACAGACAGTGTGGGAGACTGGGCTTCTAGGAGACCAGAAACGACCTGACGTTGAATAAAACCCAGGGATGGTATGCCCCTATTTGAATAAATGGCCATATTTCTGACCTAAAGAAAAACTTGTATAATGATCCTTTCTATTAACTTTAACGAACAGATATAAAGAAAACCACATCAATTTTTCAGTTTAAAAGAGCATTTCTTACAAAGCTTTAAAATGTTCATTTATATTGTCTCCATAAAATAAAATAACATGGCTTCTAATTATTTATTTAATTGATAATCTATTTTTGGACACTGGGTTATTTTCAATATTTTGTTATTTTAAAATGTGAAATCAAACATGCTTATAGATAATTATTGGAGTACATTGATGATTATTTCCAGAGTATAAACACCTAGAAATTAAATGATGTAATATAAACATTTTTAAGAATAAATATTTGCTCTACAATGTCCATGTAATACAAAGGGCAGAGCAGAGTCCCTGAAGCAGACAGACATGGCTCCAAATTCTAGTTATGCTACTTACTTGAGTGTGTGAAAGTAGGCAGGTTACATTTTTTTTTTTTTTCTGGTATGGGCATTGGACGTGAAGATAGTTTTGCCTTATAGGATTGCCAGACAAAATAAATAACATATCTTTCTTGTTTAAAAGTCATGCATGGGGGTGCCTGGGTGGCTCAGTCGTTAAGCATCTGCCTTCGGCTCAGGTCATGATCCCAGGGTCCTGGGATCAAGCCCCGCGTCGGGCTTCCTGCTCGGGGGGCGGGGGAAGCATGCTTCTCCCTCCCCTGCTCCCCCTGCTTGTGTTCCCGCTCTCGCTGTCTCGCTGTGTCTCTCTCTGTCAAATAAATAAATAAAATCTTTAAAAAAATAAATAAATAAATAAAAAGTAAAAGTCATGCATGGAATAAGCACTTGTCAATAAATATAATATTGTCTTCATTATTGACTAAAATGATGTCCTTTATGAAATGTGCTGTGATCCCCAAATTTGACCTGAAGTCCCACGTTTTTTATGTAATATGAGGTTTTTTTGAGAGTTTAAAATGCTTCATACAGAATGCATCTAAGGATAAATTGATTTAGCTGATACATTTTAGTATGTGTCCTGTTTTCTAAATTAGCTTAAGTCTTAGCTTGGTAGCTGAGAAGGTAAAAGAGCCACAGCAGTAATGATAATACAGTCGCTTCAAGTATATTTGAAGAGAATAAGGAAGTTATATGGAATTCTGCAAATACTGAGTTCTTGATTCCGAACCTTCCAGAAACTATATAAATAAACTTCCAACATTCAGCGTTGTGCTGTGCAGAGAGGAGAGGACATAATCATGGCATTACGACCTCAAAGGTGCTTTCAAAGCTCTGATCTGGGAGTGTTAACAGGAGTAACATAATTGTGGTTGTTTCCAAGTATCACCCAAGATTCTTTGAATCTGCTCTGCGATACCATGGCCAGGGGTTTAGAGGTGTAGATCCAAGAATCCCTGTTATAATCATGTATCAGCCTCATTCAAGGATATAAGGGAAGAGACATGAGACAAGTTTATTCTTTCAAATTTGATAGAATCTTCTGTATAAATGATAAAAGGAAAAATCAAGTTCGTCTTCCTTTCTGTATGTAAGTAAATCAAGGCTTTATTTTACCTCTATTTCCAATAGTAATATTACTAGTATGGATCTATTTATTAAGGGATTCTACTTATTAAGCACCACCCTTGTGCTAGACAATTTAAATACATTATCTTACTATTAGTGATTGATACCAATTAGACAGTGATGAAAACATTTAGTGCTATCATCCTGTGCCAAACAATTTGCATTTGAGATTGAGGTTGAGAATTAAGTGAGGGAAAGAATAGAGCATCAGTTACTATTTTGATGTTCTTTGTTACCCAGGAAAAATCATGTGGGACTTCCCAGCTCAAACTAACAAGCTCAATCTATGAGACACAAGGCCCAGGAGACCAGTAGCCATACCCCTGAGAATGTTCAATGGAAATATCTGTCTGTCAGGGATCAGCCAACAGACCTCTACCCCATTTCTGACGAAGTCACCAATGCTATTAGAATTTCATCAGAAACTCCAGGGTCTAACGTACCTCTACTGAGATTTTGAGATTTTCAAATAAGGAACTGAAATTCTTATACAAGCCTCCACAACTAGAGCCTTGAATGAATTACTCAACATTCCAAATTATCGATATTTAGAAAACAGATGAGCATGTGTGTATAACATGCCTTTGCTTCTTCAAATCCAATTGTTTTCCCTGCGCATAGACATCTGTCCAATGGAAACTAGTCTGGGTGAAGTCACCAGTGGCTTTCCTGTGGACAAATCCAATGGACACTTTTTAGTACTTATCTGACTTGTCGGTTGCATTCAGCACACCTGCCTACTACTTCTTTTTTGAAATACTCTCATCTCTTGACATTAAGGAGACCACAAATCCCAAGAGTTCCTTATTCCTCTCTGGCAGCTCTTTTCCAGTCTTCAGTGATACACTTTCGAATAAACATTATCTGAGCCGAGCAATCAGAAACAACCCTCTCTGCAAAATCTCTCCCTGGAAATATCACAGCTAACGATTAAACTCTAAACATCTTCCTTTATTCACCACCACATACCACCATGAATCATTCAGAAGCCAACTTCTTCATATGCAGGCAGTAAATGGACATAATTGATTCAACATTATTCTGAGGTGTCCATTAGGAGGGCTCCCTTATGTGTCCCCCATCCCCCCTTATCCCCTCATCCATCACCCAGGTTTTGGGAACCCACAACCTGAATAGGGTGTCGCCCTGTGTGGGTTTGCAGCAGGTTTATTTCCCATTGTTGCTTTGTTATTGGCGTGTCACTGTTAGACCAGAGCAGATTGTGTTGTATACACACCTGGGGGCGGGCTTAAAGGCTGGCATAAGTGAATAGACTTTTTTTTTCTCTTTCTGAAGGAGAAATCTAGCCATGTGTGCTAAATATGACATTCTTCAGAACCCAAAAGAAAGCTCCTAGGAAGTTAAATTCTTTAAAGGAAACGGATTCTTGGCACCCTCTGAGCTCAGAGCACAAAATCTTCCCTCAGGTTCGCATCTCTCTTGAAGCACCTCCCTCCCCCCGCTCCCCCACAAAAGCAGCCATGCACTTTTTCAAGACCCACCAAGAACTCAGAGGGTGATCCCGCTCAGGATTCCACCCCATCCAACCTTCCTAGAGTGCATTTTCCCAGACACTCAGAGAGGAATGTGACCAGGGATTCTATGCTGCTCCTAGTTTTCCAATCCTCACACAGTCGTCCCAGGGAGCAGGCTTTGTTTCTCTGAGTCTCACAGCCCCCTCTGTATAGGGATGTCTCTTCAAGCTGGGTCTCCACGCAGTATTTCACCAACTTGAGTTGCACAGATGCTTATTTTTTCCTCAAAAACTTTCCATGTTTTAACTTTCCAACCTGTTTGCTACAACAAAGATGAATTCTCAGAGACTGCAGTTTGAGTTTATAGTGTGGGAAAATGTAACTCACCAACAGTTACACATAACAGCATTCACCTTCCCTCCACCTCTGTGCGGTGGCTCTGCGGACGGGCTGGGACTGAGGAAGAAGCACACACCTCCCAGAGGGTGTTGCCTTAGTCTTATGAGGGAAGCTCGATGTGACCTGTCTAGTGAGTTCCCTCAAAACGTTAGCCAAGGTCCCTAAGATTCTTCGGATTCTATCTCTAATAGAGATAGTAGTACTAATAGTACTAATTCTGTCAGCTACATAAGTGAAATTATACTTTTATGATGGTTTGATGTCTGTTTGGCCCACTTATTTGTGAGAACCATGAAGACCCAGGTTGTGTCAATTTGCCCTGTTGTATCCTCAGTTCATAACAATGCTTGGCACACAGTAGACCCTCAACATATAATAAGTTAATGGTGACCTCTGGAGGCCTCTAGATGATGCAAATATTAACTTGAGCAGTAGGCTTTGATGCCCATCTATAATAACTGATTATTCCAAGGAGTTTATTTACAGCTGCAAATAACACTTATACCAGGCTTTAAAAAACAAAAATCACTATATAAATCAGCTTTCTCTCATGGACCATCCATGCCCATGATGAAGCAAGAGACCGAGAGCCAGATATCAGAGTATACGTCAGACATCTGGGAAACGCAAAGTTCCACTAGAAGTACCAAAAGTATGGAAGAGAGTTATCCGGAAATGGCCATAGTTAAATAATCATTGTGTCACAGAACATATGAGACGATACTTACTAATAATAGTGAGTGTTTTATGATCATCCTTGAGCCATGAGTAAGCGATGATTAGCATGACAGTGCTGGAGGCCTCCCTCTGCATTAAGTGGCACTGAAGGATTGCTTAAACTTCCCTATCACAGGCAGCTCTTTGCAGAAAGCCAAACTCTTGAAAATAAACTCTAACTTTGGAAAGGAGAGAAATCACCAGCCCAACCAACTAGACTCCAAATAAAGCAGGCTAAAGATTCTCCTGCATGAGAGGGTTATGGACAGACCTGGCAATATACCAGACACTTACCACTTTTCTACTTATTTTGCTAATGGCACACTATTCCTAAGCAATGTCACTGAGGTAAAGATGACAAGTGCATCCTGGTGGGACCCATGTACCATACTTCACTCCACGCACACATAACCCTGGAGCATTTAAGAATCTATAGTTGAGATATTGTAAAAACTGTTGTTCAAATGAAAATCATGAGCAATATTAACAGTGGATGAAGGGTTGTTATTCTTGTATACCAGGGGTTCTTTGACTATATCCCAGGAAGCCCAAAAATCCCAAATAGATGAATACTCCATGTGGGTAAAACAAAGGGGAGGTTGAAAATATGATGTAGGGGCGCCTGGGTGGCTCAGTTGGTTGGACGACTGCCTTCGGCTCAGGTCATGATCCTGGAGTCCCGGGATCGAGTCCCGCATCGGGCTCCCTGCTCGGCATGGAGTCTGCTTCTCCCTCTGACCCTCCCGACCCTCCCCCCTCTCATGCTCTCTCTCTCTCAGTCTCTCTCTCAAATAAATAAATAAAATCTTAAAAAAAAAAAAAAAGACACTCACCATTTAAAAAAAAGAAAAGAAAATATGATGTAACCTCTTTGAACTTTACCCAGAAATTTCCCCAAGAGTCCAGTTAATTATAAAGTCATGCCAATGACAATGTTCAGGATATTTGCCTGACCTTTTTAATGGTGTATTTATTAATTTTAAATGAGAGTTCTGGAGCACTCTGCTCTGAAGTTTAAAGCAACATCTGCATCAGTTTTAAGCATCGGGACGTGTAGGTGTCAAAGCAGTGAAGTAGGGCTCGGTTCTTAGGTATCTCTTGTTACTGGCAGTTACATGAAGCCTTTAGGGGAACAAAGGCTATTCTCTATTGTACTGTGTCAACAACAAGATAAATAGAGAAGCGGTGGCATTAATACAAGATACCAAGTGGCTACCAGACCAAGTCACCAATAGCAAAGCCCCAAGACTTGGGAAGTCCTGTGGCCCTGAAGACTTCTTTTCCATGAGGTGTTCTTACTGGACCTGTCAGGGGCTCAAGATGAACCCCGATAGCCACTTCAGCAGGGCCCTGTTGAAGCAGGGTATCTGATCCCAAGAAGCAAAACCAGAAGAGCCACTAAATCACAATCTCCGACAATAGGACCACATACGGAGTCCAGCCTCTCAAATTTCAATGTGCATATACATCCCCAGGGTTCTTGCATGGCAGAGCCTGCTGTGGCAGGTCTGGAGTGAGCCCAAAGGCCTGGATTTCTGCATGTCTAACAACCTCTCAGGTAATACTGATGCTGCTAACCCATGGCCCACACTTTTGAGTAGCAAGGTGGTGGAGGGCTAGGAAGCTGTCCCAGAACTCATTCTGGTTAGCAGCCCTATGAGGTCAATTGCTCTTTGAAAGAAAAGCCTTTGGTCGGATCATTAAATCTAAAGGCAGAGCTGTAAACTAGGTTCGTTCTTTCCAACAACTTATTTAATGAGAGCCCAACAGCAACACTGAAGCACTTCCACCATGCTCCTAAAAATCCTGATTTCTTGGCTACCCCATTAGCATCTTTGAATCCAAAGGCAAAGATATATAAGCCATTCTAGTATTATAATATCCAATTTGACTTAAATTCAACTTCACGTGGAAAGACCAGCAGGTGGTTAAAGGGCCAGGCATTCAAGAAAGAGTTCTGAGACAACCCTCTGGAAATGCAGGAACGATTATGTTGCCAAATCAGTTATATGTGCGGTCATTTAGAGAAACAACTATCCTGTCGGTGGCTTTCGAAAGAGTGAGGGAGGTATCACCTCAATCTGAAGCTTAGACGTGAGAAGGAACGTATGTATAATGAATAACAGCGGTCAAAAGTCACCTATAAAAAGGATAGAGTTTTCTCTGTAAAGGTGCTATGCTTGATTTGAGGTGAATTAAACTAAGAGAGTCCATATCCCTGAGAAGTTTATAATCTAAGATCAAAAAGGCTAGAGCTACTGCCTTTGCTGTCCAAAGAAATAAAGAGGTTAAATTATCTGTCACAGAGAACATCTATGACACAGCTTAGGGGAATTTACAAGAAAGCAAAGCAAGATTGAATTGCTGTATGAAGAGATCAGTGAGTACGATTGTATTCCTCTCTCCTCTCACTCAGAAAATCATTGTTCCCTTTCATCTTCATCACTGATTCTGGCCAGCAAAACTGGAATACCTTGAAGGCAAAGGCTTTTTATCCACTAAGAAAAACCAATGGTGCTTTTGGAACCCTGGGTGGTCCTATGAAACACATCTGGATATCATCACATTCAATCACTTTAAAGATTAACGTGGGTGAAAACATCAGGACCTGCACAACTACTGGACCATGACTCAAATGGTAATAAATGCTGCAATGTGCACCTGCGGCTCTGCTCCAAATGGCGAAGTGGAGAGGAGCTGGTAGTAGGCATCGGCCCCTTCAGCTACAATACTTCAATACATGGCTGAAAAACCAAAGCTAGTTGGGTGAGTAGGCTAAGACAGGAGGGGCATCATAAGAGCAATTATTTAAACACCACTAATTAAACCATTTTATGGAGGTCAAAATTATTTCCAACCTCCAGTTAGTTTAAACAATATTTAATATAAAATAAATTTATAGTACAAATTTATAGTACAATTTTATTTAGCTTAATATGCAGGTTTTACCCTATATACCTCTTTGAAACAATTTTTATAGAGAGAAACTTATGGCCATCATGTTTCTTTACGAACTGGTGTTTGTCCCCCTGGAAACTGGAAATTATTCATTAGAAATGTAAAAATCTCTTAAAGAAAATAAATTGAATGGATCTCATCTGTGCAAGGCTGTTTCTCTTATCTCTCCACGCCCAGACTTGTAGAAGCATTATTACCCAATTATGTCTCTTAAATTTCTCCCCTGACTCTCATAAGAGATTCCTAGCTTAAATGCAAACATTTTAATTCAGTATGTCTCTATATATTTATTTCATATATTAAAAGGATTTAGGCTTAGAGTACAAATACTATTTATATAACACTTTATATCCAAGTGTCTAATAATCTTAACATGTCAAATGAACATGATATGGAACTCCACCAGAATGAAAACTGGTCCTCTTCTCTCCTTAAACTCATGATGGTTATCATCATTTTTACGGAACCAGGATGGACATAACACTATGCTTAATGGATATAATGCTGTGGACATAACACTATGTCCATAACACTATGGACATAATACACTGGTGTAACTTGACTTTCATCTCTCTTTTAAGAAAATGGCATTAGAGGGCGCCTGGGTGGCTCAGTCGTTAAGCGTCTGCCTTCGGCTCAGGTCATGATCCCAGGGTCCTGGGGTCGAGTCCCACATCGGGCTCCCTGCTCAGCGGGAAGCCTGCTTCTCCCTCTCCCACTCCCCCTGCTTGTGTTCCTGCTCTCACTATCTCTCTCTCTGTCAAATAAATAAATAAAATCTTTAAAAAAAAAAAAAAGAAAAGAAAAGAAAATGGCATTAGAATATAAATAGATAAGATTGCTCTGTGTTTTCCTCAGTTTCTTCCAGACTCTTTGATCTGTGACTGTCAACTTAATTCTTGGGTGCCCATTTCTTCTCCCTGACTAGTGACTTTGATCTCTATGTGCTTCTGGTTTGGGGATCCATTGCTTGTACTATTTAATTGGCTCTGTGTTCTGCCTTCCTTTTGGCTCACCGCTTATCTTAACTTTGACTTCCATCACTTGCAGAGCTCAAGGACTCCTCACTGTCTATACCCTGAGTTGTCCATCAGCTTCCTCAGTTCTGTCCAATCTGTTTCCAGCCTTGGCCATATCTTCATGTCAAGCATCTTGTCCTCCTTGTCACAATCTAGCCATGGTGCTGACAAATGAAGGGCCTTAGCATGCATTTCTCAGCAAGGAAATCACATGACAAAGAGTTTGTAGTTAAAAGCAATTGAACTGCAACGTGCAGGTTGTACATTGGAGGCACACAGAGTGGAAGTCCAGTATATCTGCTTCTCAGACCTTAACCACCATTTCTACTAACTCAGGATGGTGAGCGACGGTTTCCTTCACACACAGAAAACAACAGTGTTAAAGAGGTTTGTTTCAAGCTAGTTCAGAAATTGTGATCATATAAAGTCAAAACAATGGATTTCCAAATGTTAAATTAGCATCAGGCATTCATTATTGTAATTTTCTGGACAGCATTTAGATAAAGCCTGGTAGATCCATACGATTATCTCCAATGCAGAGTATAGTAGGATTCAATCATTCTCTCTACCAAGAGAATATGTTACTGCCATGTCAAATTACTCACCTTCTGCAGAGGATGAACTTCTCCAGGAAGCTTGAAAAGTATTTCTAGTTCTATATGGCACTGAATATGTATCATAAAAAGGGTAAGGGAATCTTTTTTTTACCTTCTTTTAGAAAAGTCTATTACAGTACTTGGTGCTGTGATTAGAGAGATGGTGACTTAAATCTCTTGAATACAAAAAAAGAGGAAGACAGCCTTTGGCCATAATCACTGCCTAGCCGCTCTGGTGAAACAGGAAACTCAGAAAGATTCCTCTCATCTTAGCTCTTGGCTTAGGAAAGAAAATCTTTGATCTCATATACCTGCATCAGACTTTTGGGTATATTATGGACATTTTCACCTCACTATATAAATCAGAGAGGACGTTTCCAGAGATACAGAAAGATAACAGGGAATATTAAAGGAACTTTATATTTCATATCCAGGAAGGAGTCTGGCTCATAATTTAATTCCTGTGTTTCTACCAATGTCTCACACACTTTCTCCTGCACATTACCCAGGCAAATGTACTGTATCTCCTGAGATCTGCTTATGAATAATGTGATCGCCTCTATTTAAAAATGATAGCTTTAATTTTGTTCATTCGATATTGAGTATTTTTTTATTTTATAATATTTGAAAACGTGTCCTGGTTCCACCACTTATAGGTAAACATAGAAAATGTGAAGATCATTCAAAGCAGTATGTAAGAGGAAGGAGTTAAGGGTAATGTAAGAGTCCTGCCAAGTTTCGTCTTCATTAGGTAAGAAGATCTATAAAAGGTTAATTACACATATCATGAATACCCATTTATCAATAGTCTTTTAGAAGATCTATTCTAAAAAGATTTTATCCACAGTAAAACAAAACAAAACAACAACAACAACAAAAAAAAAAACACAGCACTTTCAAGGCAACAATGCAGCTAATTATTAGGACAACTGCCAACTTAACCTTACTTCAAAATATATTTTTAATGAGCAGTCAAGATATGCAAAAATGATTAGTGAGGATATGCAATTACCAAGTGTTGGTAGGGCAGGCATCCAGTCATATTTATCGTGAAAGCCCCAGATGCCTCATCTAACAGCAGAAAGCCAATGAATGTTGGTTATGTGTTGAATGGATGAGCTAATTAGTTAGTAATCATTTATATTCTGATTGAAGCAGGCAAATGATTTAACCTGTAACTGGAGAGAAATCACTTAGTTACCTATCTTGGATTGCAGTAAGTTATCTAAGTGAAACTGAAGAGAATTCAAAAAAGCTTTTAGACTTTTAGTGCATTTGTCCTCAAAATCACATCTCCAGATAGTTTTCCTGCTATTTCACCTGGTGAGGAGACCACTATCCAAGAAGATAGTAGAACCTCCAGTTCTAACAGTGCCAGTCATTATTTGTTTTTATTATGATTTCTTTCCCAATACAAAATTAATACATTTATATCATATAAATGAGAACATACAGAAAAGCAATAGTAAGGGGCGCCTGGGTGGCTCATTCGGTTAAGCGTCTGCCTTCGGCTCAGGTCATGATCTCAGGGTCCTGGGATCGAGCCCCGCATCGGGCTCCCTGCTCTGCGGGAAGCCTGCTTCTCCCTCTCCCACTCCCCCTGCTTGTGTTCCCTCTCTAGCTGTGTCTCTCTCTGTCAAATAAATAAATAAAATCTTTAAAAAAAAAAAAAAAGAAAAGCAATAGTAAGAAAATAAAAATCACTCAGAACCCTACCAAGGACACTCTCTGCAATTTATTATGATAGGCTAAATCCTTTTCCTGTTTATTATCATTTGACTGTTTTTCAGAGAGATTAAATAGTAGACAGTGTTTTGAAATGTGCCTTTTATATAGCAGATATACATGTTATGAAACATTATTCTATAATATTTAACTCTGTACATAAAATTCCATGGCTAAATGTGCTGTTATTTTTTAAATTCTTTTTGATAAACTAAAGTTATCTCAATCTTCTGATATGATAAATAAATTTTAAAATCTGAAAATATTTCTAAATATTTCTTTAGGCTATCTTTATATAAGTAGAGTTGTTTGGTCAACAAATTTAATAAATATTACCAAATTGTTCTCCAGAAAATTTTTTTTTAATTTTATTATGTTATGTTAGTCACCATACATTACATCATTAGTTTTTGACGTAGTGATCCACGATCCATTGTTGTCCTATAACACCCAGTGCTCCATGCAGTACGTGCCCTCCTTAATACCCATCACCGGGCTAACCAATCCCCCCTCCCCCCTCCCCTCTAAAACCCTGTTTGTTTCTCAGGCCCATAGTCTCTCATGGTTCATCTCTCCCCCCAATTCCCGCCGCCCATTTTTCCCTTCCTTCTCCTAATGTCCTCCATG
>NC_138376.1:127474150-127499898 GCF_054177405.1 Leptonychotes weddellii
TTTTTTTTATTCTTATGTTAATCCCCATACATTACATCATTAGTTCTAGATGAAGTGTTCCATGATTCATTGTTTGTGCATAACACCCAGTGCTCCATGCAGAATGTGCCCTCCTCAATACCCACCACCAGGCCAACCCATCCTCCCACCCCCCTCCCCTCTAGAACCCTCAGTTTGTTTTTCAGAGTCCATCATCTCTCATGGTTCGTCCACCCCTCTGATTTCCCCCGCTTCATTCTTCCCCTCCCGCTACCTTCTTCTTCTTCTTTTTTTTTTTTCTTAACATATATTGCATTATTTGTTTCAGAGGTACAGATCTGAGATTCAACAGTCTTGCACAATTCACAGCGCTTACCAGGGCACATACCCTCCCCAGTGTCTAT
The DNA here is from genome assembly GCF_054177405.1 of Leptonychotes weddellii. NCBI lineage: Eukaryota > Metazoa > Chordata > Mammalia > Carnivora > Phocidae > Leptonychotes > Leptonychotes weddellii. The sequence continues at coordinate 127,474,534 of NC_138376.1, forward strand.
CACCCAGTCACCCCATCCCTCCCACCCCACTCCCCACTCCAACAACACTCAGTTTGTTTCCTGCGATTAAGAATTCCTCATATCAGTGAGATCATATGATACATGAAAGACAATAATTTTCTAATGTAAAGCCAGGTTTGAGGGAAGATAGGAGGGAGAAAAAATAGTAACTGTTTAGAAAGCCAAATAAACAAACACATACAATGTCTGCACATGAAGAAGAGAGCCTGTGAGTAAACCTCGTGATTACTCTTAAATTTTGGTTTGCTACAAAGTATTTTTATCTCTAGTTTCTCTGTAATCTTAATAAACAACCATATCAATTATATGCAGGTATTCTAGGAGCAGAAAAGGCATTTACTTGTTATGCGCTATTTGTGAGTACAGCTAACTTGTCATGATATCAACCATGTGCCAGTCATTTCTAAGTTAAAAGCAGTCTGAGAAAGAAAAATAAAAGGAAGATAGAAGGATCTCAGACAAAATGTAGGGGCAAGAAGGAGTTTTTAAAGGACAGGAGGGCCACCACCCTCCTTCCCAGGATGTCCCCCTGCTTTTCCAGATCACTACTGTTTTCGCCTACCCTTTAAATATCCTGCTCTGTGATCCTATGCATGCCACGGACTCTTTCTACACGAACTCTACTTATGCCCCCTCTTTATTTCTACTTTCTAGGGTTTATTTTAATGTACAGGAGCTGAGACAACATAGGCACTCAATAAGTATCTGCCACGAGTTGGTCAAATTCCCCAAATGAATGGCAGGTCTACCAAGGGACAAGATGAAAATGAAGTTAAATAAGAATGGTTGGTTGGTGGGTGAGTTTGATCAAAATGGTTACATAATTTTTTTCATCATTCTCCAAATGGTGACTGGGGCAAGTATTTACGTCCTGAACATCCTGGAAACTTGAAAGAGAGTCACTGAAGCGTGAGACATCAGCAGAAATGTTTCAAATAATTCAAGTGGCTGAGCCATAGGTGTGGACTTGGGAAAAGAAGGAGTCTGGAGATTTAAGGGCAAAGTGACAGTAAGTGGTAGCAACTGTCTTCGGGGATGTGCTCCACGTGCCCAGAGCACACGCAAGATGGACATGGGGATATCCTCCATACAATCGGCTAGATGTGTCCTGAAGCTGTGCTCTTCCTTGTCCCAAGGGCACAGTTCCGCTGCCCTCCACCTGCTCACCATCGATGCAGCACAAAACCTGAGTATAGATTTCTAGGGAGGCCATGAGAATGTCTGCGGGGAAGAAAACCGTGTGGATTCTGTGCGGATTCAGGGTGAGAAAACGACTGTCTTCCTTCTCCCCTCCCAAAAAAAGTGTTTGCTTTTCTTTTCCAGTTTTGATCATTAAGTTAATCTACTGGAAAATGAATATGTGTTCTATATTTCAAGAATAGAAAAATGACCTTTCTTAGTTGTTCACAGCTGCAACTGTGAGAAACCGAAATTAATATTGCTGCTAAATGTGGCCATGGGCTGGAAAAATGACCGTGCTTCCGTATAAGGGCACAGATGTCCTTTCCCAAAGAAGAACGAGGCAGCTGCTCAATCCATTTCCCAGAAAGACAAGTGAATTTTAAGAATGGCCCTACAAAATCTGAGCACCTAAATTTTTCCTATGGATCTCGATTATTGTAAATATTTGTCTGTGCACCTTGGAGTAGGCACTCTGTCCTCACTGCTTCCTGAGAGTTGAATTGCGAGCCAAGATGCTACATGACCAGAAGAGAGACCCCCAGTCCACCTGGCAACCTGCCCTTTCCCTTTTCAACCAGATTTCATACATCTCCTGCCCTCTCTCTGACTGCCTGGCTGACCATGACCATTCGGGGAGACTGAGCTCACTCCCTTCATGAAGGAGAAGCAGGTTTCGCAGGAAAAAGGACAACTGACCACAGTCTGCATCTGTACGTTTCTCTGCATTGTGAGGCACAGGCCAGCAGTAAAGGGGGTGTCAGATATTTCCTCTATGCCCTGAACAGAGCCTGACTCTCACCAAGTCCTTCTTGTCGGTTGACACATAGTACATAGAACATCGTTGTTCTGGTTCCCGTGGGCTCTGATTTCATATCAGGATGGACTCATTCTCATCATCGCGGTTCTGCTGAGTTTAACTGGGCATCCTGGGCTTCCTTGCCCTTTTCTGACCCCCACAGCAGCCCTGCTCTGGCTCGGCACACCTCCCAGCCAGTGTCTTCTCCTGTATCAGCAGCCACGCCCCCACAAAGGAACAGCCACCTGCACCCAGGTGCTGCTGGACTGCTGCTTCTGCATTCTTCTCAACCATGTGTATGTATGGGTCACATGTAAGTGCGAAAGCCCATGGACTGAGGGCACAGATGGTCAGCAAGTACGATTTGGTGTGATTCTAATGATAAGTATGTGTTGCCCTGAACCCCCACACCTTCTGACACCCCGGCCTTTCTCCTTCCCAAACCCAGAGGGCCCCATAACCCAGCAGGTGGAAAGGATGCTCCTGGCCCAGCATCTTGTCTCTAGAACCCTGTTCCGAGTCACTGCCCACATTTCCCCGGATTCGTCTGAGCCTGTGCCTTAATGGTTGTGAAATGTTTGCATGTCACCACTGCTGCCTCCTCGCCCAAGGACGCTGCTCTGTCAAAATCCCCCCACGTCTCCCACGAGGCCGCAGGTCTTTCCTCCCCATCTTAACTGACCACCGTCTATTTTGGTCCCTGTCTTCTCCCTTCCTCTTGCCGTTTTCTTTTCCTGTGGCTTCCATGACATCCTTATGTCTAAACTATTCAGCTGCAGTGGTGTTTCTTCTCTTCCTTGTTTATGGGAACCCTATTCTTTCTTCCCCCGAATGTTAGTATGGCCCATGGTTCTCCCCCATGACCCTGGCAGCCTCTTTCTCCTCCAAGGCTTCAACTTCCTACTACTGGATCAGGAATATCAGTCTTTACTTCAGAATTCCCTTTAAGCCTTGGTTGTTTATGGCTGGTTAGGAATATCAATTTTGAATGACTCCGGGACTCCTCAGATCCCTCGTAACCCAAAACTAAGTCCCTAGTTCTTCTTTTCAACCTTGCTTTTCTTCCTATAGCCCGTTCTTGATGTATGGCAACACCATTAACCCAGTGAGCCAGACCACCACCCGAGATGCTCTGCATCTTACCTTATTCTACTACTTTACTGTTACAGATGAGGCTCCCTGAAGTCAACATGGAGACAAAAATGTAAGTGTGAGTGCTTCACTTTGGAGAGAATCCCAGTCAAATCTGTAAGGGGGTGGAAAGGCGAAAGGAGGGAACAGTAACCAATAAAGCACGGATTTCCAAACTTGTTACCCTTGAGACTCACTGGAGGTGACTCCAAAAAAAGACAGAAAGACAAACAAGCCAAAAGCCTTTCCATGGCGCTCTTTCCTCCTTCGGCTCTAGATCAAATGCCTCCTCCAGGCAGGTGCGGGCATCAGGATCTGTCGTTGCCTCCCTCTCCTGCCACATCCAGTGCGGGTCCACCGCCTGGTAGAAGCCCAGACACAGGAGACCATGTCCAGTGTCCTCTCTAACCAGGCTGCTTTCCAAAGCCTTACATCTTTCAGACTGTTGCCTCTGCTTCAGCAGAGCGTAGACAAGCCTCAGCTCAGTAGATGCCTCATCTCTAATGCTTTTCAGAATCTGAGAGGTCCTGAAAGATCCTAGAGCTGTCCGTTTGAGGAGGTATAACACTTTTCTGTTTACTTCTCTGTCTTTCCCACTTGACAGCAAATCTTTCAGTGGAGGGCCGGGGTCCGCACTGAGCCGGATGCTTGTGAGCACAGGAAGGGGGGGGGCCCGCAGAAGAGACAGCATGATTTTTTTTAGATCTTAAAGCTTCTAGTGACTGGTATGTGAGTGGGGGTGAGTGTGGATGTCCAGAAGGAGGATAATTAAATGTCTGATGCAATTTAGCACCATTCCCTTCCTGTTATTGTTCTGGGTTTGCTCTCTGAATTGATAGCATGCATTTGGCCCAAACCCTGTGTTAAGCATTTCTGATGGTTTTGGCAAGTTTCCTGATGAAGGACCAGATGTGCAGGTACCAGAAGAGGGGCTGCCAGTTTATATCCATGGAGAAATTAGTGAGCTTATAAAATTCACACCTTTGAAATGACAAAAGCCGGTATTTTATTTCTTATGAGCAGATCTTCAGTGTATATGTATATTTACAAAGGGACAGTGAAGAACTGCCTAAACGTAGGACAAGTAACAAGTAGTTATTACAGACTGAGATATGATGTCTTTGACTGGAAAGTGAACCTGGTTACAGACTATATTTCTACCTACATCACTGTCATCTGAGCCACTTTCTGCCAACACGCACATATTTCTTCCATTCCCTCCACCACAAACACAGATATTGCCCTCCACTGAATAATCAAATAACATTTTTGGAACCAGAGACTCGCAGTTGGTTAAAGGCTTGGGCCCACAGCACACACAGTGCCTGGACTCAGCCCCTCTCCCTGCCCTTCCTCACCAGCGCTGGGCCTCGTCTCTCCCTGGATGAATCCCCCATGAATTCTAATTATAGGAGAGGGATAACAACCAGCAGGAAGGAGATATTTTATTTTTATATCTGCTGCCAGTAGATTGCTATTCACATTGCTCCAGGAAAAAAAAAAAATGTGTTTACAAATGTATCATTACACAGCAGATCCTAAATTGCACAACTATTAGCTGTTACTATTGACTATTGTCAAAGCAACACCGCTGTCTGGGAAAGGTCAGGCATTGCATTTGTGTTTTTCATGTGATGAATAACAAATAACGAGCCCCAGAATTTATTGAGCTGCTGAGATTTCATTCTCATATCCGCAGACTAGTTACTGGTTTTATACTTTTCTTTGCTGGCATCAGACAAATCAGTTCATATTTATTTCATTTTTTAATGCCAGAAAGGAGATCTGATTGGGGAAATTACCGCTCAGAAAAGCAACTACAAGCAAATTATGTTACTTGCGCACATCCTCACGTGCTATTTCATGCCCTTAGCCGAGAGCTGAAAGGCATGTTGGCTCTGGTAACAGGAGTGCAGGTGATCGATGAGCCCAGAGCTGTCAAGTGGTAGCCTCGTCCATGTCCACACATGCCGGGGGCTCCAATTGGTCTGAAGGCTGAGAACAGAGAGGCTGTACTTTCTCCACTTAGCAGTTCACTGGTTGAAGAAAGGTGTTAACCCTAAGCAGAAGAAGAGAAATAGCCGTCTCAACATGCTGCCATTAACTCTTCACCTCCCAGGGAAACATTACAACCCTGTGGCAGGTCCAGGCAAAAACATCCTGGGCAGATAACCCACTTACTCACTGGGCAAGTGCATGCGAATCATACCGGCAGCTTTCAGGAGCTGCACCAGGACACTGAACCCTACTTTCCAGCTCACAGACAGGTTGTGCGTTTGGCTGTGGGTAATCAGGTTACAAGAAAGCACGAAATTTCCATGAGGGCATGGCTCCTTGTCAAAACAAAACATATAAAAACATATAATCTAAGGTTTCGGCAGAAGAGATCTTTGGAAAGGAAAATACAGGTGAAAATAAAATGGTCTTGTTGCAAGAATTAAATGCAAATATGTTATATTAAATGTACCTAAATGATCACTTAATTCCCCTCCTCCTCCTCCTTCTTCTCTTTCTCCTTCTTCTTCTTCTTATTCCTCTTCTTCTGGCTGGGGAAGAAATAAGAGATATTCATCATAAATGTGGAAAATCCATATAGACAGAAGTGAAATTGCGGATTGGTATGTGAATGATGTGTCAGTGATGATACTAAGACAATTGACTGTCAGACAGTGAGAAAAACCAAACTGGATTTGTACATAGATCCCACACAAAAGTCATTTTCTGGTAGATTAAAATATTAAAAGAAAAAGAAAAAACTTTAAAATACCAGAAAAAAATTACAGGAAATATCTTTATAATTTGGGAAAGTATTTATTAAATATTACACAACAAACCACAATGAGTTATCACTTTACACCTGTTAGAATGGCTAAAATCAAAAACATAAGAAACAACAGATGTTGGCGAGGATGTGGAGAAAAAGGAACACTCGCGCACTGTTGGTGGGAATGCAAACTGGTGCGGTCACTGTGGGAAACAGTATGGAGGATCCTCAAAAAACTAAAAGTAGAGCTATCATATCATCCATTAATTCCACTACTGGGTATCTACCAAAAGAATACAAAAACACTAATTTGAAAAGATATATGTGTTTGTTTACTGAAACATTATTTACAATAGCCCAGATATGGAAGCAGCTCAAGTGTCCATAGTTAGATGAATAGATAGAGAAGATGTGGGGGATATATATATATAATGGAATATTACCGGCCATAAAAAAGAATGAAACCTTGCCATTTGCAACATAGATGGACCTAGAGGGGATAATGCTAAGTAAAATAAGTCAGACAGAGAAAGACAAATACCACATAGTTTCACTCGTATGTGGAATTTAAGAAACAAAACAAATGGATAAAAAAAAGGATAAAAGAGACAAACAAATGAAAGACTCAAATACAGAGAACAAATTGGTGGTTGCCAAAGGGAAGGTGAGTGGGGAGAGGCGTAAAATAGGTGAAAGGGATTAAAAGGACACATATCGTGATGAGCACTGAGAAATGTACAGAATTCTTTTTTTTTTTTAAAGATTTTTTATTTATTTAATTGAGAGAGAGAGAATGAGATACAGAGAGCATGAGAGGGAGGAGGGTCAGAGGGAGAAGCAGACTCCCTGCCGAGCAGGGAGCCCGATGCGGGACTCGATCCCGGGACTCCAGGATCATGACCTGAGCCGAAGGCAGTCGCTTAACCAACTGAGCCACCCAGGCGCCCCCAGAATTCTTTTTTTAAGATTTATTTATTTATTTTAGAGTGAGAGAGACAGAGAAAGAGAGAAAATGGGAGAGGAACAGAGGGAGAGGGAGAGAGAGAATCTCAAGCAGCCTCCACACTGAGCACGGAGCCCAAAGCAGGGCTTGATCTCATGACCCTGACATCATGACCTGAACCAAAATCATGAGTCAGACGCTTAACCAACAGAGCCACCCAGGTGCCCCAGAAATGTATAGAATTCTTAAATCATTATATTGTACACCTGAAATGAATTTTAAAACCATTACACAACAGAGACTGATACATTCAGTTTCATGAATACTAAAAAGTAGTTTTGTATCTAAATACACCCTAAGAAGGTGGAAAGATAGCACTCGCTTTGGGGGAAGATACTGACAATGTGAATAACTTAAAAGAGGAAGCTATTCTCTACATTGTAAACAGCAGTATAATAGGTCAATAAGAGAAGATGACCAGCACGAGAAGAAATGGAGTGGGAAACACAAACAAGTGGTTCATAGGAAAGGAAACCAACCCAAATATAAAGTAAACTTGTGAAGAAAATGTCAACATCAGAGGTAACTATCTTTTAAAAATGATCATTCATTTTTCACAAATTAAATTATTAAATGTTCTCAAGAAAGTGGAGCAAAACTATTTGCATACTTGATAATCATACACCTTTATACGATTACACTGGAGATTAACGTGGCAATATTAACTTAAGTGGAAGACACAAACACCAGATAGCCCAGGAAATCCATTCCTTAATCCTAACACTCGAGGGAAATCCTTTTACATAGTCACCAATGAACATGTACAATGGATGTTCCCATGGAAATGACAGAAATACTAACAAAAGAAAGAGTGCACATTTTGTGATGTTTTCACAAAATGGACTCGTATACCATGCTTCAAGTGTATGAATAACAACTGCATATATACACACATACCCTCACAATGATGGAAAAAAACGTTTATATCAATTATGTAACATTTTAAAATAGATACAATTATATACTGTTTAATGACACATGTATTTTTAGATAGAATTATAAAAATGTGCAGATATGATCAACACCAAATTGAAAAAGTTATTTTTCTCAGGGAAAAGAAATCAGAGAATATGATTGGGAAGGTGTATCCTTGGAAATGGGGGTTGGGGCCATATTGATGATATTTAATTTCTGAAGGCAGAAATTCTATCCCTCTGTCCACTGTCTTATATGACTGTTTCATAATAAAATTTTAATAATAATAAAAGAAGATGGTAGCTACACTCACGGCGAGCATGACATAAGGTATAGACTTGTTGAGTCAGGTTTTGTACACCTGAAACTAATGTAATATTGTGTGTCAACTATACTTCAATGGAAAAAAAGATAAAAAGTAATAAAAAATAAAATAAATTTTTCCTCAAAGCAAACACAAATCTCTTGATATCTGATAACAAAAATCAATGCAAAGCAATCTGTTAAAATATGTTGCCCAAGCTTGGAATGGGTAGTGTTTCATAGAAGAAAATCAGGTTCCAGAGGGACAATAAAGGCATTCATGGACAATGGCTTGACCTTTAGGTGAAGATCTCTTACCAAACTGTCACTATCAGGAATTTGCTTTTTTTAGTATATCCCACCCATTTTTTCCCTAAATGCCTTGAGTTCCCATTGTTCCATTAATGTTCTATTATTACCTAGCATGATGAACGGAAAAATAAATTTCCCTTATTGGGGAACATCTTTTATAGAAGTGGGAGATTACATATATAATCTGCAAGTGTACTGTATCTGTATCTTCTAATCTATGTCTTCCTGATATACGACATTCCAAATGCTAAACTCCACATTTCATAACTTTATGAACGGCGGTGAGATGCACACAGATTTCCAAAGAAGACAATAATGGTCTAGTAACATGTGTTAAGGGTTTCCTGAGCATTTGAGCTTCGCAGTTGCTGAGTTTAATCTTTGACCAACTCTCAAAGACAAGTCTTGTTACTTATTTCCCAGAAAAGGAAAGTGAAGCTCATCTATCAGGCTACATCCCAAAACACACTGCTACTAAGTGGAGGAACTGAGCGGGATCTTCAGGACGTGCTCCAAAGCTCTTTGACCAGGGCAAGTGGCTTTTCTCATCATGTTTTCTTGAATTAAGTATTGCTCAGTTCAATTCAATTAAAGAAGCATTAATTGAAAGCTTCCTACGGGCAAGGCACTGCTCTGCCTAATAAAGTTGTATGGCTGACCTCAGGGGGTATCCTACACAAGCAGGGTTCATGTGACAGACTGTATACTAGGACGATTGCCCACATTGAGGTAGGTTACACTATTGTTCTAAATTATTTGCTCCCTCTCTGTCAGATGATCATATATCCCCACGTGTCACCATCACCTGTCATACCCCTCTCTTCTGAAGCTGCAGGACTGTCATAGGACATGCTTTGGCCAGTGAGTGGGACATGAGTGGACATGACATACCACATATGAACAGGAACTTAGAGAGAGAGTGATTTCCACCAGACTCAGACCAGGCCTGGGGCACAGTGAATCGGCAAGCAGTGCTGAGCAGTGGTCAATCCGCAGCTACCACATTCATAACGTGAACAAGAAATAAATCCTGTAAATGTTGGGAACTTAGTTCTGGATGTTACTGCTCCCATGGTAAAGCTGGCCACCCCACATGAGTGTGCAGGTGCACATATACACATGCATGGAGGCACACACACACATGCATGCATGCACACACATGCACACCCACGCTCACATGCATACACATGCACAGATGCATGCACGTGGATGCACACACATGCAGAGATGCACACAACACATGGAGGAATACACATGCACACACACACATGCAAGTACACATGCAGGGAAACACACACATGCATGTGCACGGATGCACACACATGCATGGATGCACACTCATGCACATGCGTGCACAGGCCACATGCAGGGATGCAAACACACACGCATGCACACATACACAGATGCGCACACATATGCAGGGATACACACCTGCCCACACGTGCACGGATGCACACACATGTACACAGGCACACACATGCACTACACACACATGCTTGTGCACATGTTGTAAAGCAAAGAATGCATCAGGAAAGGTTTCAGAGAAGCAGCAGCATTTGGCCTGGAGTTTGAAGGATTCCCCCAGTATTCAGTCTTCTCCACTTAAATTCTGCTCCCAGCTTTGCTCTTCCTTCTGCATGGACCATCCCTCCCATGGACTCCCAAGTCCCAGTTGAAGCCCATGCTCCCTTCTGGTGTCCCTGAGCCCCAGTGACCATGTGCCCTGGGCCACACAGGAAAATCATAAAACCAGGACACCACACGTGTTCAGGTTAGGAAAACAAAAAGCCTAATTCTATTCATCAAGCCAGACAAACAGTAGCCAGGGGTTAACAATAGTACATTTTTCATAAACAAGATCAAGGTATCCTGGATTTATTCACAATCTACTCATGTCCTATTGTTTATTAAACCATAATCACTCGTTTCTATTATTACTCAAAGAAAAACTGAGGAGTTTGTAGACCTGCAACTTCCTTCATCTCCTGGTGTGTCCCACAGACACCTCACTCCACATCGCTTTCATCAGTTCCAGATTAGCTCCATGACTCAGGGGAGGCCTGGAAGGTGAGGATGCTCGTGATGTTTCTCTGAACTCCACTTAGTTTGGGCGAACTGTCCTGGCTGTGGTACACCACTCTGCCCAAGAGATCAGGGGGGCAGGTGCACTCATGGAACTGTATGCAGAGCGGACAACAAGCTTGTGACAGAGGGAAACCTCTGGCACTGAAACATTTTGGGTGGAACCATTAAGGTCCTATTGATTCCTCCTTGAGTGTCTTGATAAAAGCAATGCCCACCAAAGCCAGCATGCTAACACTGGTTTAGGGTCATGGGCAACCACAACTGAGGTCCTGAATACTGCAAAGCATGGATAACAGGATTTGGACAACACAGCCTACAAAGTCAGGAGTGGGCATGCAGCCCGTAGCCTTCAAGTGGACACCTCTACTCTGCTTTTCCCCAGAAATTCATCTGCCCCAACTGTATCCATGACCCAACTGAGTTGTGTCTTCAAACTTGGCCAGCTTTTGATTTTAGATTTGACCACGGATTCCCCTATTCTCCATAACCTACAATTAGGAAGTAATTGGTCTCTGAAAAAATAACTTTCAGAGAATTGGTGAAGGGCCAGGTTGTGCTCAGCTGAGTCAGGAAATGTATGTGGCAAATAAGAGTCGACTAGGCTTTGAAGAATGTTCTTAGCATGCTTTGCAGGCCTTCTCTCAACAGACACTGTATTGTGACAGCTAACTTGTGGTTAACTCCCCAGGCTGTGACTCCCCGGAAACAGTGGCCAGTGCACACAGGCATGCAACAAGACTTTGCTAAAGGCATTAGTGATGGTGATGAGGCAGGTAGAAGCAGATGAAGGATCCGGAAAAGAATTTTTAGTTTGTTGAGGTTTCTGTTGATGTTCTTTTTTAATAAAGTAGATTTTCTTTCTTTAAAAGGTTTTATTTATTTATTTGACAGGAAGAGAGAAAGCACAAGCAGGGAGAGCAGCAGGGAGAGGGAGAGGGAGAAGCAGGCTCCCCGCTGAGCAGGGAGCCAGACGCGGGGCTCGGTCCCAGGACCCTGGGATCATGACCGGAGCCGAAGGCAGACGCTTCACCCACTGAGCCACCCAGGCGCCCAATAAAGTAGATTTTCATCAGTATGATGACACACTGGTTAACAGCATAGGACTTTGAATCAGATGGGGTTATATTTTCATTTCTCTCTACTATTTGTGACTTGGAGCCTTCGGCAAGTTACTTAGCCTCTCCAAATCTCAAGATCCTTATGGATAAAGTGGGCTTATCTTCTGGGGAATTACGTACAGATTTAGTTTGGTCATGTGGTGTAGTATTACATGCCGGCATCTGGCACACGGTCCGGTGCAGTCAATGGGACTTTGTGCATGTGTTTGTGTGTTTTGAAAAGAAGGGGATTATTCCATGATAGAAAATGGAGGGATTAAATTTAAAGAAAGTGTTGAAAATAACAAATGTCAAACTTGTTAGTGGTCAGGGGTGAGTGGAGGGGGTGGTGAATAGGAAATAGCGTAATCAAGAGCATGGAAATGGACTCCATACAGCACATCCCAAAGACCTGCTCAGGTTCCTGTGAGGAGCGTCACTGCAATGGTGGACCAGTCAGCAGGTGCAGGATGGAAGCAGGAAGACCCTCTCGCAAGGGCCACTGCCATATAATTTATGCAGAAGAACCTCACTCTGACCAATTATCTATGTAAATAGTCACACCTTACTCTTTGTGGTCTTGTACCTGCTTTCTTTGTCCTTTCCTCAATACACCACAATAAGAGAAAAGATGTTTTTAACGACTTTGTTCTCTGGAGATGCAATAGCATGCTTTTAAAATAGTACATATAGCATTGGGTGTCTGAGGAGACCTGGCCCAGGTGTGTGTAGGCTTGTCTGTGTACACCTGTGTCTGAACCCACAGGCATTGCCCCATGCAAAGAACTGCTTCTCCACTAGAAAGAAATTAAAATGCACAAGCAGACACATCTCTACATCACACACTTACACATAAGGTGAACTCAAAGAAAAAGAGGCATGGCACTTACTTTATTACAAATTACGTCTCATTTTATTTTGCTGGTAAGTTTCATGAAAATCTCATTTCAACTTAGCATAATTCATTAATGCTGCAGCATAATACCATTAAGTACTTCCAGAACATTTTGACTGTTATACTCAGTTGAAAATTATTCTAAATACGGGGTCTCAAATTAAATGCATGTATGACATCTAACTCATTATTCTCAGATGCTGCAGGTTTCTCATTGATTTCATTTACAGCATTGCCTTTTTCCTCTGTAACTTCTCTTTTTAATACATTTTCTAATGCAAGCACCCCAGACGCCCTAAAAAGGCAGAAAAAAAGGGATTGTAATAAATGGGAGTGCAGAAGGCACAGGGTGATTCTGTAGTACCATCTAGAGTCTCTTGAGATCATGACAATCTTTCTAATAAGCAAAACATTCTTTTCCTCTTCCATAGATTTAGTGAGATTTGAGGGAAAATAATTGTTTATTTTCTCCTTACACTTCATCGGTTTAACCCTAAGTTAATTGAATTTGTGGTGTGCTGAATACTTTCACTTTTGCATCTTATGGTTTCCCAGACACACCTCTACTTTGCAAACAGACCACTAAGATATCACTAAGAGGGACTGGGGTACCCTAGGGCCTATTTTTACTATGTGAAATTCAGTCCTAGACAGCAATTTTTGATTATATATTCGGGGAAAGGATATTTAAGGACATGATTTATTAAATATAGGGAAATATTCAACTGGACATCTAAGCAAATATGTCATAAATAAAATCTGTTTTGAATACAAAGTAAAATGTGCTAAAGAAGAGCAAAGGGAAGGAATAAATACAAAGTGTCTTTTCTTTTTCCCGTGTGCTTCCCCTATTCCCTTAAAACCCACTTAATTTATCTCGGGCAAGTTGCTTGTCCCTGCGGTGCATCTGCCTTTTATGATTATCTTCTTTACGCAGAGGGTTGCCCAAAGCTATCAGTGGTCCCTGTTTCCTCTGAATTAATGCCACTGATAAGCGGTAAAAGGGAGAAATGTTGGCAATATATGATTATGGATTAAATGATGCAATTTCAGGGTCAGTTCTACAGAAAGCACTTATGAAAAATCTGACAGCGGAAGATGAATGGGTGGGGGGGCATTTACAACAGTGACGGCCGGCGCGGGGCCGATCCCGAGGCTCTGCTGCCACCTGCCGGCCGCGAGGGGAACCGAGCCTAAGCCCACGCGCGGCTCCTGCCGCGGCTCGCTCCCGACGGCACAGTTCTTACTTCAGGTCACAGCTCACAGACCTGCCAATTAACCCTCTTGCCGTATTTTTATTCAGTTTAACAGCGGATATGCCCAATACTGGCAGAAACGCTGGGAAATATATTCTGAACTCAGGTGACATATTATACGTTGAAAGTACCTCGGTGCTTTATTTAAACCATCTAACTGATAAATTTAAACAATATATACGTGAAAGCAAGGCGGAATTTGAGAGAGAACTGGTAATAACTTCGAGGTAATTACTTAGATTGTTACCTTACGACCTATTCTCTGCCCCAGTGTAGTAAATAAATGCACACTTTGCACTTCGACACTCACTTTCTTTGAGTAAGATGCAAGGACTGTGTTTAGTACTTCTGTGTGCAAGCATGCACACAGGCCACCACTCCGCGGTGAAGGGCGGCTTCTTCCCTTCTCCCTTTCTAATCTCCAAGGTGCTGAAAATAAATTTGATGCAGTAGTTCTATTTTTTTTTTTTAATTGACTCGGTATTTGATTTCTCCCTAGAGACTGCCTGCTGCCTGAGGAACGAGGTCGAGATGAGATTTCTGTCGTGCATTAAGCTAATGTGGATGGTTTAAGTACAAGCCCAGGAAGTCGATTTAGAGACCAGATACCCTGAGATAAGTAGAGAGAAATTAATGAGCGCGGCCTTAAGCACTTGGCCGCCCAGGGCGGGACTGTTGGTGGAGTGGCCGGGATGCTGGGCACCAGGGAGGGCTGGGCAGAGCCCCTCCCTGGGTGTGCTGCTTGATGTCACTGCATGGAAATCCTCAGGACGTTTTGGAAGGCAGTCAATTAGTTGCAGTGGGGGGAGCTGCAAGTCCCAGTGCCTCCTGAGCTGCATTTACAGCTGGAGGGAGGAACGAGTATGTCTGAGGTCTTGCAATGGACCACATAGGTATTTGAATGTTGTGGTACCACCAGTGGGGTGAGCGGGGAGATAACCCTCAAGGGCTCCCAGATACCACACTGCTTTTCTCCGTGTGAAAGAGAAGCAAGCCATAAGGGCTTCTCCAGGAAATAATGTTTTAAAAGTTTATACATACAGGGCGCCTGGATGGCTCAGTTGGTTAAGCGACTGCCTTCGGCTCAGGTCATGATCCTGGAGTCCTGGGATCGAGTCCCGCATCGGGCTCCTTGCTCACCGAGGAGTCTGCTTCTCCCTCTGACCCTCCCCACCTCATGCTTTCTCTCTCTCTCAAATAAATAAATAAAATCTTTAAAAAAAAAAAAGTTTATACATACCTACAGGTCAAATCTTCCCCCCATTTCCTGTATTGCTATGTGTATTTCCAATAATATATTTAATGGGTTTACTTCTTTATTTACTTTATCTTGTTTGTAATTCCCTGGATTATTGGCCAATGAATATTTAGAATAATTATGAATATGTAGAATAAACAGATTCTTTCCTTGTCATTCCATTAAAATGAATTAAGTAAAATATGGCAAAAAATTCACATATTTCTAAAATTAAGGTCATAAGAGTAAGTTACATCAGTGACATGTCTTCTGCCTGAGCAAATGCATGAGGCTTGATTCCTGAATGTCCCATGGGGCTGAGATACCAAGACTCGTGGACACTTTTGGTCGCTAGCAAGGATGGAAGGACATGGAGGAGAGCCAGTTGGCCAAAGCAGCCCAGCAAGGCAGTGCCGTGCAGGGTGAATTATGGAGATGATGAATGCACTGAGCTTTCTTCCAGCTGAAGAGTTAAAGAGGAAAATTAAAGGGAGCAGGACTTAGTCACCATGCTACCCCTTCCTGATGGAATAAGTAAGCAGCAGACACTGTGATAAGGGGGAGGATTTTGATGCTACCTGATATCCATGTGTTTGTGAACAGGCAGAGAGTGTCTTTGAACTTCCCTACTACTGTCTAGACTCAGACTTGGACTATTCTGGCTGCAAAAAGAACTCCACCATGCTGTCTATGCCTTCCAGAAGGCAGCAGGCTCGGTTTCTTTCATTAGGTCCCCAAAGTGACTGCCTAACGCATCCATCAGGGATAAAACGAATCCCTGTCTGCTCCCTTCTCCTGGGGGCTGTCGGGTTAGAGGTGGCTGAGAGCAGGTGAGGTTGCAGGAAGACTCACCTGGGCATGGTGGGACGTGTAGGCTCCACCACCAACCCTTCAGGAGTGGGTGTGGACCCATCCCTCACTGCCGCGTGACCCAGGGAGCATCATTTTGTCTCTGCATGCCCTGGTTTCTTCACTTCCAGCAGGTTGACGATAGCAGCGTCCCCTCATAGGGGAATTGTAATGAAGAGAGGAGCTAGGACACAGAAAACATCGAATAGAGCCGTTGACTGATGTTGGGGCTATTACTTATTTACATTTGTGGAGCATCTGCCAGACGCCAGGTACAAGACAGTATCACTTTCATTCCTGACAACATCCCGGTGAGTTTCATATTGATTTCTCCATTTTGCAGACGAGGAATCGAGGCTGAGGGCAGTTAAAGTGCTCTGTCGAGGGTCACACGGGACAAGTGACAAAGTCTGTGTATAGACTGAGAACCCAGAAGCCAACTTTGCTAGGTTGATATCACCCCCACTGCAGCACAGTAACGTGCCTGGCGCCCTCGAAAGCTTTCACATTAAATGTTTGGAGAGCATAAGAGATGGAAAACATGCTTCCCAACGTGGGGAGACAACGCTGCGGCTCATTCCTGAAAGAGGTGAGATGTGGGGAGGGCATTGCAGGCAGAGGGAGGACCTTGGGAAAGTCCCTCAAGGTGGGAGAACAGGTGAGGTCTGGGAAGAGGAAGGTGAGCTCAGTGTCGTTGGACTGGTTTCGAAGGTGCACGCAGAATATGTGAGAAATGGAGCTGTGAAGGTTGCCTGAGGACAGATTTGGAGAGATTTGAATGCCAGGCTGGGTTGCGGTTTCAGAGTCTCAGCCGCTGACATATTTCTGGGCCAGGTAAAGGCATGCTCAGGGCTGTGTTCTGGCAACACTGAATCGAGTTTACCACGGGGAAGGCAGTGACCAGTTACCAGAATATCACAGTCCCAGAAGCTCATGATTTGTGGCTTTGGAAGAGGGGAGACTGACCCAGTGTGAATCCTCTTGCCATGGACCACCTGAGCCTCCTGTGACCCCTGCCCCCATCTCCCGAGGGCTGGCACACACTGTGGGCTGTGAGCTAGAGACAGAATTCCTTACACCATCCCCAAAAAGGTAGCACAGAACAATGACAAGGACACAGGCTGAGTTACACATCAGGGACTCCCAGCCCAGCCTTGCCATCTACTAGCCATGAACGTTACTCAGCCTCTCAGAACCTCCTTTCCACAGCAGTGACAGGAAAACAGCGACATATCTAAGTGGCCAGGGGATGGTCTTCCAGTGAGAACAATGAGAATAAAGTGCCTGTGTGGGCTCTTCTGCCGTCTCTCTCTTCCTGGGCTCCTGACAGTGCTCATGTCCCCCAGTAGCTAAGCACCGGCTCTGCTCCTTCTGTCTTTTGTAGGAAGAGCCACAGGAGGGACGCCTGGGCAGCTCAATCAGTCGACTCTTGATTTTTAGCTCAGGTTACAATCTCAGGGTCATGAGACCAATCCCCATGTCAGGCTCCCACTGAGCATGGAGTCTGCTTGAGATTCTCTCTCTCCCTCTCCCTCTGCTCCTCCACTCATGGTCTTTCTCTCTCTCAAAAAAAAAAAAAAAAAAGTGATGAAATAAAAGAAAGAGAGAGAGAGAAAAAGGAAGAAAGAAAGAAGAAAGAAAGAAAGAAAGAAAAGAAAGAAAGAAAGAAAGAAAGAAAGAAAGAAAGAAAGAAAGAAAGAAAGAAAGAAATGCTAAAGGAGTTGCAGCGGGATGGGGAAGGATGGCCACTCCATGCACACTCTGAAATGCAGCTGAAGAGGGTCACCTGGGTGGCTCAGTCATTAAGCGTCTGCCTTCAGCTCAGGTCATGATCCCAGTGTCCTGGGGTCGAGCCCCGCATCGGGCTCCCTGCTCGGCGAGAGGCCTGCTTCTCCCTCTCCCACTCCCCCTGCTCGTGTTCCCTCTCTCGCTGTGTCTCTCTCTGTCAAATAAATAAATAAAATCTTTAAAAAAAAATAAAATGCAGTTGAAGAGCCTCAAAGAGGAAGCTTTCAAGGATATTAGGCACAGCCATCCGAGGAGCTCAGCATGTACCATATTCTGTTCCTTTCATTTTCCTTAGACCTTTTTTTTTTTTTTTTACTTTTCTCTCTCAAAGTGAGAGCTATAATGTGTACTATTTTGTCTGATGTATGGGGGACACTAAATAAGACGAAAATAATAACCCTAAAAATACACCACAAACAAATCACAGGACATACTGTTTGAGTCTCCAGCTGTTCGAGTTTGAACAAAAGTATTAAGAAAGCATATGGTCTCTATAAAACACTGTTTCCCGAACTGTGGGGCTACCCTTTCTTTCTATAGTACTTTCATATTTAATTAATCAGAATTATAAAATGTGGCATTAAAGAAATGCATAAAGAAGAAAATAACAACTGAAAATATCCCCATTTCCAGGCATAACATAGTTAACAATTCAGGCATTTGAAAGGCAGTGTTTTCCCCATGAGTATGTTGAGTGTGCTGACATACATGTTTATTCTGAAACATTCACATAGATGAACTGTGTTCACTATTCTTCACTTCACGTTATGTAGCTGGCATTTCCTACACTATGAAAGTATATATAGCCAATATCCAATAACTCCCCCTGCTACAAAGAGATGATATAGTAAGTGAAATTGTACATTAGTATTTGTCCACATTTCTGATTATTTTTCTAGGCTGGATTACCAACAATAAAAGTCTGGCATAAATGTTAAGAATATCTGAATGATTTGGATACATGGAGCCGAAATGCTTTAATAAAGGAATTTAAACTCATACGGCAGTACAGAGGAGTACTAACTCACTGTATTCATCAGCCTTCATTATATTTTTAAATCTTTGCTAATTTAATTTTGCCAAAATTGATCTGTGGGAAAAGATGAGTTACTGAGTTAGTTTTCCCTACTCTCCCGGATAGAGAGGAATAATGAGAAGTCGGGGATACGGCTCCAGAGCCTAGAAGAAAGTTCTAGGCTGCACATATTGATGCCAGGAAATTGAAGTGAGCTGAAGCCAGGAGCTTCTGGGACCGCACCCAGATTACCTGCTCAGTCATGTTCTTTAATTCCCCTAAAGCTGAACAAAAAGTGACAGAAAGTGTAAAAAAGCACTAAGGATCCTACAATGGCAATGACTATGATGCCACTGATGATGAGAACATCAATAATAAGGTGTATTCAGAACATAATAAACACGAGGCTACCCATGTGCATTTATTCACACATCACACACAGGAAGTATTAACATTTCCACTGAATCAATAAGGGACTCATTCTCAAAGCCATTGTCTAGCTCACAGGTGTAGACGTAAAACTTGCTCCCAAGTTGTCTTACTCTAAAACATGTGCTCTTTTCCATCAAGTTGAGCCACATTCGTAAAATACTCATTGGCCAACAAGGATGTTGGCTGGAAAGGGCTAAAATGGGCATTAGACTTGTCTTGTTCAACCCAGTGCATGGAATATATTTATTGATAGCTCCTAGAATGTCTTCCTCTTATAGAAGGTGGTAAATATTGTATATATAAGCATATATGAAATTAAATATATAAATAAATATATAATATTACATAGCTATGAAACATATAAATATTAATATACATGAACATAGGAGTATAACATGTGTTTCTATAACACATATATAAACATGACCTAATTTCAATTTTATAAATTTTAACATGTAGGGGCACCCGGGTGGCTCAGTCAGTTAAGTGCCCGACCCTTGATTCCAGCTCAGGTCATGATCTCAAGGGCCTGAGATTGAGCCCCACATCAGGCTCTGCACTCAGAGTGGAGTCTGCTTTTCTCTCTCCCTCTGCTCTTCCTTCTCTCGCTCTCAAATAAATAAATAAATAAAATCTTAAACTTTGACATGTAATTGAAAATTAAACAGCAACATTTCCAGATCCGTATTTCCTGAATTTCATCACAAGTTAACCATGTCAAAGGAGAATATGACTTGTGGCTCCAGTTCCATACAATGATACCATTGTACACTCACCCTGATCTCACCACTCCATCCACATGAATAAAATGAAGAAAAGACAATTATTTGTGGTGCTTAACTAACTCAAGAATCCATGCGGAGCGTTTACACGGTCTGATGTGTATAAACTTGGAAGTCATCACTCCCATCCCCATAACCAGAAGCATCACTCCCATCCCCATAACCAGAGAAAAGTTAAATGAAATAAAAATTAATAGCTCTTTTTCTCTCTCTCAGAGAATCAAGGTCACAGGCGAACTGCTGCCTGGACAATTGGAGGGACAGACATGCACATACAGAGAATCATAGCTTCCCCCAGTGGAAGCCCAGGAGCAGAAACGACTTATAAGCATAGAGCAGGAACATTTAAACTGCAACTGAATAAATGCAGGAGACTCCATGCAGAGGAGGCTGAGAGTTAAAAACTTCAGTTTTGGAGGCCCCCACACCTTTACCGCTAGGAGCCTCCTGTGTCCTCAGAGTGAAGTTCTGAGAAAAAGCCCCTAGTGCATCCTACAGGGAGTGAGGGAAAGTGAGAATTTTGAAATGAACCCAGGATTCTGTTCTCTTTCACAAGGTCTGCCCTCAGAGAAAACAATTTTACCGGAGCCCTACTGCCTGGGTTCTACTGAAACCTAGCTGATCTGAGGAAAAGGAAATACCCAACTCAGGCTCACTGAGAGACTAGGACCTAATCTCCAGATTAAAAATGCTCCCCCACCTACCTCTTATCTCCAATCGATGGGACTTCAGCATAGCAACGGGGGGTTGCAGCTAAAAGAACTGCAAGCCTCAGCCCCATTTCAGGAGGCTCCAGGGACACCCAAAGAAAACAGGGGAGACTGAAACACAGAGACTAAAGGAAACATTAATCTCAGACAGACACCACAGCTACTACACATGATAAACACAGACTAACTTCCAGCCACATAAACACAAAACCTCACACTGAGGGTCTTTCTTGGTTCCTTTTACTCAATATGTCTGGCTTTCAACAACAAAAAAAATCGCAAGCTGTGCCAAAAGGCAAAACAAAACACACAAACAAACAAACAAAAAAAACATAGTCTAAAGAGACAAACCAAGAATCAGAACCAGACTCAGAAATGGCAGAGATTTTGGAATTATCAGACTGGGAATTCAAAATAACTATAATTAATATGCTAAGACTTCTAATAGAAAGGTTAGGTAAGCAAGGAGATGAAAACTAAGTAAAAATCAAAAGGAAATGTTAGAAATCAAGAACACTGTAACAGAATTGAAGATTGCCTTTGATGGCCTCATCAGTAGACTGGACATGGCCAAAGAAAGAACCAGTGAGCTTGAAGATATGTTCATAGAAACTTCTCAAACTGAAATGCAAAGAGATTTAAAATAATGAGATATATAGAACAGAAAATCCAAGAACTGTGGGCCAATTGCAAAAGGTGTAAAACACACATAAATGGAATAACAAGAAGGAGAAGGAAAAAGAGGAAGAGGAAAGGGGGGGAGGGAGGGAGGAAGAAAGAAGTGAAATAATAATGCTGAAGAATGGAAAAGTAGGGGTGCCTGGGTGGCACAGTTGATTAAGTGTCCAACTCTTGATTTCAGTCATGATCTCAAGCAGGTAAGATCCAGCTCTGTGTTGGGATCTGTGCTCTGTGTGGAGTCTGCTTGAAATTCTCTCTCCCTCTGCCCATCTCTCTGCCCCCTTCCCTTTCTATCTCTCTCTCTTTCAAATAAATAAATAAATCCTTAAAAAAAAAAAAGAATGGAAAAGTAATGACAGACACCAAACCACAGATCTAGGAAACTCAGAGAACACCAAGCAAGATTAATACTAAAAATGTATACTTGGTCATATGATATTCAAACTGCAGAATTAAGACAAAGAGAATATCTTGAAAGAAGCCAGAGGAAGAAACATTACTTACAGAGAACATTCACCAATATAGAACACATCCTGGGTAATAAAACACATCTTAACAAATTTTTTAAAGTAGACATCATAAAGTTTGCTTTCATACAATGAACTCTCATTCAGTGGTGGTGGACATGCAAAATGGAAGTCTCTTTGAAAGACAGTCTGTCAATTTCTTACAAAGCTAACTTAACCCCACCATATGATCCAATAATCATATTTCTGGGTATTTACCCAAGTAAAAAAAAAAGAACGTTTACAAAAAAGCCTGCACATGACTCTTCATAGAAGCATACTGTCAAAACTTGGAAGCAACCAAGATGTTCATCAGTCAGTTAATGGATAATCAAACTGTGGTACATGTATACAGTAGAATATTATTCAGTGATAAAAAGGAATGAGCTATGAAGTCATGAAAAAGACAGAGAGGAACCTTAAATTTACACTGCTATGTACTGTATGATTCCAACTATATGCTATTCTAAAAAAGGTAAAAAGATCAGTGACTGCCAAGAGTTGAGGGAGGAAAGAGGGATGAATAGATGGAGCATAGGTGTTTAGGGCAATAAAAATATTCTGTATGACACTGTAATAGTGAATACGTGACATTATGCATTTGGTAAAGCCCATAGACTTGTATAACTCAAAGAGTCAACCTTAATCAAACTATGGACTTTAGGGGTGCCTGGGTGGCTCAGCTGGTTAAGCAACTGCCTTCGGCTCAGGTCATGATCCTGGAGTCCCAGGATCAAGTCCCAAATCTGGCTCCCTACTCAGCAGGGAGTCTGCTTCTCCCTCTGCCCCTCCTCCTGCTTGTGCTCTCTCTCTCTCTTTCTCTCAAATAAATAAAATCTTAAAAAAAAAAAAACTATGGACTTTAGTTAATAATAATGTATCAGTATTGGTTTATCAATCATAACAAATGTGTCATATCAATGCAAGATGTTAATAATAGGGAACCTGAAGGCAGAGGGAGAGGGAATGTATGGGTATCCTCTTTAATTTATGCTAAATTTTTCTGTAAACCTAAAACTGCTATAAAAATAAAATCTATCATTTTTTTTTTAAATCCATGCAGGTTAAGCTAACAGGAATCCATCCATCCATCCATCCATCCATCCATCCATCCTTCCATATTTGCGGAGCACCAACTACCTGCTGGACTCATCTGGACCCTGTGCACAAAACAATGAATAAGACAATGGAAAACCCCATTCTCACAGAGTTTGCAAAAGAGAATCTGTCATGCCAAGAAGGAGGAAGTGCATTTTAAGAGGAGTCACACGTTCAAAGGGCCAATTATTATTTCAATTTAATGGTCATTTTTAAATTGAAACAATAATTGTTTCAATCAAAACAAATAAATAAATCAAAAAAATAATAAATAACAAAAAAATAACATTAAAATGGCCAAAGATTTTTTTGAGGTCATCTGAATGACATGGGGAAACAGGTAAGGTAAATGTGTAACACCTTTCTATATGTTTCCAATATTACAATATTCAATCTATCTCATATGGCAAAGGAAAAAAGTCTCTTATTTGGAGGCTGCCTTCCCATCACCTGATTTAAATCTGAGGCTTGTTAAATAAATACTGATAAGTCAATGCCAATCATTGAATTAACAATATAAAAAAAAAAACTAAAACAATAAGACCAAGAACCTAACATTTGTGTTTTGATTTGAGATAACTATTCAATATGATTTTTTTTAACCCAGTGACCTAATTTGGTGACCCATAACCTGGAACTTTCTTTTTTGTAGTACTAGAATTGCTATTTTTAAAGACCAAAGATAACATAAATGTCACCAACTGAAATGGTAATAGTTCTGACTTCTGTTAGCTTAAAGTCCTCATGATACCTCAGATCTTAGGCCAGACAACATATGAGCAAATGCATGTAAATCAATAGAAGATGGTCTGTATTTTCCTAGAGTTCAGCAAGGTAAAAAGGAAATACAAAATCCAATGCATAAGCAAAAAGCCCTGGGTGAATTTACCCTGCATAGACTGATACCAGAAAGAGTGTATGTTAAAAATGTTTAAAAACTTCCTTTTAAGTGGACAAAACAGTCAGCTACTTACTAAAGTATATCCTTGACTGGACAGGCATTTTCTAAAGTCCTCAGGAAATCTTTCTTTTTATATTAAAGTTATAGCACATATCTAAAGAAAAACAATTCTGGAAGGTGTGATATAATTACCAGTCACTCATACCTTTCCATTAAGTCTTTTTTGAGACATAGTTTTGACGAAGTGAAGAAAAGAGATAACCCATTTCTTAATTTCTTGAAAGGTCACATGGCACTGGTAAGAAAGAGAGGGTGGTGATTTTGCAGACTTTCCTTTCCACTGCCCAAGTTCTAGCTTTCTTATGGGGATAAATGAAAAATAAAGATGTCAGACTCCCCATCATGCTCTCAAGGCCAGTGAAACTCTTCGGTACAGCTGCATTCTTGGTTAACATATGATAATCCAACGACAAATTGCCTAGATTATCTGGTACTATCTCTCACTTTGAACATACTCTGCAAGGATATGCAATGATGACAGAGATTGTCTTTAAAGAATGAAAACAAGAAGATCATTTGGGTCTAAAAGATAATGTCCCATCAATTCCATTTCCTTGTGGATGAATTGATTTTCAGTTACTGAATTACAACAGAAGAGGACTAATGGAGGTATTAGCTGGCCATCCTTGGAGAATGAAGACACCGGGTAGCAGCTGTTCTTTGTAGACAGTGAGCCGTATGCATGTGTCCTGTTTAGGCTGGGGTGTCCCCTGGGTAAGACTTTTTCAAACGTTAAAACTGAGAGGAAAAACTGCTTCTGTCACCTGCTCCAAAGCACTTCCCTGTTATGTTCTGATTTTAGTAAACAAGAACCCATGTATCATCCCCATGGAACAGAACACTCAATTCGCAATTTGTTTCTGATAAATCTCTTAGTCTTGGGGTGCCTGGGTGGCTCAGTCAGTGAAGGGTCTGCCTTCGGCTCAGGTCATGATCTCAGGATCCTGGGATCAAGTCCTGTATCAGGCTCTCCCTGCTTGTGCTCTCTCTCACTAGCTCTCTGTCAAAAAAATAAATATAATATATTTTTTAAAAATCTCTTAGGGTTGTTAAAAACTATATTTTACTGGGGCGCCTGGGTGGCTCAGTTGGTGAAGCCTCTGACTCTTGGTTTTAGCTCAGGTCATGATCTCAGGGTCCTGGGATGGAGCCCAGCATTGAGCCCCTGTATGGAGCCCCACATCAGGCTTCGAGCTCACTAGAGCATCTGCATGAGGATTGTCTCCTTCTCCCTCTGCTCCTCCCCCAATTACATGCACCCTCTCTCCCCCCTCTCTCTCTCTCTAAAATAAATAAATGCATCTTTTGTAAAAACCCTACATTTTACTAATTAAAAGTAAAATTATCAATGGGCCCCGAATAGCCAGAGGAATGTTGAAAAAGAAAAGAAAAGCTGGTGGCACCACAATTCCGGACTTCCAGCTCTATTACAAAGCTGCAATCATCAAGACAGTATGGTACTGGCACAAAAAACAGACACATAGATCAATGGAACAGAATAGAAAGCCCAGAAATGGACCCTCAACTCTATGGTCAACTAATCTTC
>NC_138376.1:127500398-127529024 GCF_054177405.1 Leptonychotes weddellii
GATCTAGTTACAATGTAGCTGTAAAGTGCTGCCTTGTCTTTGCCCCTGCTCAAAATAAAGCTGTTACCTTTCTAGCCCTGTCCGCCATGGTGCTTAGCAGCCAGGGATGCATGGTCTCAGACATGTTTACCAAGTAAAACACTGACTTGAGGGGCGCCTGGGTGGCTCAGTCATTAAGCGTCTGCCTTCGGCTCAGGTCATGATCCCGGGGTCCTGGGATCGAGCCCCGCATCGGGATCCCTGCTTCTCCCTCTCCCACTCCCCCTGCTTGTGTTCCCTCTCTCGCTGTGTCTCTCTCTGTCAAATAAATAAATAAAATCTTTAAAAAAAAAAAAAAACAGAGTGGTAGTTTCATAAACTCTCTCTGTGTCTCTCTCTCACACACACATGCAAACACACACTGACATACATTTATATTTGCTGATATATAAAGCTAAAATATTAATAATCTATGTAACTGATATATACATCTATCTCCTATCAGAGATAGATAGATGATAGATAGATGATAAATAGATGATAGATAGATAGATAGATCGATCTACACACACACACACACCTAGAACCTCAGAGAATTAACTAAAAACATTATAAAAGTTAGAGAAGTAGAAAGGTGACAAGGTCTAAAATTTAATTGCAATTATTTTCAATAAACCAGGAATAACCAATTAGAAAATTTATTAAAACCCCCAAAAGACATTGAAATAAATGAAAACATCTCAAGTAAGTACAGTTAATATTGTACCAATGTTTATTCACCTGTAAATGTAGACAGTCAGTGGAATCTCAAATAAATAGCCACTAGTTTACTTTTTAACTTGCAGATACCTGGAGGTACAACATTACTTAGTGGACACTCCTACAAATGGGTACCTGAGAGAGTATATTGGACCAAACTTTAGAAAGCACAGTTTGGCCATATCATTGAAATATCCATTACAAGCACTTTTCAACACATGAATTCTATTACAAAAGTATTTTACTGATAAAATCCTAAATGTGTAGTGTAATATATGAATATTCATTTATTTAAATCATAGTTTATAATAGCAAGGCAATTAAAAACCATCAAGTGTCCTTCAGAAAGAGGCTGTTTAATAATATGTGATGTGAGCCACTGAAATTAGGGTCATGTAGAGAAAATTAGTGAAAACCCTGCTCAAGGAGGACACACAAATTTGTGTATTATTTCACAGTTTTCTGTTCATTTTGCTATTTTTTGCCTACATTTATATCATCCAGTGTTTATGTATGTGCGTATTTAAAAAGAATAAAATGGGTCTGTTGTGCTGAAATGGAAAGTTCTTCCAAATACAGTAAATTAACAAAGTAAATATTTTATATAAATTTAAAAGGATAAGTAGATGATAGAGACATACAGATGATAGTAGGGGGATAGGTGGATAGACCGGTAGGTGGATATGCTGGAGTAATGTTGGAGGAAGAAAACACAGAGCAGGCAACAATCATCCCTGGGGAGAGAGCCCAGAATGGAAAATGGGACTTTTAATTTCTTTTTACACTTTTACTTTTCAAACTGGACACCTGTGTTGTTTTTATTTCTTTTTAATTATAGGTAGGTATAGCATTAATTCCTTTTTTAGCCTTCTTTCTCTCAAAACATATTCATATGATTTTAAACACCATAATTAAAAAAAATCAGTGTGATGGCTTATTACAATGTTGCATGACATTTCTTATGGCAAATCTAGACAAAAAATTTTAGGCTTAAAGTAATGTCATATTTATTAAATCAACATACCTTAGAGTTTAGGAAATCCTTAGAATATTTGTAGTCATTAATTCAAAAACTATTGCCCAGGTTCCTTTTAGGAGTTAGATAGAACGTCGGTTCCAGCAAACAGAGAGTGATAACAGTGAGGGAGGGCACGTACCATGCAGTGGGAGGAGCATCGATGCATTATAGACCAGGTGTTCTCAGAGGAGAGGCCCCAGTAGGCCCCATTACATGTCCCCAAAAAGAAGGACATTCTCCATCCACCGTGACTGAAGTACCTGGACTCTCAAACCTGACATTTCCATCGACCCAGGAACCCTGTCCCTGCAGCTCAGCCACTCATGCTGGGTTTGAATTTCTTATTGTCTTGGTTCTTTTATTTATTCTATTATCTTCTCCTACTGTCATTTATTTTACTGTCTTGTGACACTAGGGTTTTTTTTTAATTATTGTTTTAAATAAGTGATATATATCACAGCACAAAACTCAACAGGCACACATGGGAGGTGGGCAAACACTAGTGGCTACCTGATACTCATTTTTCTTTTTTTTCCCTACTAACAGAACCCCTATATTGATAAGGGGAGCAAGTTTCTCAATGGGTATTTTGCTGATCTCCTTTTGGAGCAGAACTGTCAGTAAGACATAAGCTGTGGCTGTCGAGCGAGGTGTCCAGGAAAGCTCCTTGGGCTGCCACGTTGAAGTCGTGGGCACTGGTCTTCTTCCTTTCCTCTCCCTTCATGCGTCAGCATGATGGGAGTTCTAGCATTTGTCTTGTGGACCATGAGGTGCCCTGGAAGAAGGAAACCCGCACTGGGGACGCA
Organism: Leptonychotes weddellii; assembly: GCF_054177405.1. Classification (NCBI taxonomy): domain Eukaryota; kingdom Metazoa; phylum Chordata; class Mammalia; order Carnivora; family Phocidae; genus Leptonychotes; species Leptonychotes weddellii. The sequence continues at coordinate 127,502,961 of NC_138376.1, forward strand.
AGCAGCAGAGTGCAGCCCTCTGGTCCACCAACTATATCGTGGGCCCGTGGTTAGCCCTGCACAGCCTGCTTCCAGACCTCATGCCATCTGAAGGCCATGGTCCCTCCCCTCCCCTCCCAAATCAAACACACACATCCATATGCTATATACCTTCAGAAATAGTGGGTGTGTGTGTGTGTGCATGTCTGTGTACCCAAACTTCTGTGTGTGTGTGGGCACGCGCGAGCACACATCTGTGGATCCAGAGGGAGAAAAGCAGGGATAAAAATCTAAAATATTGGGGCGCCTGGGTGGCTCAGTTGGTTAAGCGACTGCCTTCAGCTCAGGTCATGATCCCAGGGTCCTGGGATCGAGTCCCGCATCGGGCTCCCTGCTCTGCGGGGAGCCTGCTTCTCCCTCTCCCACTGCCCCTGCTTGTGTTCCCTCTCTCGCTGTGTCTCTCTCTGTCAAATAAATAAATAAAAATCTTTAAAAAAAAAATCTAAAATATTTATTTTATTTTAGTAATTTACTCCCCATTGTTTCCCAAAAGGATAGCAGTTGCTGTTGGAGAAATTAGAGAGGAAGAACTAAGAAAATCATTCATTTTGTTTAGGTTTCAAAAGCAAACTGTTAAATTGCTTTGCCGATATTTGCCAGAGAACTTCGGAAACCAGCACGACTTTCTGTGAAAATCCCATAAGATGGTGTTGATCAGAAAGGCATTGGAGAAAGCACTCACAAACTAAGAATTTCACACTTCATAGCCACTCGTACATCACAGCCCCTTTGCCTTTTTCGATGTTAGGACACACAGTCTCGCAGTGATCTGCAACCCCATGCACCTGAGTGTGGATGCCTTACAATCCTAGGGGACAGATGTAAATGCCACACCGCAGCAGTCCTCAGGTAAGTGAGCAAGGTAGACCCAGTGTGGCTCCAAATGGCACCCCATGACGGCATTCCACCTCATAAAATGCAACTGTCTTAAAGGATGCAATCATATTGTGTGTAACACAGATGAAAAACACAATTGAATCACAGGAGGAAGAGAACGAAAATCCTGGAAGAGAAGACAGTAGTTCTGTTGAAAATCAAAACCTGCTGCTTCCCAAGTTCCGTAGTAGCTACTCCCTATTGCTTCCATAACCAACTTAATAAAGTGCCTGTGGATCACAGCCTCTCCTACTGGGCACATCTGTGAGTACACATTTTAACTGCCTCAATGGTGCCATGCTGGTTCACGAGCCAGGAACCGTGAAGGAACGGAGATGCGGTATTTTCCCACAGAGAAGAAATTTGTCCTTAAATGGTTTAGACGTGCGTGCCTTAAATTCTTTATCTCGTGTATTAGGTGCTAAAATTTTGTAATCAATCCCATTGATTCCAAGTGATATTCCAAAGAATATCACTTGCTCTGCAGAAGTATTTCATCTGAATCGTAATCCACTTCTGAGATGGAGAAGATAGGAAGGGGTTCACATCATAAAAGAAAACAAGAATAACAAAAAAGTTAGAGAAATTCCTACAAATCAAGTAAAGCTCCAGAAGGTTGCCACTGTCCCCGGGCCGAGATGCAGCAGGAGAAGCCCTGTTAATGCCAGAAGATGCTGTCCTTTACCTAGCAACCACTGAGTCAGGGAGGATGAAACCTTACCAGGAAAACTGGCCAGATCTATGAATTCATCCCTGTCTTTTCAGCTTTCAAATTCATTGATGTAATTGCACATAGTATCATCTTAAGATCTTTTTTTATGTTGATGCCATCTGTAATTATATCCTCTGTGCATTCCTTCTATTGGGATTCTGTGTCTTGTTTCATTTATCCTTGCTAGATATTCCCTGTGCTTTTAAAAATAATACATATTCTTAATTTTTGTGTAAATGGTAAATTTGTAAATATATTTCTATAGATGATAGATATATGATACAGTTTGTTCATTCATCTGTTCAAATGTTCTTTATCCCTGATCATTTTTAGTCAACTATTTTATATCTGTTCACATGTCTGTCCATTTGTTCCTTTTATTTATCTTAGGCAATAAAAGAGTTTCTTAGAAACATCAGGTATCTTCCAAAATTAACAGGAAATCTGACAAGCCGGGCTCAGTCAGAAACCATGGTGCCACGTAGGTAAAATCTAATATGTATACCACCAGATGCCTGGAAATGTTTGATTTAGCATAATCCATAATGGAGGCAGTTGTCCTCAGTGTAAATGCTGCCACCACAATATTTTACTCTGATACTTGGGAAAGTTCCCATCAATTATTGACCCCTAACACCACACTACTCTTTGGTTGCTCACATCAATATTTAGCACAGTTGGTTTAAGTGTTAACATTTTTGAAATCTTTCACAAAAGCAGATGCTCCTTGGCAATTCTAAATAAATACAGCACAACAAACCAGTAAATCTGAGTACATTCTGATTTTACTGGAGCATGGAGAAATACTTTCCAACTATGACTTCCAAGGCAGAAATCTTAGAGAAAAATCCTAATAGACTTGATGACACAAATAATTTTCGAACCTGTGGGAGGGCTGTGTAAAAGCAAACATGGGCAAGGATGAAAAGTTAAGTGACAATCTGAAAAAAAAATATTTGCAACTGTGTCACAAAAAAGATTACAATTCTTACCGCTTAGAGAAGGTGTTATCAATAGAAAAACAAGTTGAGGCATACATAACAAGCCACTAAAAAAGAAACAGAGAGGCTGACTTAACGCATAGGTGTTGTAAAAAAAAAAAAAAAAAGTGCAATCTCACCGGTAAGCAAGATATGGAAATTAATAATGAGAAAATCTTTTACCAAAATTTGTTATCAATGGAAATACCTAATGTTCATGAGAAGAAGTAAAAATTAGCGCCTACACACACTGTTTATGATGGAAATGGGCACAAGTTTTGTGGAGGATAAATTCGGAGCGTGCATCCCATTGGATGCTTTTCGGAAGACTCCTACTAGGAAAACAGCAGTTCTGCTTCTAAGGATTTATCCCAAAGAAACAGACAATGCACAATTACATTTTGAACTGCTGTAGAATGCCCACTGCTACAATGTATTTACTGCATTCCAAGAACAGAGTGGACGGCCACAAATGATGTTAACCTTCATCCTCACAAAACCCCTTGGAGTATTATCCCCGTTTGCAGAAACTAGAGGCTCAGAGCCCTTCTGAAACATGTCCCAGGCCTTACAGCCATCTGCAGAGTCTGCAGAGCAGGGGCTAAAACCCAGAGATCCCACAAACCGTGTGCTTGAACACTACGCCCTAGTGCCTTCTTCATGGATGTTTTCTGCATTCCTATTTGAATAGCTAAAGGGTAAGTAAGAGGCAGCAGGGGAGGAGAGAATGATGCTGAAGGCAACAGCACACTTATTAAAGATTTCACAGGGAATCCACGCAACTTTACAATATGTGTGCACTAGAAAAGGTGACTGAACTTTATTCATCAATCAGAACACGCTCCTGGTGTACATGGAACAACAAACAAAATTCTTATGCACAGCTAAATACACACACAGAAATGTTTAAAACTCTACAGTATAGAGGAGAGAATTTTATAAGCTTCTTGCTATCCTGTGTATTACATCTTTCCCAAGAAGATTGGAAAATATTTACACTAACTCAATGAACAAAAATACCCTGACCAGTTCATGTTAGGTTTCCATGTCATGGAACAGGGATGGTAGGAACTGCGAAAACCCAAACCTAGCTGACCTTTCCCATGTTCTCCAAACATTTCTTGCCTTTGCCACTGTGAACTTTTAATAACCGAACCACACTGAGAAGGGAAAGAACAGGTCACTAAGGCCCTCTGTGTGTGTTTGTACCTTGGGAAGGGAGTCCATGGCAGACAAGTGAAGGTGGTGATTTACTGTCCATTAAAAGGTGCTAATAAGCAGGAAGAAAAAAGCCTCCGCCCAGCGCCTGCCCTGCCCCCTCTGCCCTGGCTCTCTGTATTGTGTCAGTGCTGGGAGCTAATGAACCTTCTTATATTGCCAGTCATAAAAAGGGCCAATGGCTCTCCATGCAGTAATGGACTCGACACAGAAAGCTGCCTAACGGGCTTCAGAAGGAACTATGAAAAAATCAGTTGCATCACTGAGGTTAGTCTCACATAGCTTTGCAGCAAAATAACCTAGTACAGGTCAACCCACTGCTATTTCCCCAAAATTAAAAAATGGCTCTGGAACTGTGTGTTCCCCTCACTCTTAAAGAGGAAAAAAAATACATTCCCAACTCAGTCCGCCACAGTTGGTCTATACCGCGGGCCAAGAACAACCAGAAAAAAGAACAGGACCACAGAAATGAATGAGGAGTGAATGGTTGTTTTGTTCCTAACCATTTAAAACGACACTAATTTATATCTGCGTGGCATTTTCAAGTTCATTGATCACTTTGTAACAGCCTGTGAAGTAGGCATGCCCATTCCTGCTTTATACACAAAGCCCCAAATCAGTCAGGGCAGAACCCAGATTTAAACTCAGATCTGTTACTTCCAATGGCAGTGAGTTGTTTGTGTCTTTTCTCCCTATTTTTCTCTCCTCCCATTTCTAGCAGATGGTCAGACAATATGCTCCTTTGTCTCAGCAAATGTTTATGGCAAGCAGAAAAGATGAAGTGCTTGGAATTAAGCTTGCCTGCCTATCTTCCTTCCTTCCTTCCTTCCTTCTTTCCTTCCTTCCTTCCTTCCATCCATCTTCTTCTTTCTTTCTTTTTTTGGGGGGTAAAACTCAGATCCCTTAAAGAGATGATTCTGTATATCCTCTACAAGAGGTCAGGAACTCCTTACAAGCAGGAAGAGGAAAAACTAAGAAAATTTTCTGAGACCAGGAGAGCAGGATATAGGAGAATGCTAACAGTTCTCAGATGAGAGTGTTTCAGTTAGATGTATAAAAAGAGAAGTGTCAGCAAATAGTGTTGTAGATGGAAAGAAAACAAAGCAAATAAAAACCCGAACGGAAAGGAGCAACTCTTTGAAGCAATGGTGTTGAGGCTGAATCCTGTCCCCCCAAAGCTGTGAGTATTCTTATCCCCAGAACCTGAGAATGTGCCATTCTCAAATGTGACATGGCAAAAAGGACTCGCAGAAGTGATTAAACTAAGGATCTTGAGATAGGGTCATTACCCTCTATTATCTGGCTGTACCCTAAACATAACCACCTGTGTCTTTACAAGAGGGAGGCAAAAGGGTATAGACCAGTGGTGGGGTGATGGAAAAAAGAGGTGAGAGTTATGTGAGGGAGAGTCCATCCACAAGCAAGGAATGAAGTAGGAAAAGCTCTGACACCTCCGGATGGAACACAGCCCTGCCGACACCTTGCTTTTAGACTCTGAACTCCAGAACTCTAAGAGAATGAATGTGGTTGTGTGTTACAGAAACAGTGTTCTGATTAAGCCTTAATCTTAGGCACTGCAATGCTGGGTCTGCAGGTGTGATGTTAACAAGCATGGTAGCCTCCGTATTCAATGGTGGGCCTACCAAGGACATCCCTATCACTAGACGTAGAGTGCTTGTTTTTCTCTTCTCTTTCCCTCATCATCAGTGGGATTTCCACCAGTGCTCTCAGCAACAACTTCAAGACCTCCCCCTTGCAGATTGAGAAGAAGGGGAGATGGGAATGAGTAGAAGGTCTGTGATGACTGCCATTCCCTTCCCTGGTAGGCACCAGGGGGGAATGTTCTCAGGATTCTCCATCTATAAAATTCTTTATGTGGAGTTATTTGCTTATAAAAAAATGATATTCAGTAAACCAAGACCAATATTCCTTTGGTGGCTATTTGTTCCTTTTGAAGAACACAGAATCTCATTTTAGAAACTAGCTGGTAATGTTAATATCAAAAGGGAAACAAATTGATGTTATCTCAAATAATTGCATTAATTACAAAGTATATCTTACTCTGTGTGACCTAGTACAAGTATCACTTTGTGAGTTAGGTTGCAATGAAAAGTTCAATAAATTAGAATTTCAGCAAACACGGGTTCTAATTCTGGATCTTTCATTGCCTTGCTGTGACAAGGAACAGTACTCTGTACACTTTAAGCCTCATTTTGACTCCAGACATGATTCTAAGTAGGTCAAATTAATGGTACTCACACCTCATGCTAAATATGGAGCTGAGAATACAGCAATTGTTGAGAATGATGAGAGCAGAATTTCTGCCAGCAACTAATGGGGAACAATGCGTATCAGCAAGTAAATATAAGACAATGTGGGAAGTATCAAATGAGGTTAAAAATATGTAAGAATAAAATTCTCCACTTAATAAATAATATCACTGAATGTTCCAACAGCAACATTCAGTGAAATAGAATGGACTGATGCACTTCACGGCTGTATCCCCCAATTTTTTTAAAATAAAATTTCTATTTTAGAACATTTTTAGATTCACATAAAATTATTAAAATACAGATATTTTTATATACCCCACACTCAGTTTCCCCTACTGGTAACATCTTACACAAATATGGTAATTTGTCATAATTAATGAACCAATATCTCCACCATAAGGCTGCTTTCCCCCCTTTTCCTGCTGTACTTTTTGGAAGGAAATCTTTGTGAATAGCCCACATTTATGGAGTGAAGATTTACACTCACCTCCTTAGGGCACATTCCCAGAGTTTTAACTCTAGAGATAGTTACAAGTTTTGGGGAGATGATTTCCAGATTCTGTCCTCTGTAATCGGGGTTATTTTCTACTGCTAATATTAAAGTATATAATCTCATCAGTAAAATAAACCTTGTTCTCATATTTTATTACCTTTTCAGGATGTAATATAAAATATGTTGATGTTTTAAAGGAGAAACGAGAATAATATGCATACAGAATTTTACTGCCGGGTGAGAGGCTTGTGTGAGAAGCAACCTGGTCTTACACTCCAGCCCTAAGGTGATAAAAATCTGGTCTGCTAATGATGACAAGCACAGGGTCAGTTTCAATTTCCAAAAGCGAGAACACTGAAACTTTCCCTTCTCTAAGTGTTTCCAGAGTTGTTTCAGTGGGCTTCCTAACATTAGTTCTTGGAACAACAGTATATAGTCAAGACAACTCAATATTAATCTGATCTGGGACTGGCCATGCCCTGCCAAATGGGACTACTCGCCTATATTTTTAGAATTTGACCCAGTTGTTCGATAAAAGCTAAGGCAAGGAAGCTCAATTTATAGGTCTTAGGGGCTTACAGAAGTCTGGGCAGGGGAGGGGGAGAATGAGACAAAAAAAACAAGACTCATAGAGAATCGGTCACTAAAGACCAAACCCCAGCACATACAGCAATGCATTTTTAAGTTGTTCTGCATTTCCAAGTGTGGTGGATTAATTCAAATTGCACTTAAGAGATCTAATATTCAGCATTATATTATTGAATTGCTACCTAGTTTCTTCATTTCTAAAATGCCATCAATTATAAAACACAATGATATAATAATAGCTTCATGGGGGGAGCAGGGAACTAGCACATTAAAGAGATATATCCAGATTTCACTCATTTTAAAGCAAAAATTGATTATAAAATTTGAGAAAATATGAAAAATATTTTAAATTGTCACACTGTTGTCACAATTTTTTTTATTCTTTCACTCCTCCCAATTATAGCATGGGTTCTTTCATGGTAAATATGTGACTTCCAGGGAAGAGTCAATACTTTATTGCTAAATTGTTCATTTTAAAATTTATATCATTTCCACATAAACAAAGACAAATATAGACAAACCTTGAGTATATGATAACCAACATAAAATAAAATTATACTATTTTAATGAACAAAAATAATTTTTAGTGTTTTGGTATTTTGTTTTGTTTACAGCTTTTGGAATAACATTTTTACCTATTTGAGATTCTCAAGTGAGGTTTAATGAGTATATTTTATACTTGTTAAATAGTCCCCATTAAAGATTTACAGTTTGGGGGCGCCTGGGTGGCTCTGTTGTTAAGCGTCTGCCTTTGGCTCAGGTTATGATCCCAGGGTCCTGGGATCGAGCCCCGCATCGGGCTCCCTGCTCCGTGGGAGGCCTGCTTCTCCCTCTCCCACTCCCCCTGCTTGTGTTCCCTCTCTCGCTGTGTCTCTCTCTGTCAAATAAATAAATAAAATCTTTAAAAAAAAGATTTACAGTTTGAAACATATTGGCAAATGCACACAGCTGTGTGACAAACATCACAAGGAAGATACAGAACCCCTTCATCACCCTATGAACACTCATGTACAAGTTTGTGTGTGGATGTAAGTTTTCATTTCTCCTGGGGAAATACTTAGGAGTAAACTTGATGGGCCAGTTACTATTAATAATTATTAATTACTGTTAATGTAATTATTAATATGGTTGGAGTAAAATGTACCATTCTGCTATGTGTTCTATTTCCTTATCCATTCTTTGTTACTTGTTCTTTACCTACATGCTTTTGATTAATTTAAAATTTTTTTATTTCATTTTATCTCTAGTGGCTGATATAGGGTTGACAAGATACCCTCCCTAACATGTCATAGTCTAACTTCAAATACTGCCCCACTTTGCACAGAGGCTAAGAACTCCCCCACATCTCACTTCCATGTTCCCTTCTGCCCCTCCTCTTTTACACTATTGCTTTTGTAGATTTTCCTTCTACAATAAATTGTTACTATTTTTCTTTAAGCGATTATCTTTTGAAGTTCTTAAAAATTATACAAACTATATTTTATTTTTATCCTCATGTTTACTGTTTCCAATGATCTTCCTTTCTGTTTAGATCCAAATTTTCATCTACATCACGATCCTCTGCCTGAAGAATTTTCTTAACATTTCTTACCATGCAAGTCTACTGGCAATGGATTATTTCAAGGTTTTTTTTCATAAATAGTTTATATTTCACTTTAATTATTTAATAAAGATTTCTGAGTTGACTTTTTCCCCCCTTCAAATACTTTTAGGATATTTTTCCATTCCTTTTGACCATCCACCATTTCTGATTAGGAGACTGCTTTGACTTTTCTTTGCTCCTCTAGCTAATGTTCCTCTGTGCTTTGCTTTTTTATCTTTGGTTTCCTTTTTTTTTAAATTTTATTTATTTATTTGAGAGAGAGAGAGCACAAGCAGGGGGACAGCAGAGGGAGAGGGAAAAGCAGGCTCCTCACCGAGCAGGGATCCCAACATGGGACTCAATCCCAGAACTCTGGGACCACAACCTGAGCCAAAGGCAGATGCCCAACTGACTGAGCCACCCAGGTGCCCCTATCTTTGGTCTCCTAGAATTTTCCTATGTTGTGACTAATTATGGAGTTTGACTTTTCATGGTATGCGTTGGTTCTGAGATTCCTGAATCTGTGGTTTAATTCTTTCACTAATTTTATAAACCTTTCACTTGCTACCCCTTCTGCTCTCTTTTCTCTTTCCTTTCTCTTTCTGGAATTCCAGTTACAATTATCTTAGATGCTTTGATGCCCCACCACCCTTGAATGTGCTATTCTATTTTTTCATATTATTTTTTCTTTGTAATTCAGTTTGAAAATTTTCAATTTCTACTAACCCAACTTCAAGTTCACCAATTACCTTTTTAAACCCAGCCTGCTGGTAAGTGCATGGAATAAGTTCTTCTTCCCTGACATTGTGTGTGTGTTGTTGTTGTTGTTGTTGTTTGTAGCATTTTTACTTTATTCTTTTTTATGGTTTCCAACTTTCTGTGAAATTTGCTGTCTAACCATACATCTTGAACTACATACCTTTTCCAGTATGTCTTTTAACATAAATATAGTGATTTCACAGTTCCTGTTTGAATGACTCTAACATTCAAGTCTTCTCTGCATCTTGTTCTATTGATTGCTTTATCTCTTGACATTTGATTTTATTTCTTGGTCTTTGCTTTTACTCTGTTTCTCATCTTTTTAACTGAATGCAGGATTTTTTATTGAATGTATAGAATACGATGATAGAGACTGAGGTCAATTTTATTTACATACAGAAACTAGCACACCTCTTCCTCTTGAAGGCCATTGGCCTGGAAGTTAGATTCAGTGTAGTGAGTTGAGTCGAACCTGGGCTTTGCTGATGCTTCTGTTGCCTGTAGGGCCTCAAACTTCTGCAGCAGCAGTTGCTGCTCATTTGTGCTTGGCCTCCAGCCTCAGGTGACAGGGTTTTTCTCTGAATTTCTGCTTTCAGAAGTCCCCTCTGAACCATCCTCAGTCTTAGGCAAACCCTGCATGCTCAGGAGTTGGGACCTGAGCCTTTCTCAGCATTTCTGGGCCTTGGCCCTATGGCAGTTACACTTTGCCTTGTGTCTCTGGAGCCTCCTGCCTTGCATTGGTGCATGGTCCTGAGCCTAAAAGAGCTTCCTCCTTCCTCCCTGAGGGATGGAAGCCTTTCAGTTTTGTTCTTCTCCCATAAGGAGTGAATCCTCACTTGGGTCCAAGAGCAGGAAGGTTTCTACTGCCTCTCACAGCTGCAGGTGCATTTTGCTTATATTCTTCCTCTTCCAGAAGCACTGGATCTTTGCATGGGCTGGAGGGTGGAAGGTTAGTTGCCCCTCACCTCAAAGCTTTGACTGCATATACAGAAGGGTTTGAGGAAGCGGATGATATTCCTTAGCTGGCCCTGGCAATAACCAGTCATCACTGGGATGCCTGCACCATCCAGGGAGGACTCACCCCAATCTTTAGCCCTGTCCCCCCTCTTCCTCATGAGCACCTAAGGGAGCAATATGAGGAAGAATTTGGACTGTTTGGACTCCTCTCATGTCTGGGCTCCTGGTTTCTAGGCTGTCATCTAGCCCACATTTTAAATGAGTTAAAATTTTATCTGCTTTCTTCTTACCCATTTTTATAATGGCCACCTCTTTCTCCCACATGCTGCTAAAGGTAAAACCATTTGTATGGTCTTCCTCTTCTTGGGAGGTCTTGTCAGCTTTCATAATTCAGAACACTGGCTGTTTTCTGATGGGCTCAAGGAAAGTTATCATTTGTAGATTTTCAGACTTTTCTCATTGTCAGTACTGGAGTGGTGTTCCTTTGATTCTTTCCCCATACAAAGTGTAAGCCTAACTCCTTATCTATTTTGTGCTAATTTTAACTACTGTCATTGATGAACACAGAAACCTTAGTTCCCATGTGAATATCACTATTTTAAGGTTTCTCTAATTTTAAGGCTTTTAAACCACAGACTCCTAGAGAAATGATTGTTTTGAGACTTCAAAGGAGAGCTACAGAGAGCATTTCTTTCCTAGTAGCTAAGGAGAAAAGTAGTCCTCTGATATATAAAATGATATTTAACAAGGTAATTTCTAAATCACAAAAATACCAGAACTGGTCTAATTCAAGTGCCAGGGGAAAACCCCATCGAGTTGTAACCAGTTTAAAAAGATGTACTTAAGATATAAAAATATGAAATGTCTTATTTTTTTTTTCTCGTCATACTCCCTGAATACTCCCAACACTTTCTCAGCTTCCTGACCCTGAAGAAACTCCATCAGATCTGCTCCTAGTTTCCATCACGTTCCATCCTACCTAAATCTAATTCCATTCCTTGTTGAGTCCCTCTGCTTTCCCCAAGGCATGTCTATTTTGGACTTCAAAGCCATTTGGGGAGAACCCCTTCTTTTCCCTTTCTTCCTCCTTCCTCTTCTCCAACTTGCTCATGGTTTTCCTGGATCCCTTTAAGGCCAAGGTGAAAGAGGGAGGAGCCTAAAGCAGATGTGTGCTGGTACAGGTCTAATGGCCAGCTCTCCAAAGAATAGAAAGGGCCTTGATCTGTGGTGCTTGCTGATTTCCACACTGTCAGTGCTCCTATGATGCTGATTTGATGCTGCCAATGTAACATCACTAAATACAAAAATGGGAAGAGGTGCACACTGCAAGCTTTCCTGAGGGCCAGCATACTCCTGTATTGGAAGAAATGTAGTTTTCCTTGCCCACTGCAGATGTAATCATTCCATCATAATAGAAGCAACACAATTTTCATGTTCACCTTGTGTGGCCCACATGAGGTTACCTCCTTGTGCAGTTTGGGCAAAGCTACTTTCCAGCTTAGGACTCCCCTCTAAGAGGCTTCAGTTTTTTTAACCTTCTTGCCCTTTCACATGGTACAAACAAGCAAGATTTATCCATGGGATCCACATGTAACCTCTGAAAAACATGCATCTTTGGTGGAGGTGCAGCTCACTCACAGGGCTACCTTCCTTAGTCAACCTTCCTACCGTGGCTGGCCAATTTAGTCATTTTAAGCATGAACCAAATACCAGTCATTAAATAAAGAGAAAACAATGAGGAGCATGCTGAAGACTCTCTCCAGGAAATGTTCACTGCCAACTCATTAATAGAACCTTTCTGTATGTTGGGGGTGAATAATGGGCCAATCCTAGCAAAACCAGTACCACTGTGTCTGTGTGTCTCAGTAGACAGACGGTCCATCCTCTTTACCAAGGACTTAAGGGATACCTGGTAGCTCTCCTAGTGCTTTTTCATGTTGGCAACTTTGTACAAACCAAGACAGAAAGAGTCCTGCTATAACACTCACAGCCTATCACTGTGTGACATTTCAGTTAAATGCACACAGAATAAGAGTTAACTAACTGAACTACCCATAAAGAAGAAATTGGAAGCAATTTTTGTAAAGATATAATCCAGGAAATATTTTGAGAGCAATAGTTTTGGAATGTGAAGCGTACGACTCTACTATTCCTTGGTGACAAAGCGTGTTCTGCAGAAACTAAAGATCAATGCCAGACTTAAATGGTGAAGCCATTTTTAATTTTGGTTTTTTTTGTTTGTTTGTTTCAGTCAAAGGCAGAATGGTAGGTGATTAACATAACATAATAAAATTAAATTAAAAAAAAAAGACAGAATGGTAAAATGTGAGGTTAAGTGGACACAGGAATCTCCAGTTCTGTATATTGATAGAAACTCGACCCATAAAGAGATTTACAGTGTTACCTAAACAAGACCCTTGTATCATTTTTTTATTTTTAAAATGAGGACAATTTGGGGCACCTGGGTGACTCAGTCAGTTCAGAGTCCAATTCTTGATTTCAGCTCAGGTCATGATCTCAGGGTGGTGGGATTGAGCCCCGCTTTGGGCTCCACACTCAGCGTGGAGTCTGCTTGAGATTCTCTCTCCCTCTCCCTCTACCCCTCCCCACCAAATAAATAAATAAATATTTTAAAAATAAAATGAGGACAACTCAGGATGAGAACCCACCATGAGACCACCTTAGAAGTTAAACAGGAAGGTTACAATCTGTTCTCTTGTCCATATTCATTCTCCTTCTCAAGCTCCCATTTTTCTCCCTCCTTCCTGCTGCTACAAAAACAGTTTCTGTTTCCACATCTTTGCCTTCCATCTATTTTCCAACCCCCGCCACCTGCCTTTCCTTCCCTCCCCACCATGACACGCAGCCCAGCACCTTCCCAGCCTCGATCCTCCTTGACCTCCTCATCCTCCTCATCCTCCTCACCCTCCCAGTGGCCTGCCCTTGAACACAGCAGATACCCCCCACTCACACCTCTCCCTCAGGTTTTCTTCTTGGCTTCTGCATCACCTTCTCCTGTCTCACTCCTGTAGTGATTTCTCCTCTGCTGCCTATTTGCTGGATTTTTCTGTGTCTCCTTTTGTTCATGTGCAAAATAAAAATACTAATAGTACCTTAGTCAGAGAATATTGCTGAAAATTCAATGCACTGCTATTTGGAAAGAACTGAGAGTATGCCTTTCATTCAGCAAGAGCTATATACTTGTTACCTGTTCATGTATTTATCATGATAAGAGTGAGGGGAAAGTTATGTACTCATAGCTAGTAATAAGTGTTTACTATATACTAGCACAGTTATCAGTCATTCAGAGAATAATTCATAAATAATATAAGCTATATACTTTAATTCTTACTATTGTTATAAGAATCTTTCAAGTATCCTGGCTTGTCAGTGAAGAGCTAAGTGTCTCCCCTAAGAACAAGAAAGCTTGTGTTTGCATCAGAACTTGCTTGACTGCAAATCCCATGCTCTTCTATAACCGCTGGTGCACACTGAAATGCCCATGGCCCTGCACTTTTCTCTCCCTCTAAATATTTCACATTCCCTTCAGTATTCAGTATTTGGGTCCCTGACATCCCTGGCCATGCAGTTACGATATCCGGAATTATCCATGCATATTCAATCTCCCTGTACACTCACATTCAACTAATAAGTGAAGCTCATCCATCTTATGTCTCCAATGTCCCCTCACTCCCCCTCTCCTGTCCAGATCTCGGCAGTCTCTTCTCAGACCCTCACCACCTCCTGGACACTAGGTGGGCTCTCTCCACTGGAAACTCCTCTCTTCCAACCCCTCCTTTGAACTCAGCACCAGAATAGCTTTTATAAAACACAGATCTATTCATGGAGTTCTTCCTCATTCTGTAGAAAAATCAAAATTGGTTCCTTACTGTCCATGGAATAAGAATGACAATTCTGTGTGTGCCCTTTACAAACAGCTTGTATGTGTGTAGACAGGTTGATGAATTGAGATGATACATAGATGGTGTTATGGACTCGGTATTGTGTCCCCTTAAAACTCCCATCTTGAAGCCCTGCTCCCCAGTGTGACAATATTTGGAGGTAGTGTCTTTGGGAGGTACTTAGGATTAGATGAGGTCTAATCTAGACCTTAGCATGAGGCCCCCACGACATGTTAGTATCTTGATAAGAAGAGAAATAGAAGCAGAGCCTGTTTCCCCCCTCTCCCCCGCCCCATGTGAAGACACAGTGAGAGGCGGCTGTGTGTAAGCCAGGAAGAGAGTTTGCATGAAGAACCCAATCAGCTAGTACCTTGATCAGGAATTTTCCAGCCTCCAGAACTGCAACAAATAAACGTCTATTGTTTAAGCCACCCAGTGTATGGCATTTTGTTATGGTGGCCCAAGTAGAGAGAAAGAAAGAGAGATAAAAAACAGGAATTTCTTGTTGCCACATACGTATCAAAGATGTGCAAATCCTTCCAAAACAAACAAATTCTTTTCTTGCCACCATAAACTACCTCATGATCTTTCTTGTCTGAAATTCCTCTTTGGGCTCCTTTCTCCTCCAGGAAAAGTCTCCATCCCAATCATGTCTCACAGTCTAAGTCTACAGCCGACTGCCTTCGCTTGTCTCCGGGATCTGTCTACACCCGCAACAGCGCTTACCACACAGCGCGTCGGGGTTGTGACCCGCACCCCGTGGGGGGCTCGGGCTTTGTCACCCTCAGGACTCCAGGCGGAGCACACTGACCCACAGGGAGTGACGGTACAAAGGGGCGGAGCTAACTTCAAGGGTCTGTTAGGTACCAGAGGAGGAAAAAGCTGAGAAGAAAAGAGAGGTACAGTAAAGATGCCTGCTTCCATGCGGCCAACCTAGAGTTGCACAATTAGTAAATGCTGTTGAGATGTGAGGCCATCTGGAAGCGGCGTTAAGTGATTAATGTCAGTATTCAGGGAAGTTGAATAGACAGGAGTATATGCAGCTTCTTCTATGATGACCCGGCTCGCCCCACTCCAATTCCTAGCAACGATCAAGTAAAAGTATCACAGGAAGCCAATGCTCCGTCACACAGAAGTCCTGTTCAGTAAACTAAGGGCTCTTCCCTCTTCAAAGGGCATGTTCTCCACCGGTGCTCTTGCAAGGCATTTGATTTTAGTACTACGGGTTGCTTCCTCTGGAGAAACTCTGTAGCATCACACACACACACACACACGTTCACACAAGTGTGTCCTAGCACAAGTGTGTGCACACATTTACACGCACACACAAACACCCTCACGCTTCTCGCATGTGTGTGCACTCCCTCACACGCACACACAAACATATATGCATACGTTTACACAAGTGTGTGCACGCACACGTTGCGCACACGAACACCTTTACACTCTCGTGTGTGTACCCACAATCCTTCACACGCACACACTCACACACGCGTGGCTACTAAATCCTCGTGGAAGTGAGTTTCCTGTCTCTGGACACACTGTGATGTCAGCATTAACTCTTCCTTCAACTGGCCAAAGGCAAACCTGAGTTTAGAAGGTAGCTTGAAGACATGTGTGGTAAATTTTCTTGATTTTGAGCATTTCTCAGAGAGGTGAAATATTTCCATGCCCACGCAAACTGTTATTTTCAGGAGTAATGTCTGTTTTCACACAGGGACAGTGACTCATTTGCTTCAGGTGGGAGTTTCTGTTTTATAAGAAACTTTCCCGAGGCAGCTGGGCTATAAGAATTTGCCTGTTTCTCAGTAGTATCATCAGCATCCGTTAGTGATTAAAAAGACCTGTACAAGAAACACTATGGGACTAAATGCTAGCTTGTTCCAGTATCTTAAAGCTGTCTTAATGTTCACCTCTGTTGGAGATAACTTCCCTCTGTGCATGTTTGAGTGAGCTTGTTTTTATTCCATGTTATCGCCTGTCACAGACATGCTCAAAGGGCCTATGTGTCTGAAGAAACTTCAGAATTACTGTGAGGTACAGTTAAAAACTGTTAAAAATGTATGTTATACATCCATGAACCTCTGTGTGTGAAGTCAGCAGTGCCAGGCCCAGGGTCCCACAGCTGGTCTATGCAGAACTTCAAGCATATCAGAAGATACTCACTTCCCGGGCGCCTGGGTGGCTCAGTTGGTTAGGCGACTGCCTTCGGCTCAGGTCATGATCCTGGAGTCCCGGGATCGAGTCCTGCATCGGGCTCCCTGCTCAGCAGGGAGTCTGCTTCTCCCTCTGATCCTCCCCCATCTCATGCTCTCTCTCTCTGTCTCATTCTCTCTCTCAAATAAATAAATAAAATCTTTAAAAAAAAAAAAGAAGAAGAAGATACTCACTTCCCTCTAGAGCATGGGTGTGAGATATCTCCTGGTGGTGGGAGGCGAGGTTGGCGAGTTCTGGCCTGTGTGGTGCAGGACGCAGACAGCATCCTCTTCCTCTACCCACTAAATGCCAGTACTAGGCTTCTGCAGCTATAAAAGCCAAAAATTGTCTCCAGGCATCTCTTTTCCTCTCCGTGTAAATAAATGAAATAAATACATTTTACAGAAAGAGACACAGGGCTATGACCACAGAGAAAACTCATCTGAGTCTATACCAAACATCACCTACATTCCTTTATTTTTTTGCACAATGCTCACTGTACTTTTTCATGGTGAGTCCATAATGATTTCTTATTTTATCTTTACTGCAAACTGTATATCCTTTATTGTTTAGCCTCAAGGAACTAAATTTGTAACATGGTTGTGAGAGGAATGCTATGACTTTTCTATATATTATTCCTCTTAAAGCAATCCTAAATTTCCTTTTCAAAGTCTTAAAATACATAAAGTCTCAAACATAAAATCTTAAAATACGAAACAAGTCTTATTTATCAACCAGAACAAAATCTTTTGATAAAGTGCATATTTCTAGCAATAAATTCTGCCATATTTTCTAAAGTCAGAGGCTGCCAGCTTCCACCTCTAAATGTAATTTATATTTGTTAGGAATTGACCAATAAATGATTATTTTTCAATCCCCTCAGTAGACCTCTAAAAAATTCTTTCCTATTGCATAATTGAGAGTCTCTGGCTGAAGGTCTGACATTAGTTCTGTTTAAGCTTCCAGGGAGGCCACTCACACAAATGTGGTTAGGTAAATTACAGGACATCCATCAGATCTAAGCCACTGAAGACTATGTTTCTGAGTCAATGACATGGGAAGATGCAAAAGCAAACCCACAGTCTCATTCCATTATCTCTATCTGCTGGTGTCATCTCTGTCTCTGTCCCTGTATTGTTCATATGCTTTGGAAAAGCTTGGGGCTAAATGAAACCAATATTACCCTTGACACTCACTAGCTCTCCTAGCACACCCTCCTCCCCTTCCCTGTGGGTTTCCAGATCTCTCCAGTGACTGGGTCGCTGTAATCTGTTTGTGGTCCAGAGACTGAGCTATGTTTCCAAGATCCTCCTCCTCTCCCTCCTCATCCTCTCATCCCTTCCTACCAGGTGCAACGTCTGCAGTACAAAACTATTGATAGGTCACCTCTATTGAAATAGAAAAAACATAAAGACAAAATCACTGGCCATTTTTTATAATATTTGCAATTCTCTCATGACAACAGAGTTTATATTATTGGCTATAATTTTATATGCATATATAATTCAACCCCATATTTCATACACATAATATACAATGTCAATAGTGGGGTATACATTATTCAGAGATACCAATGAAGTCTTGTTTTACCATAGGATCTAATACTATTTAGACATACACAGAGAAAGTCAATAGAAGTCTGTGACAGATTTCTTTTTAATTAATTTTGATTAAATATTCAGTGAAACCCATTTATATTTCCCAATGTACAACATTTAATAAGTCTGTCTATTGCTCATATGATTTCCTCTGTTAAATTCTTTCCCTGTAGCATTCTTTTCTTAGTATGTTAGAAAAAAATGTTATAGAGAAGAAGGGTTTATTGTATTTTAAATTTATATTCATTGCCAACTGGATGCCCAAGGGGCATTTGAGAAATGCCTTTTCATAAATCAAAAAATAAATAGGTGAACAAAGATTGCCCAGTAGCCTACCAGACTCATGTGACCACCACTGCTCCATGCACATAGTCTGTAAAATTCTCTGACACTGTGAGCTGTGGCTTAAGGATCTATGCAGTGTTTATTACCCAGTATCTGTTTTGTTACTCAGTTATGTCAGAAGACTTTTACTAGGAATATTTAAAGATGAGGTCCATGAAAGAATGTTGATGTCTCCTTGGGTGGATTATAACTGGTTGAATATCATGCCTTCGTTGGTATGATAGAAAGTCTTTCTGTATGCTCAGTTTTAATCAATGGTATAGAAGACAGCAAATATGCATATTGTGCATACAACATAAAAAATGGCTATTATACAAATCACTGGTTCAATATTCATAATTATTTTAAAGCAAGATAGCTTTGAAATCAGAAAGGTCCTGTCCAAATCCTAGCTCAAATTCAAAAATTTACTATCTGTGTCTTGGTCATGTCACATAATCTCTCCTTTCCACAGAATATTTGTATAGAAAACTGAAATATTTGTTCTTATATAGCAGGGCTCCTGGGAGAGAAAAAACAAATGCAAAGTATTTTAGGTGGAGGTAGAACCACTTGGGCCAAACCTCATAGCATTTCCATTTCCAATACACATATTAATTTTAGAAAATTTTGATCATGAATATATAGAATTGGAAAGGAAAAAAGTAAAATGGTCTTCATGCATAAATAATGTTCTGTGGAAGTAGAAAATCCAAAGGAATTTACAAAAAAAAAATTAAACCTCATAAGCGAATTTTGCAAGGTAACAGCATACAAGGTCAATATACAAAAATCAGTTGTAATTTTATGTGTAAGCAATGAATAATTGGAAAATAAAATTTCAAAGCAATACTGTTTATAATAATATCAAACATTTAAATGACTAAAAATAAATACACCAAAGTTGTTCAATAGCTCTTCCAAAAATTACAAGACTTTTTTCAGCACAATTAAAGAAATCCTACGTAAAGTGAAATATATACTATGATTACAGGTTAGAAAAGTCAATATAGTGAGCAAGTTACACAAACTGATCTCAAGATGTTGCAAAGCAACAGATATCATGACTGTGTGGGGATTCAATGAAGATAGGCAAATACATTATAGAACAGAATAGAGTCCAGAATTACACTAAGATTTCAATGAAAATCAATTTTCAACAAAAACAGCAAATAATTAAATAGGGAAAAGAAAGTTTCTTCAACAAATGGTGTTCAAACAACTTAGTGTCCAAACTGGGAGGGTCAGGGGGCTTCCTCTAATTCTAATTTACACTATTTTCTCTCTTGCGGTAAATAATTGAAAAAAGTACATTTTCAGAAAGAGACAAAGTTTTGTGCCCCAGGCAGAGTCTTACATGATTCTTGGATACACATTAACTACATTCCCTTTTCCTGGCACCATTTACAGAATTTTTCACTAGGCTTTCATTGACATTTTCTTACTTTATCTGCAATTATCCTTTATTATTATTTTTTTTTAGCGTCAAGGGACTAATTTAGTAAACATGATGTGGAGACCAGTGTTGTCATTGTTAAGTATAATTACATGGTATTCTCTGCAATCTTAGATCAACTTAAATTTCCTACTAGAAGGATGTAAAAATAAAAAGGCTTTAAAACACCAATGAAACCTTATCAACGAGATTCAGGCCTTTTAACTAAAATCTATTATTTCTAACAATGAATTCTCCCATATCTTCCAAAGTCAGAGGCCACAACCACTTCCTCTAAATGTGATTTTTTTTGGTTATGAGTTGACCACTGAACAATAATTTTGATGTATGAGAGAAGTTAAATTGATCGTAGACTTAAATGTAAAAGTTAAAACTATAAATGTAAAAGCTAACTAAATTTATCTTTATTGACTATGAATTCATCTGCATTCCCCTTGGAACATTTATAGAATGTGTTCACACTGTAAACATATATGCACTGAAGTGTTTTTCTCTGAATATTATTAACTGCTTAAACTTAACAAAAATTATTAAAATGAACTATTTAGAATGACACTAAATACTATTCATCACTAAAAAGGAAATAAAATGTTGATACATGCAACAACACAGATGAGCCTCCATGTCAGTAAAATAAGGCAGGCACAAAAGACGACACATTTGTCTGAGGTTTCTATTGCTGCATCATAAATACTCAGTGGCTGACAAAACACTCATCAAGCCCCTCACCCTTGGAGGTTAGGAGTCTGTGCACAGCTCAGCTGGGTCTTCTGCTAAGAAATCAAGGTGTCAGCCAGACAGCAGGAAGAGCCTGCTTTCTAGCCTATCCAAATTGCTGGCTGAATCCAGCTGCTTGCAGCTGTGAGACAGAGTTCCCCAGACCCTCACTGGCCATCATCCAGGGACCCTCTCAGCTCCCAGACACCACTCCCCCATCCTCACAGGAGGCCTCCTTCTTCTCCAAAGCCTGCAAGGGCTCATCAAATCCTCTTACTGTTGCAAATCATCTCTCTGTCTTTCCCTTTGCTCCAAACCAATCGGAGAAAATGCATTGCTTTTGAAGACCTAATATGATTATATTAGGTCCACCAGAATAATCTCCCTTTTATCATTTAAAGTATCATAGTCACCATTATAATACCAGGGGATGAAGGGCATGAGGGCCACTTTAAATCCTGCCTTCCACAATACTGTATGATTCTACCTATATGAATGTTCGGAAAGGCAAATCCATAGATACGGAAAGCAGGTTAGTAGTTACCTGGGGCTGGATGGAGAAATGGGGATGATTGCAAACAGGCATGAGGGTTCATTTTGAGGCGAAATGTTTTAAAACTGGATCATGGCGATGGATGCACGACTGTATAAATTTACTAAAAATAACTAAATTTTACATTTAAAATGGGTAAATTTGTGGTACATAAATTATACATCAGCAGAGTTCCTAAAATATTTAATATATTGACTGCTAAGAGTAATATATATATAAACATATAAATAAATATGTAATACTATATAGACACAGTTGGTTAGTTAACTAGTTAGTTACCTTGCAATAGTCCTGGATTTCTCAGAAAACCAAGAAAAAGAAATAGCTATAAAACAAAATTTATAAATCGGACTTCAACAACATTAAAAAGGGAGTTCGAAACATTTCTGCTCATAAAAGGCATTGGTAAGATAATTAATAGGAAGGTCACACACTAGAAGAACATATTCTCATTACATGTACCTGACAAATGACTTGCATCCAGAAAATTAAAAACTTTTATAACTCAACAATAAAAAGACAAAGAACTTAATTAAAAATTGGCAAATGATTTGAACACATACTTCACAAAAGAAGAAATAGGAGTTTCCAGTATGCATGTGAAAGGACACACAACATCATCAATCATCAAAAAAATGCCAACCCCATACACATTCTTAGATACTGCGTCATGCCCGCAGGAATGGACAGAATAAAAGGACTGACAATACTGTATGCTGATGAGGATGTATAGAAGCAGAAACTTTCATACATTGCTAGCAGTAATGTAAAAGGTCACAACAACTTCGGAAAAGCACTTTGCTTTTTCTTATAAAGTAAACTTATACCTACCCTATGACCATATTCCATTCTTAGGTATTTACACAAGAAATTTTATTCATGCCCTTAAATTTTTTTCAATTTTATTCATCATAAAGAAAAATATTATTCATCATAATTTTATTCATAATAACCAACCCTGGAAACAACCTAAATGTCCAACAACAGAAAAATGGGAAATATCATGCCTTACCTTAATATGATGAAATGCAACAAAGACAATGAATGAATTACCGCTACCATCAAAACGGAATAAAGCTCCTAAACACACCCTTGAGTAAAAGAAGCCAGACACAGAATGAACCCATTTCTGTGAAGTTTTAAAAAAGGTAAAACTAATCGATAGCAACAGAACTCTGCATAGAGGTTACCTAGACAAGAATGTTTGAACAGAGCATCATGAGAACCTCTGAGGTATCACTTAAAAGACTGCCTTCATCATGTGATAATTTATTGAGCCGCATAGTTAGGATTTGCGCACATTACTTTGTGTATGTTAACCTGCAATAGAAAATGTCTTTTAAAAAGTGTGAATAATATGAATGAGAAGAAAACATGAGACTAGGAAAAATTTAGACACATCTGATAAAGGACTGTCACACAAAGAATACACAAAGAACTTTTAAAACTCAACAATGAGAAAATGAACAACTGGATTAAAAAGTGGGCAAAATATCTGAACACACTTCACCAAAATATACAGATGGTTAATAAACATATGAAAAGGTGTTCAAGTCATGCATCATCAGGGAAATGCAAATTAAAACAACATGATACTATGACCCACCTATTAAAATGGCCAAAATCTGGAACACTGACAATACCCAATACTGGTGAGGATATGGAACAAGAACTCTCATTTATTGCTGGTAGGAAAGCAAAATGGTGCAGCCACTTTGGAAGACAGTCCAGCAGTTTCTTCCAAAACTACATACTTTTACCATACAATCCAGCAGTCATGCCCCTTGGTATTTACCCAAATGTACTGAAAACTTATGTCCATACCAAAACCTACACATAAATGTTTATAACCAGCTTTATTCATAATTGCCAAAACTTGGAAGCAACCAAGACGTTCTTCAGTAGGTGAATAAATAAAGTCTGGTATATCCAGGGAGTGCAATATTATACAGCACTAAAAAGAAAGGAGCCATCTAACCATGAGAAGGTGTGGAGGAAATTAAATGCATATTACTAAGTGAAAGAAGCCAAACTGAGAAGATTAGATATGATATGATTCCAGTTCCAAGACATTCCGGAAAAGACAAAATTACAAAGATCAGTGGCTGCCAGGGACTAAGAGGGAAGGGATAAATAGATGGAGCACAGAGAATTTGTAGGGCAGTGAACTATTCTGCATGACACTGTAATGGCAAGTACATGTCCTTATACATGGGCCCAAACCCATATATTTGCCCATTTGTTGGAGAATATACAACGCTGAGAGTGAGCCCTAATGTAAACTATGGACTCTGGGTGATAATGATGTGTCAATGTAGGGTCATCTTCTCTCACAAATGTACCACGTAGGGGCAGGATGTCAACAGTAGGGAAGGTGTGTGTGTGTGTTCGGGAGGGACGTGATTCAGAGTGTACAGAAATTCCCTGTACTTTCCACACAAGTTTACTGTGAACCTAAAATTTCGCCAAAAAAATAAAGTCTTAAAAAAAAAAAAAAAAAAGAACAAGGAAGGGACTAAAGAGATAACATGAAAATTGTTGTCAGTGACCAAAAGTGTGACAATCTGAGCATTTATGAAATGACCATAATAAACTAAAACACAAAGAATACATAACATCCCATAAGTCCAGTGAATTTTGGTTTGTTTGTTTTATTCTTAAAGGAGAATGAGAGAGAAAGGCTGGACAAGAGAAAAACAGTAAGAGGAGCATCAAAAGGCACTGCTTACCATTGACAGTAACTAGGGTCCCATTCTAGTTTGGGTCCCCCATGAAACAAAGCCTGGGACAGGGACTTGTGTGTAAGCAGTTTATTTGGGAAATAATCCCTGGAAACACCAGCCGAAGAGTGAGGACGTGAGATGGATAAAGGAGGAAAGCTTGAGAAAGTTTATAGAGTGTGTGTCATTAAGCTAGTTGTCACAGTGGTCAACCGGAGTTTCATCCTTATGAAGAATTCTGGAAGCCAGTGACAACAAACACATCAGAGGTATCTCACCTGGGAGTGAAGGATTTTGGGTCTTTACTCAAGGGTTTCTCTCAGGGAGCAGAGTCGCCATGAGGAAGGGAGTTGGCGGCCTCGAGTCCCTTGCACTCTGGCCACTGTGGTGATATGGTACTAGGCACCGTGAGGTCTGGTCATCAGAGAAAGCTGTCAGGCAAGAGCTGCAGTTTCTGTGGGCAGGACGTAAAAGCGGCTTTTGGGCAGAAATGCTAAAACTTAGGGACTATGGCGAGGCCTCACAGTGTCTGCTAGAGGCACCAACTTCTCACTCTGAAAGCTGCCAAATAAAGGAAAGAATTAAACATAATTCTGTCAATCATGAATGAGATGTACTCAAGGTGATCAAAAAGCTAAGTCCTCTGTAAGAGACATAGCTTTCAAAGACGAACGAAAAGACAAAGTAACATTAGAACTACATGGAGTAAGCATTCATCTATGAATGCTCCATCTTACTACATGGAGTAAGCATTCATCTAAGCATTCACCTGCATCATCCGGAGGAAACCCTTCCCAACCCGCTGGGATCTATCCTGGCCCTTCATCTTCAAACGGAAGAGGGGGTTTCTCTCTTGTGGGCATCTGTAACACGGCTGATGTCACTCTGTTGCTCTCAGACTCTCAGTATGTACTTTGCTACTGTTAAGTCTTCTTCTATTTTTTTTTTTTTTTGGCATTTATCTATTATCCATTTATTGGCTCCCTTTATCTGGCTAACCACTCCTCCTTCTTTTCATTTGTCATTAATTTTTTACGTGCAGCCTAATCCCCACTTGATGTAAGACTATATCAGATTTAGAAATAGGACTGACTCATACAACTGGCAGCAATATGAGACTATCCACTGTCCCCTGTCTGTCCATTGCCAGTCACATACAGTAGGGCTGGGTGAGCACAAACTTTTAGGACGGTCTTATACCCTGGGTAGAAACAGAAACCATTAGTTATGCAACCCCATAGGGCTTTGATTTAAAATCCCCATGTTTCAGGCTCTTGATTTCATCTCACTGTATCTATATAATCTGTTGGTAATCTATATAACCAATGACCACATTCCAATCCAAAGAAATATCTATCAAACTCCCCTTTTGTATCATGTCCCTCATTTCCTATTCAGTAGAACTGACAGCCTGGGACCTTTACTCGGTTACTTCATTTTTGCCAGATTAGCAAAGGAGCAGCCAAGGCACTGAATGCTTGGCCAAATTCCCATCTGTCTGAACTTGTTTTGCAATCTATTTATACATTGTCCCTGTCTCTGGATCTGTTAGACTCTGGCTCCATGATAAATAGTATTATGCAATATATATGTTAATTAATTTGAAAAGCAGTATGCCAGGGAAAATTTTATTTTATTTTTTTTTAAAGATTTTATTTATTTATTTGAGAGAGAGAGAATGAGAGACAGAGAGCATGAGAGGGAGGAGGGTCAGAGGGCGAAGCAGACTCCCTGCCGAGCAGGGAGCCCGATGCGGGACTCGATCCCGGGACTCCAGGATCATGACCTGAGCCGAAGGCAGTAGCTTAACCAACTGAGCCACCCAGGCGCCCCAGGGAAAATTTTATTTTATTTTATTTTATTTTTAATTTTATTATGTTATGTTAATCACTATACATTACATCATTAGTTTTTGATGTAGTGTTCCATGATTCATTGTTTGCGTATAACACCCAGTGCTCCATTCAGTCCGTGCCCTCTTTAATACCCATCACCAGGCTAACCCATCCCCCCACCCACTCACCTCTAGAACCCTCAGTTTGTTTCTCAGAGTCCACAGTCTCTCATGGTTCGTCTCCCCCTCCGATTTCCCCCCTTCATTTTTCCCTTCCTATCATCTTT
>NC_138376.1:127529124-127607027 GCF_054177405.1 Leptonychotes weddellii
CTGAAAAACAAACTGAGGGTTCTAGAGGGGAGGGGGGTGGGAGGATGGGTTAGCCTGGTGGTGGGTATTGAGGAGGGCACATTCTGCATGGAGCACTGGGTGTTATGCACAAACAATGAATCATGGAACACTTCATCTAAAACTAATGATGTAATGTATGGGGATTAACATAAGAATTAAAAAAAATTTTTAAAAAATTTAAAAAAAAGAAACAGTCACAGCCAAGAGCTTGGTAAGGTGCCCTCCACTGCAAACTCATGACCATCCCAGAACCCAGAAATAAGGGGTTTGCAGATGTAATTAGTTAAGCGGAGGTCTTGGTGGAGTAGAGTGGGCCCTTAATCCATTATGATTAATGTTCTTATAAAAAGAGGAGAGTAGACACAGAGACAGACCTGTGCAAAGCACAGAGGATGTGACGAGACACAGGGAAAAGGTGACGGCAGACAGGATGAAGTCAGAGATTGGAGCGAAGCATTTACAGGCCAAGGAAAGGCAGGAATTCCCTGCAATACCAGAATCCAGGGAGAGGCAAGGAAGGACTCTGTCCGACAGCCTGTAGAGGAAGCAAGGCCCTGTCAACACCTTGATGGGACCTGGATGGGACCCTAAGAAAGAAAAAGGACAGGAAGTAAAAATTAAGAAACTCAGAATAAAATATAGACTCCGTTAATAAGTGTACCAATATTGTCTATTAAGTATAGCAAATATACCATACTAATATAAAATGTTAATAATGGGAAAAACTGGGGGCGCCTGGGTGGCTCACACGGTTCGGTGTCTGCCTTTGGCTCAGGTCATGATCCCAGGGTCCTGGGATCGAGCCCCATGTCAGGCTCCTGGCTCAGCGGGGAGCCTGCTTCTCCCTCTCCCTCTGCCTCTCCCCTTGCTTGTGCTCTCTGGCTCTGTGTGTGTGTGTCTCCGTGTCTCAAATGAATAAATAAAAATCTTTAACAAAAAAATAATAGGAAAAACTGGGTGTGGGATATACGGCAACTCTGTGGTATCCTCATAATGTTCTATAAATAGAAAACTGCCATAAAATAAAAGGATGATTTAAAATGAAAGAACACTTGGAAAAGTCAATAATCATGTAACACATATCTAATATTACAAAATAATTATCTTTAAAATATTTTTAAGTTCAAAGAGTTTTACCAACAATTTTTATTAACAATTTTTCTTGAGCTTTAAAAGTGGTAGCTCCAACATACATAAAATTTGATCCAAAATATACCTTTACCTAATGAAAACTCTTTTAGCAAAACTTGACTAAAAATAGCACATTAAAAAAACCATAGTCCAAGCTCTTAGCAATATTGGAGCAATTTTTTTCAAGTAAAACACTAAAAAACAAAATGCTACAATTTTTCAATATAACAGTATCAAAGCTGAGTAGGGGGAATCCAAAATTGCAAAAATAGGTTAAACTTAATACTAAATTACTGTCCTAAATCATTATGAACATTCTAATAGATGCAATGAAATCTAATATTCATTCCTCATTAAAATAAGTTATATGTAAAAATAGAAATAATAGGATATGTCCTAAAAACAATAAAAATAAATATATCAATACCCATCATCCTTTTTAAAAGTTAAACAGTACAAGCCTATTAATGGAACAGTTACACAGACACACCCAAACTAAGTATACCTCAGCTCATCATTGCCATTTGTCATAATTCTATTGGATATAACACATGTAGTAATTGATTATAGAAATAAAAATAAACATAAGTAATAAGTAACATAAAAGATACAAGAGATTCAACATGGAACCTATTGTACTTAAAATTAAGAAAGGGGGTGGGGAACATAATATATGGCAACAATGGCACACAGAAGAGGAATTATTTTCATAGAGGTTAAAAACAGAGATTAATAGATCTATAGCCATGGTGTGAGAATTAAGCACAATTCTCTCAGTAGCTGATATGATATGATATATGCCTAAAATCACTGACGGAATACAGGATTTGAACAGCATGATTATCAAACTTGCCTGTATGAACCAACAACTGTGCAATTCACACTCATACCATGAGACATTTACCAAAACACATGCTATCTGGCTCATTTAAAAAAAGTTAAACAAATGAATAAAGAAACAAGAAGTAGAATCAGACCTACAAATACAGAGAACCAACTGATGGCAGCCATAAGTGAGGGGGGTGGAGAATAGACAAGGTGGGTGAAGGGGAGTGGGAGACACAGGCTTCCAGTTATGGAATGAATAAGTCACAGGCATGAAAGGCACAGCACAGGGAATATGGTCAATGATACTGTAATAGTGCTGTGTGGTGACAGATGGCAGCTATTCTTGTGGTGAGTACAGCCCAATGTATAAACTTGTCCAATCACTTACACAACCTCTTTCAGAGATTACAAAAATGGGGAACAATTTGCAACTCATTCTAGAAGCCAGCATAACCTTGCCACCAAAAGGTTATGAGGATTTACAGGAGAAGAAAATTACAGGATAGTTTATCCCTCTAACACAAACACAGATATCTCAAACAATATGTTAGCAATTCAAATCCAACAACATATAAAAAAAGATAATATCATGGCCTACTGAAATTTATTCCAGGAATGTGATTCCAGCAGTGAAAAACAATGCACTATGAATTCACACAACATGGATGGATCTCATGGTCAAAATGCTGAGTGAAAGAAGTTAGAGAGGATAGGCTACATCCTTTATGGTCCCATTATTTTTTAAAGATTTTATTTATTTATTTGTCAGAGAGAGAGAGAGAGAGCACAAGCAGGGGGGAGAGGCAGGCAGAGGGAGAGGGAGAAGCAGGCTCCCCACTGAGCAGGGAGCCCGATGCAGGACTCGATCCCAGGACCCTGGGATCATGACCTGAGCTGAAGGCAGATGCTTAGCCAACAGAGCCACCCAGGTGTCCTCCTTTATGGTCCCATCATATGTAATTAAAAGCAGGCAAAACAAATCATTGGCGTTAGAATCAGAATAGTGATTACCTTTAGCAGGGACATTGCCTGGGATGCTGCATTAAGGAACATTCTGGGCATTGGAAATATTCTGTATCAATCTGTATAGTATATACATGAGTAAATATCCTTTGAGCTGTATACTTAAGATTTCCACATTTATTGTATGAAAAATATATCTCAATTTTTAAGTAAAAGGTAGTAGAATATCCTGTCTCCAGCACATATGATTGATTTTTTAAAATCATTCTTCATTCTTTCATTTATTCAGTTGTATCCCTTTCCACCAGAATAATTATTTAGAAAAATGAATGGAAATGGTAGCATTCAAAATTGACATCACAAAATAAAGTGGATAAACTTAAGAAGACTTTTATAAGACCTATATGAATAAAGTTATAAAACTCTACTGAGAATTCAAAGAAAACTTGAATGAGGTGTATCCATGTTACCGATCAGATGATTTTACATTTGAAACGTATTAACTATAACCAAAATAGAATAATGATTTAACACAATGCCAAAATAATTTTTTTTAAAGATTTTATTTATTTATTTGAGAGAGAGAATGAGAGAGAGCACATGAGAGGGGGGAGGGTCAGAGGGAGAAGCAGACTCCCTGCCAAGCAGGGAGCCCGATGCGGGACTCGATCCAGGGACTGCAGGATCATGACCTGAGCCGAAGGCAGTCGCTTAACCAACTGAGCCACCCAGGCGCCCGCCAAAATAATTTTAATACATAACTATATCACAAAGTTTTATAATATTTTAAATTTGAGTAAAAACCTAAATTTCCAAAAAGAGTAATTAGTTAACTGTATAATGGTAAATCTATAAACATGAATTTCCTTCACTGGGCAACTATTTAAAGCTATTTTTTAAATCAGCATGGATTTTAGATTGTGCAGAACATAGTGCTGGAAACTTAGGATCTATTGCACTCTCTGTCCTTAGCACAGCTCAGCACTCACCCTGAGCACTCAGTTTGATGTTAAAAAGAACATTGCTTAGCTGGAGTATGGCCAGATGAGGTTGACCAGGATAGAAAAAATTCATGTCAGAAATGCCTTGGGATCAATAAAGGAGTATTTTGATGGTGCTATTCTCCATGAGAGTTGACTATCTGCATATGGGTAGATGCTAAAATTAGGATTATCCTAGGAGGGGCAGTCTTCGCCGTATGGGGACTTTGTGTGGTATGTTCCTTCCCTTACAGCAATTAGGCACATCTTAAACACACACTAAACATCTTTGGATGAATGAATGAATGCATGCATGCATGATAAATAAATACTCTCTGAACACTAAGTTTCTATGACTCAAAAAATTTTTGTGTCATTTAATTTTGTAATCATTTTCAGGATTTTTCAAGAATCAGGATGAAAACCAAGTCTAATACGGTATTAGTATTTTCCAGAGAAACAGAAGCAATAAGATATATGAAGCAGTAAGATATATATGCAAGCTCAAAAAAAAAAAAAAAACACTTATATGGTCAATTAATATATGACAAAGGAGGCAAGAATATATATAACTGAAAAAGACAGTCTCTTCAATAAATGGTGTTGGGAAAACTAAACAGCTATATGCAAAAAGAAAGAAAGAAAGAAACTGGACCACTTCCTTACACCATAGACCAAAATAAACTTAAAATGGATTAAAGACCTAAATGTGAGACATGAAACCATAAAAATCCTAGAAGAGAGCACAGGCGGTAATCTCTCTGACATTGGCCACAGCAACATTTTTCTAGATATGCTTCCTAAGGCAAGGGAAACAAAAGCAAAAATAAATTAATGGAAATACATCAAAATAAAAACCTTTTGCACAGTGAAGGAAGCAATCAACAAAACAAAAAGGCAACCTACTGAGTAGGAGAAGATATTTGCAAATGATATAGCTGATAAGGGATTAATACCCAAAATATATAAAGAATGTATACAACTCAACACCCCCCCAGAAAAAAACCCACAAACAATCTAATTTAAAAATGGGCAGAGGACTTGAAGAGAAATTTTTCCAAAGAAGATATCCAGATAGCGAACAGACACATAAAAATATGCTTAACGTCACTTATCATCAGGGAAATGCAAATCAAAACAACAATGAGATATCACCTGACACCTGTCAGAAAGGCTAAAATCAGAAATACAAGAAATAACAAGTGTTGGCAAGGATGTGGAGAAAAAGAAACCCTCTTGCACTGTTGGTGGGAATGTAAATTGGTGCAGCCACTGTGGGAAACAGCATGGAGGATCCTCAAAAAAATTAGAAATAAAAATACCATATGATCCAATAATTCCACCACTGGGTAGTTACCCAAAGAAAATGAAAACACTAATTTGAAAAGAGATATGCACCCCTATGTTTATTGCAATATTATTTACAATAGTCAAGATATGGAAGCAACCTAAGTGTTCGCTAACAGATAAATGGAGAAAGATGTGTTGTATATTATATATGATGCTGCCAAAAAAAAGGTGAGATCTTGCCATTTGTGACAACATGGATGGACCTAGAGGTATTACGCTAAGTGAAATAAGTCACACTGAGAAAGACAAATACTATATGATTTCACTCGTACATGACATCTAAAGAAAAAAACAAATTAATAAATAAACAAACAGAAAGCAGAATCAGACTTGTAAATACGGAGAACAAACTGATGGTTGCCAGAGGGAAGAGGAGGTGAGGGGAATAGGCAAAGGGGATGAAGGGGAGTAGGAAGATACAAGATTCTATTTACGAAATGAATAAGGCATGGGAATAAAAGGCACAACATAAGGAATAGAGTCACTTATGTTGTAATCCTGTTGTATGGTGACAGATGGTAGCTACGCTTGCATCAAGCACAGCGTATCATAGCATAGAGAAGTTGCCTCACTGTCTTGTACACCTGAAACTAATGTGACATTGCCAACCACACTTAGATAAAACATTCTGTTAACAAAGGGGGGTCTAAGAATAGGAATGTAAGTATGGTGTGTTTGTGCAAGATTACATACAGTATTATTTAAACTGCTCCCCAATTTTATGTTTAATTATAGTTTTTATTGCCCTTTAAGGAATTCAGCTGGTGAAATACTCAGCTGAGGATTTAGTTTCTCTAAAAACTTTCGGCCAATCCTATATACAGAGTTTCCATGGCATCTTAGAGAAAGCACATGACTGTTGGACTTCACTTACCACTCAGCATTGCTCTGTGGCAGAATTACGTCTAGACTAAATGGGAAACTTTGTAGAAATGAACAGGAAGACAAGATGAAATCAGAAAAGAACCATTTTTCTCTGCAACTGCCTGAGGCTGCTCACTTACATCTGTAAAATATGCATCAACTGTTAATGAAAATGTAAGGTCCTCCCGAAGAAAAATCAGAATTCAAGTGTGGGAGAAGCTGTCAGCTTCACGGCCCAAGAGCCCTATAATATTAACCTCTATGCAAGTTTAAATTGTACCTCTGGTACTGAGATTATGGAAATATGTCCCACAGCATAAGCATCAGAGAGAGGTTGAGTATTTCTGCATTCCGAACACTCTCAAATAGGCTAATACATAATGAACTGAAAATTTTAGTCTTGCAAAAACTATTAAGTTCCATATAATATTTAGGGTAGTCCAAATTGAGGAATATGTACTATAGATGACCAGATTCTCAATAAATCTACTGTAAGAAGTTTGAAAAAAACAAATCAGATAAAAATACTGACCAAATAACCTGGGATTATTTACAAGGGTAATTTAAAATTATCTCCAGTAAGAGACGTTTTATAAGAGATTTCTAATTGTAGAATTCTAGAGATATCATTCTGGAGGGAAAGGAGAAGAGAAAACTTCTCACTAAAAGTAGATTGAAAATTATGATCTCTGTTCAATAAAAGAAAGTTCCCACTGCCCATTTAAGATTTAAAAACATGAAATTTTATTCATAGAAAACCCTCCCATTCCCAGTGCTCTTAAATTAAACTTTAAACTTTATGAACTTCTGATGAAGTCATATTCAAATATTCAAGTATAAGATTATGCATGCATGTGATCTATATAAGTAACTACATGGCTTTGAAATCAAAGTCAATTTTAGTGAGTCAGAACAAATCAGAATATCACTGGAATATATCCTGCATTTTGCTCTCTCTCTCTCTCATATACACACATTGTGCTCATATATATCACATAAGTATAATGATTAACATATACGAACTTAAGCACTTAATTTGAATATAAACTTTTCTTGAGAGAATTGCAACATAAACTCAGATTTACCCAACCATGGTACTATCTTTCTTTCTTTACAATTTTTTTTTGTTCCTCTACGATGTGAAGGCTCTATGCAGAGTTAAGACTACAAAATCTGGCCCCTGATCATTCCAGGAGTAATTGAGTGGGGTGTACAAGATGAGCTGCTCTCTAGAGGACAGTACAGTGCCTGATATGAATACACAGAAGTGGTTTCATTAGCGATGTTGAGGAGAAGGAGGGGAAAAAATACCAAAAATCACTGGTGGAAACTAAATATCAGCTTCCAGTCTTCAAATAGTGGATGCAACACACATGCATGCCCCCTCTCCTTCCAGAACGTTGCAAATACATGGCTGAGTGCAAAATAATGTCCAATAGTCATGTTCTTTCTCTAAGAGGCATCAACCCAAACAACAGAGAAAACTAGATGGAAACAACAGGTTGGCGTAACTCACTGGACTATAAAAGGTCTTCAGGAAGTGAAGGGCTAGAAGCTGGCTTAGAGTCCCAGAAACATCTGAACAGGGCATGAGGGAGCTGGGGCTGGGTGTGGGCTGCAGGCCAGAGGACCAGCACTGTCTCCACACGGAGGGGACGGATTTGTGGCTCCCCCTCCCACACAGAGCACCACCGACAAACTCCAATCCACAGAACTGGAGGCTTATTTTCTGGAAAAACTCAATCTAGGGGACAGGGATTTGAGAAACGAGATATAGCAGAGGCCTGGGGGAGGAAAGAGGTTGCAAACAGTGAGATTAATTCCTTAATTGAACTGTGGAGACTTCCAAACCTTTCCCTGACAAGCTCCCCAAATGCCAGCTGTGGGTTTCTATGCCCCACAGACAGGCTATGGTAGGACTGCTGTCCGGGGAAAGCTGCTGGCCACACCCTGAGGCTCCCCACACCCTGCCTACATGCCCCAACAGCTGCTTCCTCGCCCCGTGCCTCTAGATGGAAGCCCATTCCTCTGCAATCGTTGTCTATGCACACAGGCTCTCGATACACTTGTTAGGGATTACTCTGAAATCCGAACAGAGAAAGCAATACACCAAAAACAAAGGGAAAACGATCAATGGAACTTTTTAAGCACCATTGAATGTGTTTCTTCATTCCCTCAGAACATTTGGATAACAGTTATTAGTGGACACAATGAGGCTGCCCAGCGAATGTGTCAGTGTCCGTTCTCTGGGAATCAGAAATTGGGAGAGGATGGGTGGTGGAGAAGTTTGCTGGGGAAAGCCCGTGATGAGTGAAAGGGAGGGAGTCAGACCGGTGGCCACCCTTCAGAGCACATCTTGGAGAAGGAGAAGGAGGAGGAAAGGACTAGGTGAGAAGAGCCTGAAATGGGAAATTCCTGATCTCCCAGCAGGTGAGGCCAGAGCGACAGCTAACATTAGAGGAGTCCCACATCAAATGGGAATGTTGGGGCTCCAGCTCACTCCCTCCACATTGAATGGGACGATTCTGGTTCGAGGACCTTCACCATGCCCACTCATCGGCTGGGACGGGTTGGGGAGAGTGTGGTCTTGTGTGAATGATGCACGGTCCCACAGAGGGACAGCCGGTCACTTCAAGTAGACAGATGGGTGCCCAAGAACAGACAGTGGTGGCTCCTGAAGACATGAGTATGTTGCAGGAGCAGGCAGCTCATCCTTTGATGGCACTTTTTCTTGTGTATTGCCTGTTTTCACTGCACCTCCACTCAGAGACTCACAGAGGTTCCCGATGACCAGTTTACAAAGGAAGTAAAAACCTGAGCCTGGATTGCTGGTGATGCTCCATGGCCTGTTACGCTGCTGCAGGACTGTGGGCCCACATAGGGACGGCACTGAGGAATGGCACTGAAAGGAAGTCCCCCAGGTAGCGCTGCAAATAGCCCATCTGGTTTCCAATTTGTCTGGACTAAAAACTGGCCGGATGTAGATCTATGCTGAGTCATAGTGAACAACTAACATTTTGGCCCAGTGAGCAGAAACTTGGAATAAAAGATGGAAATCCAGGTGACCAGAACTTCCGGGGAAAAGACCTGTAGATGGACCCTCAGGATGGGTATAATGTATGAAGGCTTTGTGCGGACACTCACCCAATTGCACCCACTAACGAGGAGGCCCTCAGAAATCAGGTGGACAGAGTGGTGTTCTGTTCGTGCCACGCATTTCCTCATCCCCCCTGGTGTTTGCAGAGGCTCATGTAGAAAATGGCCAGGGTGGCAGGGATGGGAGCTATGCAGGACTTTGTCAACCTGGACTTCCCCTCACCGAGGCTTATCCAGTCAGAGACTCAACTGATTGCCCAACCTGCCAATAGTGGAGGCCACCCGAGCCCCTGGCATGGCATCATCCCTCGGAGGAGCAGCCAGCCACTTGTGCCCTCTTGGTTCTCCTGAAGCCTTCCTTCAGGTTTTGTCCTTATCAGAGTAGACACTTAACCTGGATATGAACGTGCCTTCCTCACCCAAAGTGCTTCTGCCAGAACCACCATCCCAGGCTTGCTGGATGATCTTCTCACTGCCAGTGTATTCCACAATCCACAGCATCTACCAAGAACCCCCTTTTATTTTCAGGAGGAAAAGGGTTACAACGGCTCCCACCCACAGAATTCATTGCTTTTGCCACATCCAGAAGCTGTCTGTCTTGTAGAAATTTGGAATGGCCTATTGAAGATTCAATACACTAACTGGGAAACACACTGTGCAAGTTTAGAAAATCACACTCAAAGATGTGATCAATTCTTTCACCCAACAACCCACGTATGGGTCATGTTAGTGTCCTTTTGCTGCATAGCAAGGTGCTACAAACTTAGCAGGTTTAAATGGCACACATTTCTGATATCACAGTTTCTGTGGGTCATCTTAGCTGGATCCTCTGTTCAGGGTCTCATAGGGCTGCAGTCAAAGTGTGGGCTGGGGCTGGGTTCTCCTCTGAAACTCACAGTCCCTGCTCTTCCAAGTTCATGACATTTATTGGCAGAGTTTATTTCCTTGAATCTGTAAGACTCATGGTGACTCGCATCTTCAAAGCCAACAGGAGACAACAGTTCTGCCTTCCAAACTCTTGAAAGGACTCACCTGATAAGGCCAGGCCCACCCATAGGCTTTTGATTAACTCAGAGTCTGTTGATTAGGCCCTTTGATTACTTAAGCAAAAGTCCCTTCACCTTTGTCATATGATGCAACCTCATCATGGGTGTGACATCCTTCATGTGCACAGGTCCACCCACAATGAAGAGGAGGGGCTCCTACAGGGTGGGCACCCCATGATAATTCTGACTACCACAGGTTCCCTCCACAGGGCCAGAATGCAGGGCCTTACTGGTTTAGAAGTCTTACTTCCCTGGGGGGCATATAGCACCAGCTGGGCTGCATCAAAGGGGTTTCTGCTTATGGGCAGAAATGTGGTTCCTACGGAGACATGGGGGAACCAGCTCTCCAGGTTACAGGCCGTAACCTCGTTCACACCTCCACTCTGCCTCTCCAGACCCCCTAACCTTTTTGTAATTGATTTCCTACATTAAATCTCCCTCCATTTGATGTATCTAACATAGCTTCTGTTTCTCTGCTTGGACAATGACTGAAAAAAATCATAAATTGTCCATTATGTAGGCTCAAAAAATGTTAGCTCAAGAGATTGGGATTTATTGTCTTTTAGGCAATACGTTTCTTGATGTTATACACACATATTCTCATGTAGATGTGCAGCAACCATTAGTCCAGAAGATGACAGAACTCATGTAGGTTCTTCGAGCCTTCAGAATTACACCAAACACCTGTCCCAGCATAGATCTTTACACAAGACTGGATTTTTTTTTAACTAGTAACAAACTGTAAAAGAATCAAAACTGGAACCCAAGGGCATAAACATCTAGAATGCAACAGAAAGAGATTTGAACACTGGACGGTGAAATTACCTGGCAAATTCCTTACTTTTCACATCAAAAAATAGAATTAGTGGGGGCTCCTGGGTGGCTCAGTTAGTTGAGCATCTGACTGTTGATTTCGGCTGGGTCATGATCTCAGGATCGTGGGATCAAGCCCCACGTTGGGCTCCACGCTCAGCACAGAGTCTGCCCGAGATTCTCTCCCTCAGCCTCTGCTCCTTCCCCCCCTTCTCTCTCAAAATGAATAAATAAATCTTTTTTTAAAAGATAGAATTGGTGATAGGTATTTATGTATATATGTCTACATGCATCCCTTTATTTGTCTATATTCTTGTTAATTAAATGATTTGGGGCATCCTTGCACAAACTACATAGAGGAACATTGTTTTCCAATATAGCATGTGTTCTAAACCGTGTCGAGTGCCACATGCCTACCTTAGCAGCATCCCTGAACAGGGTAGTTCTCCCCGGCAGTACTAGCTGTCAGGAAGCTTTTACAATCATATCTCATGCATTCTATTAGGAGCATTCATTTATACTATGAAGAAAGATCTTGACAAATGAGCTTCTGCTCAATCTGAAAACAATTGTTCAGAAATCCAAAGTTAGTGGATTTCATGCCACTGTTTATGAAGTTTTAAGCATATCAGTTATTCATTTAAATGAAATACATTTTTTCCTAAGGAAGCATTTGCTTAGAATTGATAAATCATATCCCTCTGGGAGTAAACAAAGAGAGAACTGGAACTGGTAACAAAGTTAAACCAACACACACCTGTCTCAGGTGGCTTTGGTTATCTTGCATTCTGTATAACACCAGCACTTCAGCTGAGATTACTGTTGCCCCCCGCCCCCACCATTACTAGACACCTACTTCTCTAGTCTTCTCACAAGAAAGCAAATACCCCAAGATCAGCAAAGGATTTCTCTCTCTCTCTCTCTCTTTTTTTGGGGGGGGGTTCTTTTCTGTTAGGAATGTCAGGGCACTGTTAAGAGAGTATCACATTTTGAGATAATCTCAAAAACAATGAACTTGGCCTTGAAAATGTATGTTGGGGAAGAAACTGGGCACATCAAGTGATGTAAGTCTCAATAAATCAGCTCAAGAAACAAGGAAACAGGAGATTTTGATACGACAGCCAGGACCTACCAAGACTCATTTTTTCCTCTGCTCTAAACAAATCCCATTCACATCTTCCCCCCAGATTTCCTTACACAAACACATCAAAGAAACAACATTTGCTCTCACATTTGTCTCCTCATGCAGGCCCTACTCAACACGTACTCAAAGGCAACATTTGGTATCAGATATGACTAATTTTATCAACCAGAAAGCCTTGAGTTAATAGCAGGTACAGAAATTGTGTCTTCATCTTCAGGCAGCTTATTTTCCTAGACAAAAATCACAGTTTTGCGAGGCAAATCCCTATTTGCCACCTCTTCTCAAGGATACTTAATGGCAAATGAAACAATCCTGTTTTTCCTGGGGAGGTTTAAATTTCTGAAAAAAAGCCCACGTCCCTCCCTATATAATTAGCAGTTTCCCAAGTTATTGAAAATGACCAACACCAACATAGAGCCCTTACTTGACCCCTCCAAGTTTCTGTTAGGATATCTGTACACCAAAACAGGTCTGCCGATTGCACTTGTATTCTTAACCAGCTCCTGAGGTGGTCTCTGAATCATTGAGGACCTGCAAGATTATACACTAACCAACCTAAGTGTTCGAGTCTGCCAGCTGGGCCACTGCAGCCTACTGGCATGTAGGCAGTGTTAAAATGGCTAAAATTTCATCCAGCACTTAGAGGAATTCAGACCGCCAGAGCTCCATAAATGAAAGACTGATAAC
The DNA here is from genome assembly GCF_054177405.1 of Leptonychotes weddellii. NCBI lineage: Eukaryota > Metazoa > Chordata > Mammalia > Carnivora > Phocidae > Leptonychotes > Leptonychotes weddellii. Next base: position 127,542,048 of record NC_138376.1, read on the forward strand.
ACTCATTCTACTTGGGTCTTCTCCAGCTGTGCATTCTGTTCTGCTCCATCTCCACTCGGTTTGACTTGGTACATTTCCTAAACACAAGGGCCAGGAGTCCAGGGCTGCCAAGCCGAAAGTCGTTTCCATTTTGGATGGAAATAAGCAATTCCAATTTAATTCTACTTTAAATCTTTCAAAATAATTTGTAAATATAACCTGATTTTCAGCAAAAGCCAGATGATTCTCACAATAGTTCTCTGCTTCTTTGTAGAAATTCAGTAAGTGTTGATTGATTTTTTAAAAATTCGTCAATTCTTTCTACTAATGATGGTTGGATGATCAATTTTAAATCTACCCAGAGAATACACCAACTTTATTAGGCCGAGTAAAATATTACCAAGATGATTCAAGTAAAGGAATCAATTACCATAAGGCACCATTTCTCAAGACCCAGATTATATCAGGCTAGACATACTCATTTCACAGAGTTGATGTCAAAGGCTGATGTGTGTTTGTAATCACATGCACAGATTGATCTTCTAACATTATCTTCTGAAGTCCATGAAGGGAAAGCTCAGGCTTTTTGAAATTGCTTAGCCATTGTAATCTTTAATTCAAAAGCAGAAGCTCAGTCTCCACTATCTCTAGGAATTTTTGAATCTAAATGAGCTAAAGTACCAAACCAGTGTATTGACCATTTTTGTTCCAGGACTTCAAATCAATAAACTCTCCAAATCTAATAGTTTCAGTAATAGAACTGTTCAATCATTCACTCACAGAAATAAGGATGCATGCAGTTATGGTCTAGAGCAGCTTAAAAGATAATTAAATCAACACCATTCATCTTCCTGAGGATTGCCTGGAAAAGATGAGAGAAATAAATAAAAGATTGAAGACGAACTCCAAACTTATTTAGTGAAACATTCTGTCTTTTTGCAGGATTCCAATGCACGCAAATAGAACACAATCCACAATGATTTTCCAACATTTTCTCTTCCTTTTTACCCTCACAACACTGACTGTAGTTAAGGGAAGACGGAATTAAGGAACACCTTTTCAGTGCATGTACACGTTATTTCCCACACAAGGCCACCACATCGCATAAATATGGGAAGCACCATGCACCCTGCAGTCTCTTTGAATGACATTCCCTGAAGTTGTGTAGCAGCTCACCCACTTACTATTTTAAGACAGGAAGTCAAAAAGAATAAAAGCACCCTAAAACCAAACTTTGCCTAGTTAAATGGAGAGCGTTCCAAGATTTGCCTGAATTCTCTGAATGTTTATTTAGAAAATAAATGGGTCTCCTGGTAATTTTTAATAAACTTAAATGTTTTAGTTAATTCAAGGAAAAACATCAGCGAGCCTTTATTCACATTTACCAGTACTCTGAGGTTAAGAATATTTAAGAGAAGAATTTGCAAAATCATTGCCCACTAGTATCTCTGAGCCAAGGGAAAAAAAGGATAGAAAATTATAATCCGCAGTCCAGTTCTTTTAGGCTACAAGTAAAATATTTAGAGACAAAATAAGGGTGTGTAGACATTTTATAACCCTCCTATTTGTTTTCTTCTTATTTTAAGTAAACAGAAAATGGATTACTTTAACGCAGCTATGTGAAACTGATAGAAATTATACAAGAAATGAGAGGGACAGATTAGGATTATTTTGCTCTTTTAAGGTATTTGCACTACCCAAGAAGCAGTTTAGTGTTATTTGAAAGCAGATTTGTATTAGTTGTAAATGTATATGCAAAGTCTAGAGCAACTACCAACAATAGTTACAAAAAAAGTATAACTGCTAAGAAAGAGGGGAAAAGCTAATCATATAAAATGCTGAATTAAAATCATAAAAGGCAAAAAAAGTGGAAGAAAAAAATAGGAACAAAGAAAAAGGGCAAAGAATGGAAAACAGTAACAAATGTGGTAGATGTTAATCCAACTATACCAATAATCATCTTTAAATGTCAGTGGTCTAAATTCGCCAACTGAAATACAGAGATCATCAGACTTGTCTACAAGAAACCCATTTTAAATATAAACACATATAGATTAAAAGTAAAGGGTTGGAGAGAGATATACCATGCTGACCTAATCAAAAGAAAGGAGGAGTAGGTATATTAATTTTACACAGAACAGACTTCACAGCAAGGTTAACATGAATAAAGAGGGGCATTACATAATGATAAAGGAGTTAATCCTCCAAAAATATATAATAATCTTTAACCTGTGTGTGCCTAATAACAGAGCGTAAAAATATGTGAGGCAAAAGTTGATAAAACTGCAAGGAGAAATAGAAGACTGCACTATTATATGTGAGACTTGAACTCTATTCTATCAGAAATGGACTGACCCAGAAGCAGAAAGTCAGTAAGGACAGAGTTGAACTCAATAGCGCCCTTCGTCAACTGGATACACTTGATAGCTATAGACTATTTCATCCAACAACTTCAGCATACACATTCTACTCGGCCCCACTGGGACATTCACTAAGATAGACCACATTCTGGGCCATAAAACATACAAGGATTAAAATCACACCACATCTGCTATCAGACCATATTAGAATTAAACTAGAAATCAATCAGAGAAAGGGAATCCCTAAATACATGGAGATTAAACACCACACTTCTACATAACACATAGGGTAAAGAAAAAATCATGAGCGAGATTAAAGCATTTTTTAACTAAAATGAAAGCAGAAATACAACTTTTCAAAATTTGTAGAATACAGCACAAACAGTGGAGGGGAGCTTGAACTATTGAATGCATATATTTGAAAAGAAGGAAGATCTATAACCAAAAATGTAAGCTTTAACCTTAAGCAACTTGAGAAAAAAGAGCAAATTAAATCCAATGTTAGCATAAAAAATAATAAAAATTAGAGCAGAAATCAATGAAATTGAAAACAAGAAATCAATAGAGAAAATCAACAAAACCCAAACTCATTTTTGGAAAAGATCAATAAAATTGATAAGCCAGCTAGCTAAGGGAAAAAAATGGGGGGGGGGGAGAAAAAACACAATTACTAATATCAGAAATGAAAGAAATGCATCAATACAAATCATATGGACATGAAAAGGATAACAAAGGAATATTATAAACACCTCTAAGCCCACAAGTTTGATAACATAGATGAAATAGACCAATTACTTGCAAGACAAAATCTGCCAAAACTCACACAAGAAGAAATAGACTATTTGAACAGGTGTCATAAAAAAACATTGACGCACCAGGCCCATGTGGATCATTGGTGAATCCTACCACACATTTAAGAAAGAAATTATACCAATTCTCTATAGTCTTTTCTAGAAGATAGAAGCAGAGGAATATCCTTAACTCACTGTATGAGCCCAGCATTACCCTGATAAGAAAACCAGGCAGAAACATTACTGGAAAAGGAAGACACAGACTAACATCTCTCATGAACATAGATGCAAAATCCTTAAACAAATATAGCAAAGCAAATCCTACAATGTCTAAAAAGAATTATACACCTCAACCAAGTGGGATTTATTCTAAATATGCAAGTTTAACATTTGAAAATTAATTAATGTAAGTCATCACATCAACAAGCCGAAAAAGAAGAAAATCACAAGATCATATCTATAGATGCAGGAAAAGCATTTGACAAAATCCAAAACCCATTCATAAAAAATAAAAACAAACAAACAAATGAACAAAAAAGCAAAACCTCTTAGCAAACTAGGAGTAGAAGGGAACTTCCTCAAATAGATAAAGAACATCTATAGAAAAGCTACAGCTAGTGTCATACTTAATGACGTGAAAGTTGGAGCTTTCCCATTAAGATCAGGTACAAGGCTAGGATATCCACTCTCCCCACTGCTTTTCAGCATCATACTGGAAGTCATAGCTGATACAAGAAAACAAGAAAATGAAATAAAATGTAGACAGATTAAGAAGGAATAAATAAAAATGTCTCTGTTCTCAGATGATATAATTACCTATATAAAAAATCCAAAAGAATCAACCAAAAAAAGAAAAAAAAAAACTTCTAGAACTGTTAAGTAATTATAACAAGGTTACAGGATACAAAGTTAATACACAAAAGCTTATGAACAGATGTTTAAGTCCCAGGTCATTCAGAAATTACAATTTTAAAACAACAGTGAGATACCATTCCATACCTATTAGAATGAAAATGCAAAATAACGCAGCCACTTTGGAAAAAAGATTGCCAGTTTCTTACTAAACAAAGCATACTCTCACTATACTACCCAATATTCATGCTCTTGATACTTCTCCAAATGAGTTAAAAACATATAGCCACACAAACACCTACCTATGGATATTTATAGCTGCTTTGTTCATAATTGCCGATTAGAAGTAGCCCAGATGTCCCTCAGAGGTAAACTGAGAGACAAACTGTGGTGCATCCAGACAGTGGAATATTATTAAGCAATGACAAGACATGAGATATCAAGCAAAACATGAAAACACGTGGAGGAACGTTAAATGGATATTGCTAAGTGACAGAAGCCAACCTGAAACAGTTGCATATCATGGGACTCCAACTATATGACACCGTGGAAAAGACAAAACTATGGAGACAATATAAAGATCAGTGGTTCCCCGGGGTTGGGAGAGAAGGAGAGGAAGGAATAGTCAGAATACATGATTTTTACGGCAGTGAAAATGTTCTGTATGACATTACTATGGTGGATACACTATACATTTATCCAAACCCATAAAATGTACAAGACCAGGAGTGAGCCCTAATGTAAATTATGGACTTTGGTGGATAACGATGTGTCAGTGTAGGTTTATTGATTGTAACAAGTGGAGCACTCCGGTGTGGGGTATTGATAGTGGATAAGGTAGTGCATGTTTGGGGGCTGGGGTTACATGGGAATTCCCTGTTCCTTCCACTCAATTTTTGCAGTGAATTTAAAACTGCTCCAACTCTCCAGCTGTGGGCCCATGGGGAGCTTGGCAGCAGTCTTTGAGTGGAGACAAGGAGAAGGAGCGGCCGGGAGGTGGCTCTGGAGCAGCCCGTGGTAACAGCACTCCAGAGAGGCTGCTGTCTGTGCTGGAAGATCTGGAAGTCTTGTCGAGAGAGCTTATAGAAATACTAGCAATTTCAAGAAACCAAAAGCTGTTGCCATCAGATGAGGAAAACCAGGTCCTGGAGTTGTTAATTCACAGAGATGGGGAATTTCAAGAACTGATGAAATTGGCACTCACTCAGGGAAAAATCCATCATGAAATACACGTTGTAGAAAATGAAGTGGAGAAAAGTGACAGTGATATTCAGCAACTACAAAAATGCTAAAGGAAGCAGAACAAATACTGGCTACAGTGTTTACCAAACAAAAGAAAAAACTCAAATTAATAGAAAAAGCAAGAAAAGGTACCATCTCCTCGGAAGATATAATTAAGTATGCACATAGGATTAGTGCAAGTAATGCTGTGTGTCCCCCACTGACCTGGGTCCCAGGGGACCTACAGAGACCATATCCAACTGATTTAGACATGGGAAGTGGGTCAAATGAACAATCCTTCCACTAATAGTGTTAACAGTCATTTACCAGCGGACGCACTGCAGCAGGCAGACTGCCAGATGTCCTTGCTCCACAATATCCATGGCAGTCAAATTCATGTCAATGAATATCCTACCACCAAATCACAGGAATGACTTCTTGTTGGAACTTCCTGGACATAATAAGGAAAATGAAGATGATGTAGACTTAGTCAACAGACTCCTCAAGCAGTAGTACTGATTCTGATCAAAAAACATAAAAGACAAAATTCATACAGAATTGAATACAGTGGGGGAGTACCTCAGTGGCTCAGTTGGTTGAGCATCGGACTTCTGATTTTGGCTCAAGTCATGATCTCAGAGCTGTGAGATCGAGCCCTGCTTCGGCATGGAGTCTGCTTAAGATTCTCTCTCTCCCTCTGCCCTTTCCCTCACTTCACTCCCTCTCTAAAAAACAAACAAACAAACAAACAAACAGAATTGAATACTATGGAATTCTGTTTCTTAAATAATTACAAGCCTGTAAAAAATAGCCAGATAATACTGGCTGTAGTGGAATTGTGCAGCCCATTAAAAATCACTGGACTTTCCTTTTTTTTTTTTTAAGATTTTATTTATTTATTTATTTATTTGAGAGAGAGACAGAGATAGTGAGCTGGGAGGAGAGGGAGAAATACATTCCCTGCTGAGCAGGGAGCCGGACGCAGGGCTCGATCCCAGGACCCTGAGATCATAAGCTGAGCTGAAGGCAGACGCTTAACAGACTGAGCCACCCAGGTGCCCCTGTACTTTCCTTTTGAAGCAAAAAATCATGGTTTCAATTCTAAACCACTAAGTGAATATTTAAAAAATAATTAAAATTTACTGTTGGAAAAAAATTACTCATTTCAGTGCCGCTCCACCCTGTTATATTCCAGTTATGTTGGATTTGTACATAGTAGTTCTGGAAATAAAAGTTGAAGGAAATGACCCATGTACCTATCACTAATCAGCTCTTGGAATTATTTAGAAAAGCATTTTAAATAATAGCAGTGGATCACTGAAAGTGCATCATATCTCAAAATAACAAAACCCTCATTTGAAAGTGAAGGCTGGTAACTTCTGTCGCAGTAATGGGAGAAATTGTCTCAATTTGTACTGTCTGTAATTATTGTAATTTTTGTAAATAATTTTGTAAATACAAACTTTTATTTGTAAAAAAATAAAAATAAAAAATAAAACTCCTCTAAAAAAGCAATGGCATGGATGGAGCTAGAGATTATTATGCTAAGTAAAATCAGTCAGTCAGAGAAAGACAAATACCATATGATTTCACTCGTATCTGGAATTTAAGAAACAAAAACGATGAATATGGGGTAAAGAAAGAAAGAGAGGGAGGGAGGCAAACCATAAGAGAGACTCTTGACTACAGAAAACAAACTGAGGGTTTATGGAGGGGTGGAGGGTGGGGAATGGGCTAGATGGATGAGAGGTATTAAAGAGGGCAATTGTGATGAGCCCTGGGTGTTATATGTAAGTGATGAATCACTGAATTCTACTCCTGAAACCAAGATTACACTACACGTTAACTAATTAGAATTTAAACAAAAACTTGAAACATCAAAAAGAACTGCTCTAAAAAAAAGATCTTTATTAAAAAAAAAAAAGAACCCTCACACATAATTGGATCTTAAAACAGAAGTTTAAAATAAATGAAGCAAAAACTTATAAACTGGAAAGAAAAATAGACAAACCCACAAGTTACATACTGTATGATTCCATTTATATGGCATTCTTGCAAAGGCAAACTATAGAGACAGACAACAGATCAGCAATTGCCTAGGACTGTGGGCTGGGGGAAGGGCTCACAACAAGAAGGCAGAGGGAAATGTTTTAGGGTGATGGAACTGTATAAAATCTTTATCATGGTGGTGGTTGCAAGCCTGTATACATTTGTCAAAACTTACTGAACCCTACACTAAAAAGGGGGAATTTTACTATATGTAAATTGATTATTATTTTAATTTTTAAATTGGGGAAAATAAAGAAACATTAAAAAGCGACAGAAAATATTCATTGCAATCTCTATCTACAGCTATATATTCTTACTTCCAGCAATTCAATTAACTTTTTTTCTTACATGTATCAATTAGGAAAACTTAGTTCCAAGATTAGCTCACACATATCTTAGCTGTGCTAAAATCGAAACTACCCCAGGGTTCACATTTCTCATGTAAAAAATTAAATGAGTGCATTCAATAAACAAAGTAAATGATATCTGAGACCTCTTTCAGAATACATGGCATTGCCTTGATTCAGTATACATCTGTTTAAGCAATTCTTTTAGGTTTTTGTTTGAAACTAACCATCTTCATAAACTCATCTGAAAGTTGAAAACAAAAGTAATATGAATCGCTGTACAGCCAGAGATGTGGTTATTCACTGAAATTTAGAATCAGAAAGCAACTTTATGATCAGACATTCCAAATCCTTATTATAAAGCACATCGGGTCCAGATGGGTTGATGCCCAGGGCAGCTTGTTGGTGACCACCCAGGACCATGTCAGATCATGTCAGCTGCTTTTGCTTCTGCTTTCCATCTCAATCCAGCACCTGGTGGAGTGCAGCAAGTGTGATCATGTCTTTCTTTAACTCCAAACTTCCCAATGCTTTCCCATCTCACTCAGAGCAAAATCCCAAGTCCATATAGTAGTAAGTATGGTCTCACATGATATACCCACTTCTTGCTTCTGGGACTTTACTTCCTATGACTCATTGTCCCCATTCTTTCCATTCCAGGGACACAGAACTCATTGCTATACCTCAACCACTATAAAGCTGGCTCCTCTTTGAGAATTCTCTTCCCTGGCATCACTTTGCCTCTGGTCCTCTCTCTCTTGGTTCCTCCAGGTCTTTATTCAAATGCTACCTGAAACCATCAGGCCATCCAATCTAAAGGGGCGACCCCCTATCCCCACTGATTGCATTCTTCTTAGCACTTATCAGTATGTGACCTGCTGTAGATCTTTAAATAATGTTTGCTTAGTTCCATCCAACTAGGATGGAAGCTCCACAGGACCAGGAAAATGGATAGGAGAGTTACTCCCAGGGAGCAGAATTAGAGTTAATTGAAGAACTATCCACCGTCAGCCACAGGGTCTCCACAGAGCCTCCCCAGCATTCATTCTTAAATGCCATGGACAGCGGATGCTCTCTGTCTCCCATTATTTAATTTTTTCCTGCACTGGAGATGGTGTTGCACTTATCCTGCACCTGTTTCACATCATTGCTGGTGTGAGGGAGACACACATGACTTTTCTATTGGACCATAGCTTTCTACACACTGTTTGCAGACAGTACTGTGGTCTGGACTTGGCATTACATGTACTGACCGGGTGGGACACTGGGTTGTCTCCCTTGGAGATGGGCAAGAATATTTCCTTTGGGAAGAAGAGTGCAAACAGATTATCTCATGCTACTGGATGGTTAAATGGACACAAAAATTCATACACTTCTCCCCATAGTATAGAGTTGTCACTGGAAGCTTTGGCAGCACCCAGGTGACAGTCCCCAGCCATCTCTTTGCTTCCAGGAAGGGCCACAGACATAGTCCTTGCCAACAGAACATAAACAGAAGTATTTTTGTCACTAACAAGTCACAGCAGGAGAAAAGTTGAGATGAGTCCTTAACCCTGTCATGCCCCTCCTGTTGACGGGGGAGTAGAGGTGCAAAGTGTGAGCAACCACAGACTCGAAACCATCAAGGTCTGACCAGGACCATGGACTTGGACTTCTGTGTGAGCAAGCACCAAACTCCCACTGTGTTAAACCCCTGAAAGACTGGGGTCCTTTGACTGTACCAGCTCTTACTCTACCTAAAGCATGCTCAGAGTTGCTCTTTAAAAACTGTTCTCACCCTCTCCCAAAGCTAGAAAGTTAAGGGTATGAACTAATGGCTCCCAATACCACCAACACACACACACACACACACACACACACACACACACACACACACACAGTGCATTTGCCTAGAATGGACTCTCAAGTGACAGTTAACCAAACAAACACGATCTCCTCCTTGTTTATTTTCCCTGCATGCATAAATATGCATTATGCAGTGTTCTTTGATTATTACTGACAATGATTTTTTTTAAAAATGACAATTCCTGGTACCCCATTAAATCATAAAATGGAATTATGAGTACTAAACAGTGGTCACTATAAAGTGCTCTGGGAAGAGATCCAAGAAAATCTGAAAACTTGGGAGTCAGTGACAAGAAGTGCAGAGGAGAAGCAAGAGTTAGATGGTGAAGGTGCCTCCTCACATGCCCAAATAAAGGGTTTGGATTTGATATTAAGTAAATGCGCCTTTAGTAAACGTGTTTAAGATTCTCTCTACTTAAATGTCCCCTGCTCGGAGACTTCTTCCGTTCCTGGAACACCCACCTAACTAGAAACTCTGTCCTTGAAGTGTGTTATGTCTCTTCGTCCAATGATCCCTTTCCTGTCCACCTTCCTCACTAGAACAGAAGCTTCCTGAGTCAGTCAGGGGTTGTTGTCTTACTCATCTCCCACATATTCTCCGGACTGAGCAGATGATCTGGCCCAGGGTGGACATTCAGTAAGTAACTGTTGAATGAATAAAACGGGAAATGTTTGTGACAGGTCTGTGTCACCCTGTGCATGTGCCTAGACTCACAAGAGTCTAGACATGTTGTACCAAATGGAAAATAAACCCTTCAACCTTAGAGCCAGAAATGTATACCTAAATATGTTGTAAGGGGGCCATATAATTGCCACGTTCTTCTTCAAGTTTTGCCAGTTCATGTTTCTATCAGTAAGAACACTGGTACAGTGAGTGCCGGGTTGCCTTGCTAGAACAAGCAGACATGAGCCAGCTTCCCTCTACCTGGAGCACATGGTAGTTAACAGCGTCATGGGGACGTATCTTCAGGCCATCCCAGAGCTGGAAAGCTCATTACCGACAATTAATGAGGTGAGTTTGTTTGTTTGTTTTTTTTTTGAATTCTATGTGCCAACCCTCATTGGGTTCCCTTGTCACCTCCAAAGCAGTCCCGCCCTGCCAACACACACTGGCATTGAAAATCCCTATTTGGGAATGAGAAAAAATACTTCTGTTTCTGTAATGCCATTCAGACATGATAAATAACACAGTAACCTAAAAAGTATTTATCATTCTCCAAATCCCTTTTCTGAGCCAAGGTGTGTGTTTAGCAAACAGCCAACTGCTTAAGGAATTGGAGAAGAATAAATTCTAGACACTAGTGAGATACATAAGGAAAAGCAAGATAACAGGTCTTCTTCTCAAGAGTATTTGGTTGAGTGTTAAACCTGAAACCCTCACTGCAGGTAAAATTTATATCTAGTTCTTAACAATATAAATAAGGGCCCTCAAGGCGGCAACCTGAAATACATCAGGCACAGGAGCGTCTCCACTGAAAGGAACTCTCATGGGCATGAGCTGCTAAAAACCGTGCAGGTCTGTGGAGAATGAAATGCCACCATGACCTCAGGAGCAACAATCCTGATTACGGTAGCCAAGCAGATTTAAATGCCTGGAAGCCTCTGCCTGTGGCCTCATGGCAGCAGGAACACAATAGTTCTGGTTTTTGTTTTTTAAGATTTTATTTAAGACAGAGAGACAGAGAGCATGAGCAGGGGGGAGAGGCAGAAGCAGACTCCCCGCTGAGCAGGGACCAGGACCGCCCCCCCCACCCCCAGTGCGGGACTCCATCCCAGGACTCTGGGGTCATGACCTGAGCGGAAGGCAGATGCTGAACCGACTGAGCCTCCCAGGTGCCCCTATAGCTCTGTTCTTATCTGCTTATTCAGAGGTGATCAAGTTCAGGAAAAATAATTCATTATAACCAAACTCCTGAGAGATTGATTTATGAACCAGAATGCCAATATTATCAGTTGATAACATGAGCTTCAGCTGAGGAAGCAGTGGACGTCTGTTGTACCATCAATAGGTCTCTCTAACAAATTTATTTTCAGGCTACATTCCTTATTTTACTTAGTTCACCTATTACGATAAGCTCTTAGGTGATTTTCCCAGGAGTTAAAGGCACTGAAATAATCACATATGTCTGTGATGTGAAGTTACTACTCAAAAATCAAAAGACAGTGTTAATTAAGCATAGGGTTTACCAATCCCCATAAAGTTACTGGATTACTAGCTGAAAATGCATGCGAATCTAGACTATTATATAAAAACAATAATCAGTTTTTAGTTTATGTAAATTCACAACAAATGCTGTAATCAATAGAAATGTTTATTCTTTCCCATAGAAAAGTCATCCCTTTGTCTGATTCATGAATATATTTTTACAATAATGGTTTCTTTTAAATAATTTATGTTCACGTGAATTATGGATCCCACTGCCTTTCACACTAAAGGCATGCAATTCTGCAAGCCATGTCCCATGTATCAGCAAATTACTCAGGGAAATGGCACACATTTATTTGAAAAGCTGTGAGTCATTACCTTCAGATGCTGTTATTAATTAAAAGTGCAATGCTGAGAGGGACGGATTTCCCGATGTTAGCACTAAATTGATCTACCTCGTGATATGAAACCTGGTTTTGCTGAACTCTGAGCATGTAAGTACTGATTTTTTCTTGTGGGTGTTATGTTCTCACTTTGAAGTCTAAAGTTGAATTTTCAATGCGGAACAAATTAAGATGTTATAAGCACCAAGTAGGTTTGTTATATCTGAGAGTGTATGAAGGGATTCTTTTAAAGATGGCTCAGTGAACATCTGTAAATGGTATAGCTGAGTACTCCCCCCCTGTACATCTCATAGAGACTATATATTGAACTACTTGGAGGTTTTTCAAAAGAAAAAATGTTTGAGTTATCATAGAATAAAAATACTGATAATAAACATTAACTGAAATTCTTAATGTTAGTTATCATTATATGTCACTGATATAATAATAAGTGTTTAATATGTAAGATTTTACTGTGGAGGAGGTATTATTAGACAATAATAGATATTAAATTGTGTATATTGTTATTGTCCCTACTTTATACATATTGAGGCTCAGGGGGATATATAACTTCCTCAGCACATGACATCGTTAAGGGGCAGTCAGAATTTGCTCTACTCCCTAGTATGTTAACTAAAGATACACTGCTCTTTTTAATGCCAACACCCTCTGATGCTCTTTAAAATGTACTGAAAGAATGAATTTAACAAAAATGATCATACTGAGTGAGATATAAATTACTATGGGGGATAGGAGTAAACTTTCCAGCCTATTTTGGATAATACAAAACCTTCACAGCCATGCTAGGGGAGGTGACTGACTACTGAGTGACCAGGTTGATTTCTGAGATGTCAGGAGGACCAATTTCATCAGACAATATCACTATGAAGTGGAAACACCCACAAATCATTATATATGTTACTGCACCTTCCCTACAGATTGTTGGGCAATTTTGCTTAATGTCCATGTAAACCATAGAAAACAATAAAGAATCCAGAAAGAGACTCACACATCTATGGGCAATTCATTTTTGACAAAATATAACATAAATTGACCAAAGTGTAAGGGCTAAAACTACTAAACATACAGAAGAAAGCATATGAAAAAATATACTCAACTTTGAAAACATGAAGATTACTTAGTTATGACACCAATTACAAAAACTATGCAGCAAAAAAATAAATTGGATTTTAATCAAATATAAAACTTCTGTCCTCTAAGACAGTCTTCAGAAAATGAAAATACAAGCCACTGACAGAAAGGGTTTATAATATATCTATCAGACAAAATAATGATACTTAGATTATATATAGAATTCTTACAACATAATAAAACAACTAATGAAAAATAGCAAAATCCTTGCAATCTCTTAAAATAAGAATGCATAAAAATGGTCAATAAGCATCTGAAAAATGTTTGACATCTTTACTTGACATCAGGGAAATGCATCTTTAGTTGACATCAAGGAAATGCCAAGTAAAACCTCAATGATATAATATACACCCTAGAAGGGCTAAAATTAAGGAAAGAGACAATACAACGCGGATGTAGAGCACCTGGAAGTCTTACACATTGTGTGTTGGAGTGCAAAACAGTACGATCATTTACAAAGCAGTTTAATAATATCACTATACCCAACAATCCAGGCATTACACCCCTCGATATCTACCCAAGAGAAATGAATACATATGTTCACCCAACGACTTTTAAACAGATGCTCCTAGCAGATTTACTCAGGTATCCAAAACCCGAAAACAACCCAAATGTCCATCATCAAGTTAGGAGATAAACAATTTGTGGTACACCCATATGTGTAATACTTCTCAGCAATTAAAAGGAAGAAACTATTTATATACTCAGCATCATGCTGAGCAAAAGAAGGCAGACAAAGAGCACATGCTGTGATTCTACTTTTGTGAAATTGTGGAACAGGCGAAACTAATCTACAGTAACAAAAATCATACCAGAGGTATGCTAGTCATCAGAAGTAGAAAGGAGGAATTATTTCAAAGAGGCATAAACTAGCTTTTGGGGGTAGACATGTTCTATAATTTGTGTTGGTGTCTACACTGATGTATACATTTGTCAAAAGTCATCAAACTATATAATCAGGATAGATATATTTTATTAAATATGAATTATAACCATAATAAATTATATAAGAATGGCTACACTTTACCATTTTCACCTCAGATTGTCAAAAATTTAAAGATGTGACAAGACATTTTTTGTTAAGGCTTTGGGGAAACAGGCACTTTTTTTTTTTTTAAAGATTTTATTTATTTATTTGAGACAGAATGAGAGAGAGAGAGAGCACATGAGAGGGGGGAGGGTCAGAGGGAGAAGCAGGCTCCCCGCTGAGCAGGGAGCCCGATGCGGGACTCGATCCAGGGACTCCAGGATCATGACCTGAGCCGAAGGCAGTCGCTCAACCAACTGAGCCACCCAGGCGCCCGAAACAGGCACTTTTGTACACTGCTGGTTGAAATGCAAATTGGTTCATGCAATATTTAGCAAACCTACTTAGCATTTATCTTTTGACTTAGCAATCCTACTTCTAGTAATTTACCCTAAAGATACACCTCAACAATACAACTACTATACATATGCATAAGGTTATTCATGGCAACATTGTTTATAAATGCCGATTATTAAGAACAACCAAATCCTCCCCCCACAGGAGTTGAAAAAACAGATACCTCTACACAAGGGGTATATTATGCAGCTTTAAAGAAGAATAGGAAACTGCTCTGTGAACTGATATAATGTGATTTCCAGGATACATTGCTAAGTGAAAGTAGAGTGCAAATATCTTTAGTTTGTGACCTTTTATATGAGAAGGAAAATGAAGAAAATAAATATGTTTCTACTCACCAGTGCAGAAAGAAGTACAGAATGTATAAACAGAAAATAGATAGGAGGTAGGCTCAGAAGAAAACAGAAGAGATGGAAAGTAACACCTACCAGCATACTATTTTTCATAGTCCGACTTTTAAAATGATTTCCATGTATCATATACACACAAGAAATAATAAAGTCAACAATAATACTAAAATAGAATGCAAACAGAAAGCAACCTAATTATATTTCAAATGAGAGACACACACAGAAAAGAATGAAAAGAACTGACCCAAGTGACTTTTGGCCAGTATATCTTTATTAGATATCCTCAGGCTGAACAGAAAAATGAAACATAAACAAATATTAAATTCTAGTTATAAGCGATTTGTTTTCTTTTTTTTTTTTTCTTTTTCAGTGGGTGTGACTTAACAATTCTAATGCTACTGTCTGTAAATTCTGGGATTGAGCAAATAAGTAAATATACTGTAGCCAGATGAAGCCAGGACTTTCCAGGTGAGGCATAGGAGGGAGGATTTGAGAGTAAACCTTTTATATTACATTTGAATTGGTGGTGCCAGAATGAACCCATGATTTGATAGATGGATGTAGATTTGATGTACATAGTGACATATACATGTATAGTTGATATGTTGAGAGATAAACAGGTGTGTGTGTGTGTGTGTGTGTGTATGCACACACGCATATTTCCTGGCTGTGTCTGTTAAGAAGAACTAAACGCAATAATATCCAGTAGCAGTGAGTATATCTTATCATATTATGAGATATCATAACCTTGGTTTCCAAATAACATTCTCACTAAAATTAATCAGGACTCATTGGAAAGACTACTGATTCCAGGGCTGAGACTGCAGAAGAACAAGATGAGACAGAGCATATTGCTATGCCAAAAACTAAGAGAGTGTTGAAAACATAATGGGGCCATGACAAGAGGACACAGGAACCCATTTGCAGGGGCTCCCATTGGCTAAAATGCATTTACTATAGTAAGAATGCATGATTCCATATTAAAGCGAAGAAATTAATAGTAGAAACATAAAAGTGCTCACACTTTAACTCCAAAGCATAAATTTAGAAGGAATGATCAAATTAGAAGAACACCGTTTGATACTCATTACAGCAATAATTTATTCTGGCAAGAATCATCAGTGGGTACTAAAAATAGTGGATGAAATATTTAAGGAGAAACAAGATATTGACCTATTCTCAAAGTATCTCCTCACATGATACTTATTAATAACAAAGATAAAGTAAGTAAGATTATATTAGTAAGATTATATTAGAGAAACCTGGAAGACATAACTTTAACAAAATGATCAAAATTAACATCATTGGTAAAGGAGCAAGTCAGTACTATGTACCATCTGACATAACATACTAAAAACATCAGTCTGTGTTCTTCCAGTTACAAATGCTCTCCCTGAATCCATTTTTTAGTAAACACCCAGCAATCACAGATCAGAGGATGTTGAACACAGTAACTAGCCTGCGCTTGTCAAAATGTCACAGACTGATGAACTGTTCCAAGTTAAAGAAGACAAAGAAGTGAGAACTAAAGGCAACAAATATTCCTGGACTGGATCTTAGATCAATTTTTTTTCCTTCTGCTAAAACAGACATGACTGAGATAATTGATTAAATTTGAATAATGACAGGTGGCTAACGAGAAGCATAATACAACTGATAATTGCACTGCAGATATATCAAACAATGTCCTCAATTTCAGGAAACACACACTAAATTATTTACCTGGAAGGAAGAACATGTCTGCAACTTAACTTTGATAGGTTCACAAAAAATTATATAACATATGTATGTTATATATATTAGTATGTTAGTATATATTTATATGTAAAATAAATCTGGTATGAACATTTGAGGAATCTAAGCAAAGGGCATATGGGAATTGTTCATATTATTTTTGCAAATTCTCTGTAGGTCTGCTATTATTTCAAAATAAAATACTTTTGAAAACTACCATAATTAAGCACATCATTGTAAAAACAGATAAAAACAAAAGATAAGGAGACCATATTGAGAAAAGACAAAAAAAGTAAAGACAGAAAAACGATAATACAATGACAGCAAAAAAAGGAGAACAGAACAATAGAATGCCAGCTTACAAAGTATGAAAAGAAAGAAAAAAAGAAATGTCAGCCCTAAATTCTATATCCAGTGATAATATACTCAGAAACTTAGAAGATAGAAAGACATTTAAAAAAATAATAAAAACTCAGAGAACTTATCACTAGCAGACATGCACCACAAGGAAAGGAAAGTTATCAGAGGAAAGCTGCAATCTTCTGGAAAAGATAAGGACCACCAAAATCAACATATGTATGAAAATAAAAAAGAACATATTTTAAATTGCTCTCTTATTTTCTTTATAATATATGTAATTAATGTGGTGCTAAAGGTCTATGTAAAAGTAAATTAGCAAACAATATGTATGACAAAATGCTTCAATAAAAAGGTTGAAATTATTGCAATCATAAAAATGCAAAATCCAGCTAGATGCTATCTATAAGAAATGTCCTTTAGAGACAGTTTGAAAGTAAAATGATAAAAAATGTTATACTATGCAAACAGGAGGCATAAATAAGCTGGAATGTTTATCTTAATATCAGGCAAACCAAAATTCAAGGCAATGTGTATCACCTGAGATAAAGAGGGATATTTCATAATGATAAAAAGTTCAATGCATCATGAACACTTAATCATAAATGTGTGTGAACCTGACTGTATCTATTAAGGTTCCACCAGAGAAACTGAATCAGTAGAATATATCTATTAAAAGATTTATTGAATGGAATTGGCTTACATGGCTGTAGGGGTTGGCTGGGCAAGTCCAAAGTCTATAGGCACGCTGGAACTTTCAAGCATGAGCTGAAACCATAGTCCACAGCTAGAATTTCTTCTTTGGAGAAGCCTCAGTTTTGCTCCTAAAGCTTTTCCACTGATTGAATCAGGCCCACCCACAGAGTAATCTTCCATACTTAAAGTAAACTGATTATAGACATCAATCCAATCTACTAAATACATTCACAGCCCGTACCCTAGATTAGTGTTAACTATACAACTGGGGACTACATGCTAGACGAGTTGACAAATAAAACTGAATATCAAACTGAGCATAGAACTTCAAAATACACCAAACAAAACCTCACTGAAGGAAGATATAGACAAACCCACAACCATAATAGATTTTAATACCTCTCTTGGTAACAGAGAAAAGAACAAGACAAAGAATCATAAGCATAAGGAATAACTGAAGAGCATTATCAACTACCTTGATTAACTCACACTTAAAAAATAAAATATAGTAATATAAAGCAATCATTGGGTATGCTATGTAA
Source organism: Leptonychotes weddellii (assembly GCF_054177405.1). Lineage (NCBI taxonomy): Eukaryota > Metazoa > Chordata > Mammalia > Carnivora > Phocidae > Leptonychotes > Leptonychotes weddellii. Next base: position 127,560,236 of record NC_138376.1, read on the forward strand.
CATATTACCCCAACTTTAGTGGCTTAAAACAACACATCTTTATCATTTCAGTTTCTGTGGGTTAGGCATCTGGACATGGTTTAGCTGGGTCCTTTGCTTTGTTGTCTCATCAGGCTGTAATGCAGATGTTGATTGGGCTGCAATTTCATCAGATGTCAGACTGGGGAAGGATCAACCTACAGGCTCCCTCCAGTAATTGGAGAATTCATTTCCTGGCAGGTGAAGGATTCATGAAGCTTGCTTTACTAAATCCAGCAAGAGAGAGAGGGAGACAGAAACAGAGGCCAAAGACAGAGAGAGACTCCAAGACCAGTCTGTGAGAAGGACAGAATCTTGTATAACACAATCACATAATTACAGGTAATTTGCCCTATTCTATTGGTTATAAGCAAGGCACAGGTTCCACCCAACCTCAGGGGGAAGGAATTACATAAAAGCACAAGTACCAAGAAGCAGGATCTTGGGAGCCAGCTTAAAATCTTTCTATGACAATCCCAAACCCAACAACTGAAGAAATCATACGTTTTCAAAATTCACATGAAAGGAAAGATAGAAATATATATATATCAGAAAACTAAAGAAAAGTTTAGAATCCAGAGCTAAACTCTAACTTAAAGAAGCTAGAAAAAGATGCATACATTAAAGCTAAAATAATTAGTAGAAAGGAAATTATAAAAATAAGAACAGAATGAATGAAATGGAAAATAGACAACTGAAAAAATAACAAATCACAGTGCTTGAGAGAGTAAAGGTGAAAAAGTTAAAAAAAAAAAAACCCTCAAACTATCAAAATCATAATGAAAATGAGATATCATTACAGACCCTACAAGTAATAAAAGGTAAATGAGGGAACAAACTTTTTGCCAATAAATTTAATGACATAGTTGTAGTCACATTTTTTTGAAAAACACAACTTCAAAAACTGAAGGTGAATAGAAAATATGGATCACCCTTTACCTCTTAAAAAGATTGAATTCATCATTGAAAACCTTTCCACAGTAAAAATTCTAGGCCTAGATGGCTTCACCAGTAAATTAATTCAAAGACTAAAGAGTAAATACTACCATCATTTCAGAAATTAGAGGAGGAAAAAAATACCAATTCATTTTATTTAACCAAAGCAAACCAGATAAAGACATTATAAGAAATGAGAACTATAAACTAATATCCCTCATGAAACTTGATAAAAATACACTTAGCAAACATGAATAAATCAAATATAGAAATACATAAAAAAGACATCATGACTAAGAGTGTTTTAGCCTAGAAGCGTAAAGTTGATTGAATAATTAAATATCAATTAATTCACCATATTAACAGAGAATGAGATTAACTATATAATTTTATCAAAAAACGTAAACAAACATTTGATAATATTCAATCCTTATTCTAATAAAAGTTCTCAGCAAACAAATAAAAGGAAACTTTCTCAAATTAATAAGTCATTTAAAAAATAGTTACCATTATACTTAATAGGAAAAGTAATGCTTTTTCCCTAAAATGGAGAGATGTCTTCTCTCACCATTTTTATTCAACATTGTTCTGGAGGTTCTAACCAGTGAAGGCAAGCAATAACATTGAAAATATATATCCACAAAAAAGATTATTTATATAGATAAATGATAGATGATAGATAGATAGATAGATAGATAGATGATAGATAGATTAGATAGATAGATAGATAGATAGATGATAGATAGATAGATAGATAGATAGATGATAGATAGATAGATAGATAGATAGATAGATAGATAGATAGATAGATACACATACCAGAATTTCATAGCAGCTTTATTCATTATAGCCAAAATCTGGACACTGTCCAAATGTCCATCCACAGCAGAATGGATTGAAACATAGTGCCATAAAATGGAGCAAACTACTGATACATATGAATTAATTTCAAAGTATTGAATAGAGCAAAGAAACTGGACACTAAGAAATACATCTTATATGGTTCCATTTATATGAAGTTCTTAAACAGGAAAAAATATGATGGTCAAAAGCAAAACACTGATTGCCTCTTGGGACAGAATTGAAGGAAAAGGCACAGATGGACTTCATGGAATGAAGGAAAGATTCTGTACCTTGGTAAGGATATCAGTTATCCCAGTGCATGCATTCATCAAAAATCATCTAACTGTACACTTAAGACCTGTGCATTTCATTTTATGGAAATTTACCTCTAAAATTTTTATTTTGATTTTTATTAAAGACTTTATTTATTTGAGACAGCACGAGCAGAGAGGGGAAGAGGAGGAGGGTGAAAGAATTTGAAGCAGACTGCACTGAGCATGGAGCCCGACATGGGGGCTCGATCCCACAACAGGGAGATCATGACTTGAGCCAAAACCAAAAGTCAGACACTGAATTGATGGAGCCACCCCTACCTCTAAAATTTTTAAATGAACTGTAGGAAAATATTGGAACTGAATTAATAGTATGAGCTGTGGTCATGGGGTCTAAAACAACTTTTTAAATATGTAAGGCTTGAAAATGAGTAACTATGTTGAAGATTTAAAAACGGAAGCACAGATTCACAGCGGCAGAGTAAAAGTCGTGAGCCCCAAACATTGTATACTTACATCAGCCACCCACCACATGATCCTGGTGGTCCATTGCCTGCTCTTCTAGCAAGGAAGAAAGTTCTGTCCCTGTAAGTAGAACTCAAGTAAACCTTAAGCCAGAGATCCTATACCTCTGATTAATTAAAGTGTGGAGCAGAGGGTGGAGTTGCCAGATTTAACAAAAACAAAGGATGTTGCGGCACCTGGGTGGCCCAGATGGTTAAGCCTCTGCCTTCGGCCCAGGTCATGATCCCAGGGTCCTGGGATCAAGCCCCACATCGGGCACCTGGCTCAGCAGGGAGCCTGCTTCTTCCTCTCCCTCTCCCCCTCCTCATGCTCTCTCTCTGTATCTCTGTGTCTCAAATGAGTAAATAAAATCTTTAAAAAAAAAACAAAAACGAAAAGAAAGGATGTTCAATCAGATTTGAATTTCAAAGCAAGTAATTTTTTAGTAGAAATATGTCCTGTGCAATAATATTTGGGACATAATTATACTAAAACAAAACAAAACTAGTGTGTCAAATTCTAGTTTAACTGGGCATCCTGTATTTTTTCTGGCAATTTTAATAGAGAAATAGATTTAGAATGAAAATGATCTTCCAAAGCTCTCAGGAGTAGGCACAAGAGCTAAGACGAGTCTGTGATAATAAAAGTTACATAACTTTATGGCTGGGAGGGGCCTGGTTTTGTTTTCTAACAGATTCCTTAAGCCAAGCGTGCAGATGCCCTGCAGTTCATCTGGGTCCTTGCTGTATTGCAGCTCCCCCGGCTTCCCAGCTGAGCGCGGAGCTGTGGGTGGATGCGGGCTGGGCATAGGATGGGCACAGGATGGACATGGGATCATCCGATTCCGGTGGGGGCAGGTCGAATTTGTCAGAACTACATTGAGGTTATGAATGTCTTCCAAATGAAATTTGAAGAATAAAGTGATTGCAAAGTTAAAAAACAAATCCTGTCCCTGACCTCCCACTTGCACCGTCAGATATATTCCATCTTGTAAGATGCTCTCTGAACCTGTTAGTCTACTCTGCAGGTCTCACACTACTGAAAGCCTCTCCACTTCTGAACATTTGCTCTCTGGTTGACAATCATGATAAGACAGAACCTAGAAAAGGATAAAGACTTATATTTTTATGGCAGTCGTGCCACCCAAAGATAAAGGCATTAAACTCGTGGTCAGCTAACTCCCCTGAAGCCAGCAGCTCCTGCCATAGCTGGATTCCGATGAGGTGATCGGTTGGAGAGAGTGGACGTGGAGCTGTGAGGTTTCTCATCAAGCTGAAGAGGAGCAGCGAGGCATTTGAGGTGGAGGAAAATGGTGAGGCCACTGGAGTCCTGCAAAGAGGCCGATGGACAACCAAAGATTCAAGCACAGTGATTCAAAAGTAAAAGATTACCAGTAAGACACTCCTGAGCTTGTTTATTTCAAGGTAACAAATAACATCACAGGAAATGAAATGCACCAGTCCAATAAAACCTGGACATGGTGAGGACGAAGGAGGCTTATTTTGGCAAGGAATTGAGATCTTTGGGACCTGAGATTTTGTTTTGGCTTCATCCATGTACTTCTCAATTTCTGTCATTTGACCTTTTTTCTTTTCATTTTTCCCATTTAAAAATGAAATAATAAATGTTCTCTCAGCCTTTTCTATAATATTGATAAATTGTGGGGGTAAATTTAATCAGTACAAAATTATCCAAGTTTAGCACTTGGCAAGAAAAATACTAATTCACAGATACAAATAATCTTAAATTTGTTTTTTTATTACATGAGAAATCACAGAATAAAGATTTATCTTAAGGGAAAATATCAAGAGTTAGACAGAAATGTTTTATAATACACACCTCAAACTGTAGGCGAGAAAAAAGCCCTCCAATCTCAGATATTTCTTTGAGTATACCTAGTTTTTCACTAAAAATAATTAAATGAATTTAATGCTAAGTGATGTTATGTCACCTTAATGCTTTATTTTAGAATATATTCATGCAACTCCATCAGGAGCATGTGAAAGTGCAAATAATGGCAAGACTGTGTCCCTTGTTCTGATTTTTTTCCCTTGCATCTTACTGGTACTCATTATCTCCATGGATTGGTTATTTTATCCCTGGTTCTTCCTAACTTTATTTTGTTTTGTTTGCCTCATAAACAAGTGAGAAAATCTTCTGGTTCTTTTCTCAAGAAGGAAAGTACATCTGAACCAGCTAATAAAATAGACTCATCAATTTTCAAAGTGTTAAGTCCTTCATGTGATCCTGGACTCAGTAGCTGGAAATGTTAAGATTCTGAGAATTACTGGTGAAGACCTTAAAGTGCAATTATTAAATTCAGTGCATTGATTGGAAATTATTGCACTGTATATTTTCCGAGTCACATTTTATGAATTACATGGATTATTATATTAGTAACCTCATTGTCTAATTCGCTAGTAGCAAAGTTCCTTCACACAAAGTTGGCTAGGTTAAAAATAACAATTCTACATATTCAAACATCTACCCGAGCTCCCAAACAGTATGGGAAAATGGCATAGTAGCATAGTAGAATGAAAAGTCATATTTGGTTCTCTTACACTTTTCCTAGCTCATCAATAACATCCTGTTCGCTCCTTCTCCATTGTGCAGATAGCACTAATTTATGTGAAGGTTTGAGTCCTGTCATAATTCCCCAAGCCCCAGGCAGCCAAGCATCAGTTAGCAACTGTTGGATACCAAGTTACTAAATGCTTCTCACTATGAACTATCAAGACCCAAATGGAAAGTAACAAGAATCCTACAAAAATAACAATAGATCATTTGTTGCAAGTGAAAACTATGTTAACTAGTTGCATATGACTTTTGACACCGGTGGAGCAATCACTGAATGGTTAATAAAATAGCTATTTCCCCAGAAAAGACACATTCAACAAGCAGTAAAAAGAGGAAGGTGGTAGAGAGGGGTCAGAAGCAAAAAGAAAGTAGAGGACTTTATTTTGTAGCTTTTGTAAAGCATTTTTTCCCAAAATGTTTAACATGTCCTGTGAATTCTCTTAAAAAGAAGGGTCAGACTCAGGGGAAAATTTCATGTAACTTCTTATATTGAAGACATAAAGAAGCAAAAGGACATGAATTGATGATTTCATGACTTCCTGCTTTCTATTTCCTTTTGCTCATCTCTTGGCTGGGAAAATGGAACAAAGCAATGAAAAATAGACAACAATAAAAGAGCAATAGAAATGATCCAAGTGGCCACTAGAATATTCTAATGATTCTGCATTTTGGTGATGACATCATTACATCAACATAATATTTCATGGCTTTATTATCGTGTTAAAATTATATTGTCTTAGGTCACGTATGCTGAGCATACCAAGGGCTAATGCTAATAACTGTCAACTCTTCCATAGATGATATGATTGATGCCAAGAGCCTTGAGAGGTCCCACAGCCCCCAAATGGCCAACTCTATAAACTGGCTAATATCTCATGTTCAGAATGTGCTTTAATTCCTTTACCATATATGCTTGGTCCCTGTTAAAATTCAAATACCCCAGAGTGGACGTATGCCATGCTTAAGGCATTTGTCATGTTGTGTGAACAAAGGATCTGAGCGCAGGTTTTTCAGAGACTGTTAGATGCTACCAGCCGCATCCTCCTTCGTAAAAGGACGACAGTTCCCAGACTTTTGCCACACACCACAGCCTGTCAGATCGAAGTAGAAATTATTCAGGGTGGGTTTTGGAAGTAGAGCCGCCACATTGTGTGGGTGGCTAAGGGAAAAATAGAAGGGGCTGGGTTGTTGGTAGCAGAAAGGACAGTGCCCCTCTTTCAACCTAGATGACCACTTCCAGGCTTCTTGAGATGTGGAAAAGAAATTGTTCAATACAGATTCATCGTTTTTAGCTAATATTGTTGGGATTTTTATTATTTGCAAATGAACAAAATTTCTAACTAAAGCAGCAGGAAATACAAGTATAGAAATGCCTTCGAAGACTGAAATCAAAACGAATGTGTGACATAAGTTGACAATTTGACAACATTTGTGTTAATTCTTACAGATAATGGAGCCGAGCGAGTGGCACAGACATAGGCGAGGGAGGGGGAGAAAGAACCACTCGCTGCAGGCGGGCAGCTGAGGAGCACGTGGGGGTCCTGGGGGCGGGAAAGCAGCCCAGAACGAGGATGCCCAGGTTCCAGAGACAAGTGCAAGCGAGACAAGGTCTCGCTCCAGCAGGTGCAAGATGGCATTTGGGGCATCCCCACTTTCCTTAGCACACACACACACACATGTCCCCACATCTTGGGACCCGAAGTTGTCCAAACCTAACAGCTTTTTTCCTTACCTGCACCCCAGGACCATTTAAAACACAGCCGTGGGACAGTCTGAGGTCAGCATGCTGCCGTCAGTAGGAATGCAGAGGGCAGGTGACTTTGCTCTACCCCTGGCCAAGGGGACAGCCACCAGCATCCCCCCCCCAGCTCCACACATTGTTAGGGCACAAACACGACGTGCTCTGTAGAGACGAGCTGTCCCACCAGAGCCTGGCCCTCCGACCTGGGAAGAGGGAGTGAGTGGGACAAGATTCATGCCTCCTCCATGTGGGGGCAGGAAGAAAGGGGAAAGTGGACACACACACACACCATACCACACACACACCACACACCACACACTCACATACATTACACCACACACACTACACATATCACAAACACACACCACATCACACACACACCACACCCTCCACACACATACCACATACACACATTATACTACATATACTCACACATAATACACACATCGCACACACCACACACACCACACACACACACATCATACACGTACACACATCACACACAATACGTATAATAGACACATACCACATACAATTGCACACATACCACACATACACACACACACACACGTGTGGGCACAAATATTCAGAATACACATGCTCTGGGACAGGGCTTCTTTCCAGCATACAGCTCTCGCATTTGGAGCTCAGATGCACCTCATTTGGCTCAGCTCTAGCATCATGTCAGCAAATGAAGCAATTGTTTTAGTGATGACTGATGCAGTACATTTTTCTTCCCCGGAATTTTTCCATTGTCTGTTTGGGCTAATGTTGGACTTCATTTTGAATCCAGGGATCCTAATGATTAACTTTATGTCCTAATAAGTCCTCAAGATTTCCTAGAAAAAAAGTAAAAATGCATGGATAAAAGAAGTATCCAAATATCTTTGCAACCTTAACATAAAGTTTCTAGATCTCATACAGTATTTGTGCTACAATAACAGTGGCAATGATGAAACCCAAACTTTTTATTTTACAGGTGAGCAACCTGCATCCTAAGGTAGTGAAGGGAGTTTCTCAGGATCATCCCCGGCTAGTAGCAGGATTAGGACTTTTCCCAGGGCTTGGGACTCATACAGAACTCAGTCACTGCTTCCCTGTCATGACAAAGCCTGATTTCTCCCTCTCTATAAGAACTGCCATAAAGAGCCTAGACCTGCAGAGCAGATGAATGCTTTGTGCTCCCACAAAGCTACTGAAGGCCAACAACATATGGCCTGAAGTCTTAGGAAATATGGTCAAAGAAATTTATTCCCAAAGCCTGATCACAGATCTTCTAAAATTTCCAAAGATTGGCAAGGACCATCAATCGCCATGATGATGAGCGATAACAAGATACATCCTGCTAAATATGAAAACAGAATAGTCTTTCAAAGCAGGTGATTCTCCATTTCATTTAGTGGGTTTCTTTCTGCTGAACGATTCTGTTTCTCTAAAGTCATTCTAACCCTCCAGGGTTGTTGAAGACTTAATTTTACACCCTTTCTTAGAACTTTATCTTCTGTAATAACTGTCATTTGCTTAAGTGCTATAAAATCAAGATGACATAATCCTCTCCCTTGAAAGAACAAAATGGTGAAATTACCACCAAAATTTTTTTTTTAAAAAAGACATCTGCTTGCATTTGGTTATATACCAATTGAGAGTGACAATAAGAGACAATAAGATCATTGTCCATAGAGAATTAAAAAATTTAAAGAGTCTGTTTTTAATTATCACCATGTCCCTGTAATTCTAAACAACACTGGTGATAAGCTATCCCTCCCCACTGTGGCAGACCACAGCCTACACCCACCTTGGTCCATCCTTGCCTATACTGTCAGTCTGAGCTTTATACAGTCAGAGTCGACATTAGACTAATCTAATGGTCAGTAGTTACTGTAGTGTCCAAGGTCTGGGCACATGGTCTGAGAAAGGTACATCATAGTCCCTTTCTAGAGATTGATATGGATGCTCTGAGCAAAAGCGTATCTGACTTAGATCCCACAGTGCTGTAACTGTGTAAGCCAGGAGCTAAGAACGGTCTCATAGTGCTAAGAGAACTTGCTGGGATGAGGGTATTTTGGATGGAAGTGGAGCCAAGACACGGAGACACAGATTCACGATGATGTGCCTAAAGCTAGAGATGTGGCCAATTCTGATATTAAGCCAACATCTTTTCTAAGTTAATTTGAACTTTTGGATTCCGTCACTTGCAACTGAAAGTATCCTGACTGATAAAACATGAGATTTGCATAGTCTGTATTTCCCATTACACTGTCAAATGCCAAATTCCTTCATGTGTTTCTAGTGTCTGATTTCAGTTCAATTTTCCATGCTCTATGAAGTCTCAATTCTTCTGATGGGCTTACATGGGCATTTTCTGAAATCCTTTTGAACTGTGTCTGTTGGCTTCACTCACAATATCAAAACCTGGTTTCTGTCATTTTCTCCTATTTAATCTTCTCTAGAAGATAATGGGTATTAAAGGTTAAAATATATTTACAACTAAGCAGATAGTCATCGATCACACAACTGTGTAGCTATAAATATGCAGATATTATCCCCTTATCTTGCGCATGAGTAACACCTACTTTTCCTTGAAATTCTCCCTTCCCTTGGCCTCCACGATACCTCTTATTCTTGTCAAACTAAAATATGAGCAATCTTTTCTCTTTCTAACATGCTTCCATTGCTCCCTACGGTGCCTTTAAGCGTAAATGAAAACCTCTTTTCTGGCACAGGTCACGATGTGGAATCATGGTTAGTTGATGGACTGTGGCTCTGATTGCATCTTCTCCGCTAGTTAGAATTGAAGCTTCCTGAATCTTCAGGACTCTTATGTGCTCTGTTACTACTGTGTCTGGGTCACTTGATGTCCTTCCCCTTGAGCATTAGGCATTCAGTAGTTGTTTGCAGGATAAGTGAGTAGATGAATCAAAACTGATGTCCCACACCTTTCTGGACACACCTTTATGCCTCTGCCGCCCCGGGGCCCTACGTGCCAGCACAGTGCCCTGCTGCCGTGCCCACCTTGCTGACCTCACTCCTCTTCCCTTGGAACCTCTTCTCCCCTCAAACTGGAGAGCTCCTACCATTATTTTCACCTACCTCCTCTCTTTTGAGATTTGTCCTGAAGTCTTCCCTGACCTTTCCCCTCCTCCACCATCAGGATTAGGTGCTCAGAACATCCATATCAATCTCTAGAAAAGGACTATGACAAAGTAGGTAAGAGCCTTCCGGAACGCTTTGTCCCAGTAGTTAGCACAGCGCATTGTGGTGGTCTGAGCATTTGCCTCTATTGCCTCTATTGTCGAGTGCAGGAATGCTGCCATTTCTGTCGGCATCTCCAACACAACAACACATCTTTTAATGCCAAGATCTATTTTGAAGATGAAATCATTTATTGACAGCAAGAGACTTGGATTCCAGGTTTACTCAAGGACACTGTAGGTCATTTCTGCTCCCTGTTACAGTTTCAATACCCTGGCATTAGCATCATCCCACAAAGATGTTTTAATATATAGAATTTGTCCTACAATTCTGTCATTGAATTAAAGAAAAATCCCCAGAAAATAGAGGGGAAAAAAACCATTGCTACCAAGTAAACCACTTAACCATAAAATAAATGTGTTAAATCACTATGAACCATTTTTTTTTAATTTTACTAGTTCACCATATGTCACTGTAGTTGGGTGTTTGCAAAATTTCTGCCATAATTACCTTCCTGTGTCCATGCACTTGCATAATCCCCTCCCACACGGAGCCCGGGCTTGCCCATGTTACTTGTTTTAGGTGGAACAATAGTAAATATGAAAAAGGCAGAGATTTGAAAAGTGCTTGTGCATTGGGTCTTGCTGTCTCATGCTGTGGGTGTTTTTCTGTCATCATGTGAAGGACCCTGGACTCACCTCACAAAGTAGGTAAGAGCCTTCACGGAGCAGAAATGAGCCAACTGGCTAAGCATCCCACACATCCCACACACCCTAGACCAGCCAGCCTGCCAATGACCAGACATGAATGAGGCCATCCAGATCATCCAGTCCCGGTCAAGCCCATGCAGACAGAAGAGCCCCAGCCTACCTACAGCACCGTGGGAAATAATACAGGTCTATTGTTTCTAACCACTACATTTGGCAATGGTTCATTATTTAGTGAAAGCTAACTAAGAGAGTTACAGAATTTGAATAATTGGGCTAGACCCATAAGATCTATAGTCAAACCAGAAAAGTACTTTAGTTGAAATAACTAAACTCAATAGATTTTTTTATGTAGTACCGAAATAGTCATAGCTTTGAAAGCTGTGTCTTATCTTCAAAATCCATCCATTGACTCAACAAATGTTATCGAGCACCTATCTGATGTGCCCAGCACATATTTACATAATTCATTCAGATAAGATACTTCAAGTTAAAACAGTAAATCATTTGAGACTCATACTCCAGTTCAGGATGTACCTTTGCTCAGATAAGACTTACATGCAGAAGCATGAGGACCAGGACCTTTGAATGAAGGGATGACATTCAATGAAAGTGCAGAACAGTTTTTCTCCTGACTTAGAAAGAGAAGGAGAGAAAGAAATAAAGGCAGATTTTTATTTTTCTTCTGAGTCAAAAAGAAAATAGGAAATAAGTATTTGTTCTCACTTGGTAGGGACTTGAGAAAAAATGAAAGGCTGGATAGCATACTGGTGGAGAATAGGCATAAATGATGATTATTTCCTGGTCCACAGCAGCCACAGGGTGATGTGACGTCAGAAGGAAAAGAGAAGACAGGAAGGAGCCAGCTCATGTGTTCTCCTTGCAAGCTGCTCCTGGAGGATGCAAAGTCAGTGCTTCCATGTGACAGAACAGTTTGACAAATCATCCTCAATCACCCTTTCATTCTCTAAGTCCATCTGAAAAGAAAGTGGCTCCTTCTCTTCTTTAAGGGTATCATCGCTTTAGTGTTGAGCTAGGCTGTGCTCAAATTCATTATGAGTCTCAACCCATGCTTGAGACTCATAAAATGTAGGAAACGACTTGCTTTATATCGGGGAAAGACAGAGTCACAAAGTGGCAGGAAGAGAGAGAGATAAAAGTCATAAAAGGGCAGCAGCAATGCCAAAGTACATAATTGAAGAGAATCTGTCCCCGGGGAGGTGTGTTCCAAGGAAAGGATAAGCTAGTGCCCACACAGGCTTGTGGTTTTAAATGAAAAGACTTATTAGACAACCGAATCAGTGAGACAGCCCTGAAAAGCAGTGGAGTGCTCCGCTCTGGGACCATCCTTCAAGAAAAAGATCACTCCAGGTTGACTTACATAAAACCAAGCACACCAGGGACAGGCCAGAACAGGTAGGAGTCCTACCGTGGGCTTGTGGATGTCCATATTCTCATGCATCTGCATGTGCCCACAGTCTGTCCATAAATATATAACATGTATTGTATACATTACCTATAGTACACATAGTACTCACATAAATGGGCTGGGATTTTAGATCGTGGGCTACTTCTGGCCCTGTTTATGAAGCCTGGATATGGTTCTGAATAGGTTCCCTTCAGAAAGAGTTTAAGGCAACTCATTAGACAACCTTTCGAAAAACCAATTGTTTAGTTAATTCAGTAAACAAACTCTGTGTTAAATACTCCTAAGTGACAAGCCCTATGCTATGCCCAAGACATACAATGAGGGACAAAAACAGAAAAGGTGTATGCTCTTATGTAGTCTATCATCTAGCAGGGAAGCAGAGAATTACCAAACAATCACAAAAATAGATGCATAATCACCATAGTTATAAGTGCTAAAATCAAAAACGTGCCACCAACGGGCACCATAAAAGTATGTGACCTAATCAAGGAGATCAACAAAGACCTCCTCAAAGAAATTACTTCCGAGGTATAATCTGTAGGATGAGAAGAAACTACCTAAGTGACACGGATAGGGGTGGGAGGAGGAAAGGGCTCAGCGTGAGGGGAGCCTGTGGTGAGGGATAAGATGGGGTTTTCACTGTCTTGTGAAGGTCACTGCAGCTCAATACAGAACATAAGACAGAGGGTGATGTGGGATGAGACCACAGAATTGGGGAGAGGCCAGGCTGGCCATGGCTTCAAAGCTGTATGGAAGATTCTAGATGGTAGCAATGAAAACTTTAAGCAAAAGCTAACTTAGCCAGATTTGCTTTTTGAAAAGAAAGAGGGTGCCATGCAGGGAATGGCATTCCAGGTGAGAGGTGAACATAATTTGTACCACTGAAGAGGTAAAGGAGGTGGTAAGAAGGAAACGGATTTGAATTCATTGTGATATAATCAATTCCCTTCTCATGTTATTTTCTTTGAGCACTGGATCAGTTGACAGACAGATATCCAAACTCTGAGGTTCCAGAATATGCCTTGGATTTTTAATCAGTATTGATAGGATTTATGCAACCATCTTTATTGGCACAGATTTGGAGGCATCAACTGTTATAGACTGAATTTTTGTGTTTTCCCAAAGTTCATATGTTGAAACCCTACCTGCCCCCAGTGTGATGGGGGCACAGGTGGAGACTTTGGGAGGTAATTAGGGTTAGACGAGGTCATGAGGGTGGGGCCCTCATAATGGGATTAGTGCCCTTACAAGAGTCACCAAAGAGCTTACATCTGGGCTCTGCTGTCTGCCATGTAAAGATACAAGAAGTAGGCAGCCTGCAACCCAAAAGAGACCTCACACAAACCCAGCCATGCTGGCACCCTGATCTTGGACTTCCAGCCTCCAGAATTCTAAGAAATAAGTTTCAGTTGTTTATAAGCACCCAGTCTCTGGTAGTCTGTTTTAGCAGCCCAAACCACTGACCTAATACCAAACTCTGTGTTATACTACTGTTTTCCAGTCTATGTTCCACCAAACAGTTGTGTACTACAAAACAGCTCAGGCTATGGAAACATTGGGAAACTGCATACAAAATCCCCCTTTGGGGCACCTGGGTGGCTCAGATGGTTAAGCGTCTGCCTTCGGCTCAGATCATGATCCCAGGGTCCTGGGATCGAGTTCCGCATCGGGCTCCCTGCTCCTTGGGAGCCTGCTTCTCTCTCTCTCTCTCTCTCTCTCTGTCTCTCATGAATAAATAAATAAAATCTTTAAAAAAAAAAAATCCCCCTTTGTATATGAGTGTCTCTGAGTAGTCTTTTATAAGAGACACCCAGTGGACATCATTTGACCCAACATCTACAAAATGTATTTGATCCAGAAACATTTATTGTTTTTGGTTTGGAATCCTGTTATTATTCTGTATATCCATTTATAGACTTTTTAAAATAGGATCATAATAGGGGCGCCTGGGTGGTGCAGTTGGTTGAGCATCCAACTCTTGGTTTTGGCTCAGGTCATGATCTAGGGTCGTGAGACTGAGCCCTGCATCAGTCTCGATTTTCAGCGCAGAGTTGGCTTAAGTTTTTCTCTCCCTCTCCCTCTGCCCCTCCCACTTGTGCTCTCTCTCTCTCTTAAATAAATAAATCTTTAAAAAAAATTAAAATAAAATAGGATCATAATAACTTATTTCAGGTACTGTGAGATTGCGATTTAAAGTCTTGATTGCCACCCACACTTTCTTAGAACTTCATTAATAACACAAAAGTTTTCCAAATGAGTCAAAAGTATGAGAATTAAGGATCCACAGTTTCCCTTTGGGGTGAATTGATAATGATTAGCCTTCACATTCTTTCTCCAAATACAATAGTGAATTTCTTTTTTCTGAGCAAGAACATGCCTTACCTTTCCAGGAACTTTGTCTGACCTGTAACACTTGCTCTCTTACAGAACCCAGCACTTCTTAAGCCCATAAATGTGCTTCCCAGGGAATATTCCATTAACAATATCATTAAGAAACCAAATTCGTGCCAACTTTTTAAACTCTATTTTTAAAATGACAAGGAATAAGAAAAGGGAAATAATATAACTACAATACAGTGTTTTAAAATATTTTTCTTGCCTTAAAAGGAGATATAAAAAACACCTATTTTTTTAATTAAAGTATGACTGGCATATAATATTATAGTCATTTCAGGTGTGCAAAATGATTCAATGTTTGTATCCACTGCAAAGTGATCACCACAGTAAGTCTAGTTATATCATACACAGTTAAATTTTCTTATGAGAACTTTCAAGATCTACTGTCTTAGTGACTTTCAAATATGCAGTACAGTATTATTACTCTAGTCACCATGCTGGACATACATTCCCAGGACTTACTTATTTTATAACTGGAGATTTATTCCACTTGATCCCCTTCACCCATTTCACCCATGCCTTGGCCCCATCCCCTCTGGCAACCACCAATAATCTCTCTCTGTGAGTTTTGTTCTGTTTTATTTGAGGGAGAAGGAGAAGGAGAAAGAAGAAGAAGAAAAAGAAGGAGGAGGAGGAGAAGAAGAAGAAGAAGAAGAGGAAGAAGAAGGAGGAGGAGGAGGAGGAGCATTTAGTGGTAAAGCAATAATGGCAGGAATAGCAATAACCACTGTGGACTGAGTATCTTTAACAGTGTGGGCATCACACACACATTGTTTCATCTTTGCTACTGAGCTTTAAAGGAGCTAGTTTTTATCATCATTATGTGTCAGTCCGTTTGGGCTGTTGTAACAAAAATACCATAGACTGAGGGCTTATGAACAGCAGACACTTGTTTCTCACAGTCCTGGGGGCTGGAAGTCCAAGACCAAGGTGCTGGCAGGTCTGGAATCTGGTGAGAACCCACTCTGGTTCACAGATAGCTGTCTACTACCTGTGTCCTCACTCAGTGGAAGGGCAAGGGGGCTTTCTGGGGTCTCTCCATAAAGGCACCAATCCCATGCATGAGCACTCCAACCTCATCACCTAATCACCCACCAAAGGCCCATCCCCTAATCCCATCACACTGGGGGTTAGGTTTCAACATACGAATTTGGGGAGGACACAAACATTCAGTTGATAGCACCCCAATTTACAGATGTGCAAACTTAAACTAAGACAAAGTCCAATATCATTTCTAGTTACAGAGCCAGAAACCACCATCAAGACTGGAACCCAGATCTGCCTGTCTGAAAGAAGGTTCTCCTCATCCTACCACCATCCTTCCTCAACACTGATTGAATGCCAATAGACACCCAAAACTGTGTTCATATAAATTTATGCATTGGGGCTATTTATTTATTTATTTATTTATTATTTTTGCTTGGCACTCTTGCAATCACATCACCAAACTTCTCAGAAAATAATTCTATTACTTTGACCTTATTTACACTATTTAGAGAGCTGCTGTATTTCCCAGTGTACTCAGCATGTGCATTCCTGCCGCGCTTAATGACCACTTTGCAGAGCCATAAACTGTTTTCCCACATAATAATAAATTTCAACTACTCCCCCAGTGTCTTCTCTTTTTCAAAGAAGATATTTAATGGAATATACTTAAAAATAGAGGCCTGCAGGAAATTGAGTAATCACAAGTATTAATTCATTCAATAAATATTCAACAAGAATCCATTCTGTCTAGGCGCTGTACTGGGAACTGCACATAAAACAGTAAACAAGACACACTTTTTGACCTCAAGGATCTTGCAGTGTGATAGCAGATACAGACAAAGAAAGAGAATTTATAATGTGAAAAGCACTACCTTAGAGGTAAGTATGGGTGCTCTGGGATTAATGACTCTGTTTGCAGGTTCTGGAATAACCTCCTGAAGAAAGTGATGTCTCTGCTAAGAACATGAGTAGAACTGAACCAAATGAAGAGAAGAATGCAAGTGTTGCACACACACACACATACACACACATGCACACAGATAGGCCTGGAGAGGCCTCCAGTCTTGATAGTATACAAGAAAGAAGTAGCTGGAATGCACAACGTGAGGATGAAAACTCAATAAGAATCCTCAGAGTTATAGAAAAATTATTATTTTTTTTAAAGATTTTATTTATTTATTTGACAGAGAGAGACACAGCAAGAGAGGGAACACAAGCAGGGGGAGTGGGAGAGGGAGAAGCAGCCTCCCTGCCAAGCAGGGAGCCCGATGTGGGACTCGATCCCAGGACCCAGAATCATGACCTGAGTCGAAGGCAGACGCTTAATGACTGAGCCACCCAGGCGCCCCTAGAAAAATTATTTTTTAAGCAGAGAGCCATATAACCAGATTTGTATAGAGCCAGAACTCTGTTTTCAAGGTGGAGAATACATCGGACATAGTGAAATCTGAGGCTGGAGTTTTGAGTTAGAGGCTGTCATGCAGGACATGACGTGTGACTGTTGAGTCTTCCATGTAGTGAGTTCTCTAACCCATGATCTGTGCATCACACAAATGGGAAATTCAGTAAACAGGTAGCCAAACAGGTCTAGACAATCAGTTGGAGCAAGAAACAAAGAGGTCTCAGAAAGAAGCTCAGAAAAATCATTGAAGATATCGATACGGAAGAGACTGACAAGGACCGTGTGTGTAAAGAAGAGAAGAGCCTAGGACACAACCATGGGCTCAACAGTATTTACAGGAAGACAGAGAAAGTGACTGCTGTCAGGGAGACTTGGAAGAATGAGCAGGAGAAGAAGGAAAACTAAGACACGTCAGTTATGAAAGTCAGAGTAAAAGGCAGACTCGGATGGGGAGAAGTTTGTGAGGTGGTCTGGAAAACCTGAGCTCTCTGTGTGTGTGTGTGTTTGGGTGGTGGCTCCATTTGATTTATTTTATTTGTGTATTTAATGCACGGTGGAGAAGTAATTGTCTGGAAGTAGAGGTTGAGCTGAAGGAAAACATCACCCTCTCCTTCTGAACTTGAGGAGGTGAACGTAAGGAAAATGAGCAGGGCTGTCCATGTGATAGGGCCACCACCACAGAGCTGACGCCAGTAGTTGGAGGAAAATTGAAGGAAGAGTCAGGATGTAGTTTGCTCAGCATGGGGGTAGGATTTGTTTGGGTGCAGAGGGTTATTTGGGGATGAGCTGGGCAATTGCAGAGAAGAAGGAGGAAGGAGAAGGAAAGTGCAGGAATGGACCATGGCATGGCGAACCAGCTGTGAGTTGAATGGGACAAGGAAATAATATAGCTCCTTTTAAGAAGAGTGGTTGGTTTGGGGGATTCAATTATTAGTTCCCTGGAATCAGAACCAAGGAATAGAAGTGAGGAGGACAGAAAATAAATTCATTAAGCCCTTGAGAATTGACTGAGGTAGAGAGCGAAAAAGTAATCACCATGCTCCATTTTCTTGTTTTTATTTCCACCTCTCCTCCACGGTTAGCATTCAATTGTCTTCTTTCAGTCTGCCATTTTTCTATTCTCCCTTACTTTCTTTCAAAACAAGCTATTTGTATCACTGACTAAAAAACTGGAAGAATTTCAGAGATCATCTAGCTGAACATCACATTATATAGGTGAGAAAACTCACTTCGGGAGAGATTATATAAATTGCTGGTGTCATACAGCTAAGACATAGTCAAAATTAAACCCATGTGTACCAACTTCCAGCACAGGGCTCCTTCCAAAAGTAGTGTAAATATTCTATCAATTTTAAAATGTTGAAATTTTTCAGCTGATCATTCAAAAGCCCCATTTATCCATAACTTTTAAAAATAAACTGTTAAGTCCATTTGATGCAAAGATAAGCTGTCAATTAATTTTTCCAAAGTCTTTGGTCAGTAACCAAGTCTTGAGAGATTATTTTCCATATACAAGGTGCCATGTGTGCGTATGTTTGTGCATGTTTGTGTGTGTGTGTGTGTGTGTTAGGGAGAAGGGGAAGAAGGAAATAAATTTGGAAAATGAAATGTAGGTTATAAATACCAAAAAAAAAAAAAAAAAAAAAAACAAAGTCCCTAACCTCCAAGAACTTAAAATATTTTCAGGGAGATGCAACCTGAAATGACAGAACAATTACAAAGCAATTTATCAAAATTACATAGAGCATAGTGAATACATAAGCCTGAAGATGATGAAAGGTCAAGGAGTGATTCTAAATAATGCTGTTCCAAAAAGCAATATAAAAATCATGGCTGAGAAACCATGCATCCAGCTGGTGGCAGCCACACATAAATTACTCATAGCAAAACTTCAATGAAATTCATTCAATCCTATGCACTCTGGCATTACGCATCATTCTCTTAGGCTTTGGGTTGGACTTGGACAGGAGAACAATATACAGCCTTTATTGTTTTCAAAGTCACATAGTCTCTGTCCTTACATTTCATGGGCTTCATGTTATTCATGTTATTTGACCCCATCACTCTCTCTGCTCTGCTGTTATTTATCATTCTTCCAGGTAAAGGTCTTGTGTGGTGTGAGTCTTCCTGACCTAAACTTTGTTCTCTGTTTATGTATGTCATTCTTCCTGGATTGTTCTAAAGTTTCACCCATTCTTTTCTCTCACACTTTCTTTGGCTGTTCACCGTCCTCGGTGCCTTTATGAAGCCATTTTACTTCTATTTCCCATGTTCTCAAATCTGCCTTCACTCTCTTGTTTATATTCGTTAGTTCCCTTGCACCCTCATGCTCCTTTCTTAGGCATATGCCACGATCCCACTTACCTGCGCCATTGTAATCCTGCTCCCCACACCACTTTGCCTCTCCCTTCCCCTCATTCACAGTCCGACCTGGACTTTTCAGGAATTACATTTTATCTATGAGTATAATTTCCAGAAAGCTTTGAATATACTTGTGTTTTCCCTCTAGAACACTGAAATATATACATTTCTTAACCCTGTTAACTAGAGAGAAAATACTGGTGTGAGAAAGACATTTTCATGCCAGAAGCACTTCACTACAAGAAGTTAACTACTCAAGTGCTTCATTGTCTGTGTGCGTATATATCTTGGCTCTTGTGAACATACATGTATATATTATATATTCACTATATATGTGTGTGGATATGTATAATATGCACATCTATATGCACAATATATATACCTGTGCAGACATGTACACAGTGATGAAGGAGCTGAGGACTCAGTGCCCCCAGTGTACAAAATCCCCAAATCCATGCCTAAATCGTTGTGCATTCCTTGACTAAACCATGTCCTTTATGCTCCCCCAACCTCCTTCTTTAGATAAAGCATGAGCACTAATAACACACAGAGTGAAGATAAAACATATAATTCTATTGTTATTGAGTGAGTACTGCCCACCATATCCCCGATGATGTGTGGTGTCGATCTCTGTGCCAGCATTAATATTCTCCCCTTACTCACTGGCAAATTCCAGAGTGACAAAGTTGCAGATCTCATTTCTGACCTTCCCCCATGCCTACAACGGTCTGCACTTACCTCAGTTCTCTCTTCAATTCTACACCTTCAGCCCAGGTTTGCTTTACTTTCTTCAACACAGTCATCATCTCATAGGATTATGTTTTTGTTGATGTTGTTTTGGTGAAAACATGTAAGTTCTACTCCCTTAGTGAATTTCAATTACATAATCAAGTGTTATTAACTGTCATCACCATGGCTTACCTTAGATCCGCAGAGTCATGTGGATACCATGCAGTATCTCTTTCACTGTCTGACTTATTTCACTTGGCTTATTGCACTCCAGACCCATCCATGTTGCAAATGGCAGGATTTCCTTCTTTCTTGTAGCAGAATAATATTTCAGTGTGCATATGCACCACGTCTTCTTTACCCAGTCATCTACTGACAGACACTGATTTTGTCTCCATCTCCTGGCTACTGTGAATAATATCGAAATGAACAGGGGAGGGCAAATATCTCTTTGAGATCCCATTTTGGATATATGCCTTTGGATATATGCTCAGCAGTAGAATTGTTGGATCTTATGATAATTCATTTTTAATTTTCTGAGGAGCCTCCATACTGTTCTCCACAGTGGCTGCACCAGTTTGCATTCCCACCAACAGTGCACAAGGGCTCCCTTCTCTCCTCATCTGCCAACACATGTTATTTTATCTTTTTGATAATGCCACACTAACAGGTGTGTGGTGATATCTCATTGTGGTTTTGATTTGCATTTCCCTGATGATCAGAGATGTTGAGCACCAGGCTTTCTTCATCCCCTGCTTTCTCTTTTGTTGTTGTAACAATGTCTTACTTCTCCTTTTAATCATTGGACATTATTGCCCTCATATGTTCCATAATTGCTCTTTTCTTCTCAGTTATTTTTCCAGTTTTTGCAGAAACTGCCTCAACCTTTTCCTCCCTGAAAGAAATAGGCGTTTATGTGATGACCTATTCCCATTCTATAGGAAACAATAAGGTCATTGTGTAAGGTGACATAACTAACCAGTACAATGTTGATCCTCAGCAGAAATGCCAACAGTGCATGCGTGTCCGGTCAAACTAAACCATCATGCAGGAGAACTGCCTCTAAACTTCCTCAGCTGAACCATTTCCCAAGTGCTGGAGTGAAGAAAGATGATAGCTTGAATTGAAAACATCAGAAAGAATTCCCAGGTCCCATGATGGACACATCACTCACCCTCTGCCAGGCTCAATGTTACCATCCATAAAGCAACATGTTCAACAGAGACTGCCCCTGGGGATTCTGAACATGTGTCTTATGTACC
Source organism: Leptonychotes weddellii (assembly GCF_054177405.1). Taxonomy (NCBI): domain Eukaryota; kingdom Metazoa; phylum Chordata; class Mammalia; order Carnivora; family Phocidae; genus Leptonychotes; species Leptonychotes weddellii. Next base: position 127,581,593 of record NC_138376.1, read on the forward strand.
CTATGGAGTGAATCCTTAATAAGTGTCTTCTCTTAGAAAGTTCTCATGGCTCTTCAAGAGGAAGAAACTGGAATCTAATTGATATTTGTAATTAAAACAACTGCGACAAGAAATTGTGAAAACTCACTAGGTAGTAAAATTTATTTTGGAAATGTGTCATAATTTATAATGTTTTTAAATATTAAATATAAAAAAGCTGGGGTGCCTGGGTGGCTCAGTCATTTAAGCTCTTGGTTTTGGCTCAGGTCATGATCTCACGGTCATGAGATTGAGCCCCACATGGGGCTCCATGCTCAGCACGGAATCTGCTTGAGGATTCCGTCTCTCCCACTGCCTGTCCCCTCTCTTGTGGGCTCACGCTCTCTCTCTCTCTCGCTCTCCCTCTCTGTCTCTCTCTAAAATAAATAAATTTTTAAAAAATAAATACGTAAAATAAATAAATATTAAAAAGCTGATTATAGAGATGAAGTTTGTGATGGGGATGTAAATATCTCTGTTCGTCCTCATTTCTGACCTTCCCATTATGGAAGGATGTAATTGAAAGAGCAAATCTAAAAAGAATTCCACCAGTGGAGCAGAGACTAAGTCATTCATACTGGTGTTTTTATAGTAAGTGTGCAATTATCATAACTAGACGGGATTCTAAAAAGTTGCAGAGAAGCAAAATCTTGGAAAATAGAATCCTGTTTCTCCTTTGACTTTATAAACAATTCCAGCAAGCCTTGGAGTGTTTGCTGGACACAGTCTGATCATTCTCTCTTGGTAAAATAGACCTCCTGAACTTGAGTGACCAGGCTGACTGAATTCTGGAGAGCAGAAGGTAGACACTGATTCTGAGACCTGGTGCCTCACCAAGCACCAGTGTGAGCCCACAGACCCCTACCACAAGATCAAAGGAGGCCATTGGCCACTGTCATCTATGGCACGAAACATCCTCATCCCTGTTCCACTGGAAAGCAAACCCCTGGTTTTTATTTTGAAGTGAAATCAATCAACTACCAAATAAATAAAAGAGCTAAAACCACATAAGCTGTAATAAAATGCATCACAGAGGATCCCATAATCACTGACACGTGCCCTGGGATGGTATGAGTGTAGAGGAAGAGAGGGTTGCTTGAGAACGCAAGGAGGGAGACCCAGGGACGAGGAACCCGTGGCTCACACCTGTTACAGTAACCGGATTAGGCCCAAGATGGAGTCACTCATGCTATGCCCCACATCAGCTAACCAAAACGTAACTAAGTTCCTGTGCTTGCTCTCCCAGAAAAGGAAGGCTGAGGTCCACCAATCCACACTTGCCTGCTCAGCACACATTACCTGACCGGCAACAAGCCTTCCCTTTGCTGCACATAAGGAAAGGAACCCTGTTTTAACCAATCTGCAAATGCCCAGGATAACGTCTTTGTTCCTGCTTCATTTGGTCTAAAAAAATCTCGCTTTGTACAGCTCTTCTAGAGCACCTTTCTCCCTGCTACGCTGCGCACTGCCCCAATCATTAATCGCTGAATAAAAGCCTCATAGATCTGTAAATTGTCTGTGGAAAATTTTCTTTTAACACACCAGCGGCTGGAGCACCGAAGAGCTTCGCAGGGCTCTCCACTGTTTCCTGGGACTTTGAGAAGTGGGGCGGACCCTTTCTCAGGAGTGACATGCTAGTCTTCCCCTCCACAGAACAACAAAAAAATCCTGCTAAAATAAAAAGCCAAAAGCCTGCACAAAGGGGCCAAGAGGCTCTGCTTAGTACATGGTTTCCGAGAGATGAAGGTATCTTCCAGCGGCCTTATTTTCCACTTGGACATCTGCTTCCCACACCCCGTGCACCCTGAAAACCAGGGCCATGTGTGCCTGGCCACCGTCTCAGAGCAAGGCTCCGACTTCCACAGAACTAGGCAAGCTAGCTGATCTATAACACCGACAGCACAGTGGTGCGAATTATTTTGGAAAACAAAAACGTCATACTCTTATGTATCTACGAAATCACTAGAACAATGACTTTGATGATTTGGAATTACCTGTGTGTCTACATTTCAACCTGACCACTGGTCTTAAGTTACACGTTTGCTTTTCAGCTTTGGTTGACACAAATATTTAGTCTTTAACATAAAGTAGTACATGTCCGTGGTAAACTACTAAAGACAGCATGAATATAAAAGGAAAGTGAGCCCCACCTGGCCCCAGTGACACCTTGTTCCATTCTTAGAATCTGTACTTTTTAACACAAGCATGAACATACTGTGCACAGCATTTCCTACAATATGTTCTGGGAAGCTTGCATAGCAGTGCACATGAATCTACCTGCCCTTTCCATGCTGCACAGCATTCTCATTTGTCGACCCTCCACAGGGCAGGGAGCAAATGCCCTAACACTGAATATTTGTTTCTACATTTTTGTTATAAGAACGTTAGAGTAAGCATCCTTGAACATGCATATTTACATACACGACGTGCCTAGCGGTGGAATCTGCCTCTATTATTTTTATTTTTACATTATTTTCAGAGTTTGATTTGTTGCTTAATTGATTCACTGCCTCATTGACTTAAAGTGGTGGAGAAGGTATTAATAGTCAGGATGAAATTTAAAAGTACCCCACGTCTGTAGCTTTACATTATGAACACCACAAAATTTGATCAAATATCCTTTACTAGTCAAAAAGGATTACCCCTTCAGAAAAGAAGTCATTGGTATCACTGATAAATGACTGATGTTTAAAATTTGTTTCTGTTTTCACTGTTTCCTTTTTAAAAAATCTTTGTATTTAAATTCATCACTCGACATCAGGGAAATACAAATCAAAACCACTGTTTTCTTCTTATGGAAACAGAAATAATAACCAACATGTATTTAAAAATAAACAAAAGGGCAGCAATGTCCACAAAAGCCAAAATATGGAAAGAGCCCAGATGTCCATCGACAGATGAATGGATAAAGAAGACGTGGTTTTATATATCACATATATTGTGAGTATATATATATATATTATATATATATATAATGGAATATTATACTCAGCCATCAAAAAGAATGAAATCTTGCCATTTGCAAAGATGTGGATGGAACTAGAGGCTATTATGCTAAGCAAAATAAGTCAGAGAACAACAAATACCATATGATTTCACTCATATGTGGAATTTAAGAAACAAAACAGATGAACATAGGGGAAGGGAAGGAAAAATAAAATAAGATGAAAATTGAGAGGGAGGAAAACCATAAGAGACTCCTAACTCTAGGAAAAAAACTGAGGGATGCTGAAGGGGAGGTGGGTGGGAGATGATGGGCATTAAGGAGGGCACTTGATGTAATGAGCACTGGGTGTTATATGCAACTGAAGAATCACTAAATTCTACCTCTGAAACTAATAAGAAAATAGACAAAAGATATGAATTTTTACATTTCACCAAGGAAGCTGTGTGGGTTGCAAATAGACACATGAAAAATTGCTCAAAATCATGGGCCATTAGAGAAATGCTAGTTAAAACCACAATGAGACATTAATACGCATCTATTAGAATGGAAACAATTGAAAACACTTACTGTGGAAATTTTGAGAACCATAACTGCTCCACACTGCTGTTGGAAACACATTTTAAAACACAATTTGGCAGTCTCTTAAAAAGTTAAACATTCATGTACTCTCTGACATAGGCATTAACTCAGGAGAAATGAAAGCATAGTTCATATAAAGGCTTCTATGTTCATGGTCATAGCAGCTTCATTTGTAAAAGCTAAAAATTCATACGTCAATTAACAAGAGTAGATTAACTGTGGTACATTCATCTTACAGAATACTACTCAGCAATAGAGTGAGTGAAGTATTCATACGCACCACAGGGAGAATTTCAAGATAATCACATTGTAATGAAGAAATCAGACAAAAAAGAGTGATTCTAGAAGAGGCAAACAATTCAATAATAAAAGAGAGTAAAACAATGATTTCCTGGAGATGTGAAGCTGGAGAGGGAAGGAGAGAGCGATTCTAAAGGGTAGAGTTGGAGGTGATGGATATGTTCATTATCATGATTATGATGATGGTTTCATCCATGAATATGTATTTCAAAACTTATAAAACTGCATACACCAGATATTTACAGTTTATTGTGCATCAATTATACCTCAATAAGATGTTAAAATAAATCACTGCACATGAAAATCTGGATTTACCCCTCATTTTAGAAAAACAAGATTTGATAACCCTGTATTCACTCAGCTGTCTCTGTCCTCAACCTTTACTGCAAATCCCAATCAGCAATGACAGCCCTTTCCATCTGGGTCATCAAGAATACTCTATCACAAATGCCACATTGCAGGACTGTGAGGTCTACCTTCCTTCCCTTCCCCATGTTCTTACATGTGCAGCAACGACCTTGAGATGGATAGTCCACAGAGGCTGAAGTAACCCACAAAACTTTAGATTATTTGCTCTGGCAATAACACTGAGCAAAGGAGAGACACTGGTCTAGAAGTTCTGAGAAAATTTCTGCAGAAACCTCATCCTGCAGAGCCATGTTTGTGGAAGTATCTGTCGATGCACCTTTAGAATAGGCAACTTCTCTCTGGTTTGCTGTAGCCCCACCTAGTCCCTGTTAACACTGCCAGTGATCTCATATATAATATGGTTCCCCCGTGATCCTCGTAGTTCCTACAACCAATGAGCTCTGGTTACTCGTGATTCCCTCCAGGGACCAGGGAAAGAGAATAGAAGTCCACCTTCTCAGAGAATATTGAGCTGACTGCAAACAATGGAGACCTGCTAGCTGGGAGTGCTAAGATGACTTCAGCCACAAGAGCTGATTAGTGACAAAACTGGTCAATCCCATGAGCAGACCACAACTGCAACAGACTCCAGAAAGCTTCGGACATAATCTGTACTTGTGGGGACTCTTTCCATGTGGAAAAAATGGGTGAATGGCATTGGACATTCAGCTTTGTGACAAAGGCTACCCTCAGAGCTTCTCTGTGTCGTGAGCTATTATGTTAAGAAAGAAGAGAGCACGTTTTTTTAACACTGTAGCCTCTCTCCAGTGGGAGATTCCTGGTGCTGAAAGAGTTTAGATCTTTGTGTAAAGGTTTTTCCACATCTGATGCCCCAACAAACAGCCTGTCTAGGTTGTTAAATTTCTAGTGCCAATCAGATGAGACTTCTGGCTGAATGCTCTCCCACATTCACTGTACTCATGAGGGCTTCACCTGGTGTGAGCTTTCCATGGCAAGGGAGGCAGGAGCCAAAGCTGAAGTCTTTCCCACATTCGCTACACTTAGAAGACTGTTCCCAGGCTGAGCTCTGACATTTAATGAGCTGTTTCAAGAATCTCTCCCATTTGTCGGACTCATGAGGCTTTTCTCCAGTGTGAACTCTCTGCTGTTGAAGGGGGCAAGAGCAGCAGCTAGAGAATTTCCCACATTCACCACAGTTGGGAGGGGGGCTCCTGCGTGGACACGTGTGGGTTTGTAGCTGAAGGCTGGCCTTGCGCCGGCAGGAAATCCTGTCCACGCAGGAAGCTCCTCTCATGGGTGGTCTCGGCAGCTCTTTGCAAATGAGGCCCTGCCCTTAACACTTCCGATGGGTTTCCCTTCATTCTGCTGCATCTGGTGCTGGTGAGGGTTTGCCCTGAATGAGACCCTCTCCCACATGCACCACCCTGTGCAGAATGCCCTTCGCGAGTAGGCCAGACAGGGGGAGGGGGATGGACAGAATGGGTGCAGGGGACTGGGAGGCACAGGCTTCCAGTCATGCAGTGAGTAAGTCACAAATTAAAAAAAGAAAAAAGGCACACCTAAGGAACATAGTGAAAGTATTGTAATGGCGTGGTTTGGTGACGGGTGGGGGCTCCAGGTGTGGGGAGCACAGCATAATGGAATCACCATGTTGTACACCTGAAACTAATGTCACATCATATGTTAACTGCACTTCAACTTTTTTTAAAAATAAAGAAGAGTAGGCCACACATGTCGCAGGGACAGGCTTGCCTCAGCCCTGCGGTCCCCACAAGGTTGTGTATAGACACCGTCGCAAGGCTCCCCGAGTCCCAGAAGCCCGCCCCTCGGAGCCTCGGGAAACGCCCCTTTCAGGTCCCACAGTTTTTATTTTAAAGTCTTTGCCTGATGGCAGCAACTGCACGATTGCTGAAAAGATGATAGGGAATTAAGGAAGTTCCTACTCAAGTTGGCCCACCTCTCACTTTCAGATCTTTCCACAGTTCATGATTTTGATCTGTTTCAATTTGATTCCTCCCTCTTGTTCTTTTCAAGCATTATTTCAAACCTAGCCTACGTAATAATCTAGTCTTTTGTTCACACGGAGATTTTCCAAGGTGTCAGTGTTTCTATCTTCCCATGTCCCTACCCTCTGCACATTACAATAATTTTTCCTTCTCCTTTCAGAGGGGTTTAAAAAAAGGGAAAGAATCCAATATACGGTTGACCCTTGAGTAATGCAGGTTTGAACTGCGCGGGACCACTTATACACGAATAAACACAGTACAGCACTGTAAATAGATTTTCTCTTCCTTGTGATTTCATTAATAACATTTTCTCTCCTCTAGCCTACTTTATTTTAATAATACAGTATGTAATACATATAAACATACAAAATTTGTGGGAAGTGACTGTTTAGGCTCTCAGTAAGTCTTTCCATCCACAGTAAGCTCTTAGTAGTTAAGTTTTAGGGGAGTCAAAAGTCAAACACAGATTTTCAGCTGTGTGGGGACTCAGCGCCCCAACCCCCACATTGTTCAAGGGTCAGCTGTAGTGTTATTTAGGCAAGATGAATCAATAATTGACCAATATTAAGATTTCCTGGGGCGCCTGGGTGGTGCAGTCAGTTAAGCATTCGACTCTTGATTTCAACTCAGGTCATGATCTCAGGGTTGTGAGAGCGAGCCCCAGGTCGGGCTCTGTGCTGAATGGGGAGTCTGGTTGAGATTCTCTGTCTCCCTCTCCCTCTGCCCCTCCCCATGCTCATGCTCCCTCTCTCTCTTAAAAAAAAAAAAAAAATTTCCTTTATTTCATTAAATTTCTATGGTCAACCAAGCTCTATAAATCATAAAGATGTTGTTTACTGCAGTAGGTTTCATAAAACAGCACTCCACAAAAGCCATTTCGTTCCAGAGTTGTTCAACCAGCAGTCCTCAACATTTTTCCCTTTACAATAAACCTTAGGGTTAGACTTCCTTCAGCAGCAGCAGAGACTCAGTAACTAGTGGTTCTTCCACACCAGCAGGGAGGTGGAGAATCAGAATCTCCAGGACACACGTCCAGCTGGGACCTCCCCACCTGGTTCTGACAGTTCCCCACGTGTCGCCTCCCTCCATCCCCGACCCACTTTCCCCACCTGGAAAGGGCAGGACAGTTTCTGCCCGAGACGGTTGTGTCAATTAGTGAGATAACATGAGGCTTTGAAATTTCTAAAAGAATGTCAGCTCTACTAATCAATGAAAGAGCATTCTTGACATCCGCAGAAGTAACTCATTTATTCAATGTAATGAATAATAAGATGGAGGAGCATAAACACTAAAACAGGAATCATTGTGCTGTCCTCAAATTTATGTAACTATCAGTATTTGTTTAGAATTCTTATTTTCCTATAAAACCTGGTAGACACTCACAATAATCACTAGTAAAGGTCAGCGCTTCTGTACTTCAATTTCTCCCAAATAGAGTGTTTGTGTTCTTTTTTTTTTTTTTAAAGATTTTATTTATTTATTTGACAGAGAGAGGCACAGCGAGAGAGGGAACACAAGCAGGGGGAGTGGGAGAGGGAGAAGCAGGCTTCCCGCCGAGCAGGGAGCCCGATGCGGGGCTCGATCCCAGGACCCTGAGATCATGACCTGAGCCGAAGGCAGATGCTTAACAACTGAGCCACCCAGGCACCCCTAGAGTGTTTGTGTTCTTAACAGTCCACTCTACACTGTAATAGAGGGAGAAGGACCTAGGTTTCTTTTATTTTCACCTTACTGTCTATGTCACCTTGTACATTGTAATTACTGAATTTTTAAAATAAACTAACTCCAATAACTGAGAACAAAAGATCAAAATGCAGGTGAGAAATGAAGCTTTCTAAGACCTGCATCCATACGCAGTACCTCAGATAAAAGTCTCGTCCACACCCATTCATGGCACGGCCCTGAACACCCCATCCTCACTCCCGTGCTTTCTTCCATGCGGTCAAGTATTGCTGGAAAAGATGTTCACAAAGACTTAACTTGTTCATTACTATTAATCAGATCCAGGTAAACCTTGCAGGTTCTATGTTCCTCAGCACTTTGTGAACCTCTAATACTTAAACTGTTCTTGTATTTTTCTGACCCCTTCATTGTAAGTTCTCCAGGACCTGAAACTGAGTTTGGTTAAATTTTTATCCTTAGCAACGGGTGTTCGGATAGGCTCCACAAGGGATCACCATATCTCCCTAAGGTTGGTAGTCCCCAGTGCAAAGAGCAGGATCAGCCTCTTAATAGATGGTGCTTCGTGGTAGAATTGACACTATGGTCTGTTGAGCCCTGAGAAGTTGCTCTAAAATGAACTTTTTGGCTGATTCAACTCCATTCAGCGGGGAGACTGAGAAGGACAGCCTTGGGCATCAATTTCTTTAACACTAATTATCCAACCTATTCCAGATTAAATCCAGAATAGAGTGGCCAGGTCAGGCAATCTCCTTAAACTTTAATAGAAGTTAATTATTCATTGATCAAACTCATTTATAACTAATTAAAGTTTTCTTGCAGTAGAAAATACAAGATACCGGTTATGTTTCTCTCCTTGGGAGTGTACCTGATATAGAAACAAGTGGACAACAAATCATGACATTTGTGTTACGTGAATACACCTTTGAAAACTGGATTGTCGACTTAAGGCATAATTCTTTCAGGTGACTTTCCTGTGTGAATGTAGTTTCCACAGTACTTCCAAATTTGGGTAATTTTTGCAGCCAGAGGAACAGAGCTTTACTCTAGACTAGCAATACTTATGAACACTTAAATAAAATCACAGACACTGACTTTATGGAGGTAACTATTACTGCTTTATGAAGCATAATCAATGTGCTTCACTATAAATATTTATAACAAAACAACTATAATAATTGAGTCTTGGGAGGGAATGGTGATTTCATGACTAACTTATGTACCACCCTCCCCAAAGGCCTCTGTGATGGCAGGATTGTCGAGAAAATGGAAGAGATCAGATGCTTTTCCTTGGAAAAATAACATATGTGTATCCTAAAAAAAAATTTTCTTGTGCATTTAACAGTGATCAGTTACAATATGCTGCTTGAAGTATGTCACTTTCTTTTATAGAGTATTTTCTAATATTGAACATATTTCAAAGTTTTATATTTTTGCTTCAGGGATATAATTTCTTTTCTCCAGGCATATCTGTGAATGTCTTGTTCTCTTATCATGGCCAGATTGACAGTTTTATTTCCTGACACTATGCATCCTCAATTAAAACCACTGTCTGAAAATGCCAATTACCATGAATAAGCCATTATAAATAAATTTCATACAGTCTGAATTTCTAAGGCTAAATGTTAAGTCTCTTTCTGAATCCGTAGTGCTTTACAATTTTGTTATTATTTTCATTCATAATAATAGTAATCTATTGAAACCCTCAATTCACTGCCATCTTCATGTTTGCTGTATACAAAATGCCCCAACCCCTGGATCTGGAAATACAATAAGTGAGTGAGTGTACCTTACAGGCATACTTAGTTTTTCCTTGGGGGAACAAGAGATCATTTCTTTCAATTATTTTTTCTAAAGACTATAGGCAGACTAAGGCCTTCTCAAGTTCCCATGTTGCTGATTTGAGTATTTCCCATCATTTTCAGTAGTTAAGCTGCATTACAATTATCTGTTTATATGTTAGTCTTCCCACCAAACTGCAAGAGTCCTGTTTTATTTTCCTTTGCAACCAGAAACTAACAAGTTCTGCCCATGACATGAGGCAGGAGGAAAGCCAGGAGAGTAAATAAAAAGTTTGGTTTGCAGTTTGCAGGTTAAAAAAAGAAAATCTGTGCGTAGAAAGATTTCGATAAGTATCTGTTGAAAACATAAAATAAATGGAGGGGTGGTGTTGGAAGAGGTCACTGAGAGGATGTAACCACTGGTTGGCCCATGAGTTGGACCCCAGCAATCTGAGGCTCCTTACCCCTTCCCCGGTCCTTGGAATGTGCATTCTGCTTGCTTTCCACACTCCCAGAAACTGCCCCAAGGATACAGCCTTGTGACAGTGATGTGGTGTTGAGACCATCTGGGTGGTAGGGGTGGCTAAACCCAGTACGGACCTCCATATAAAGTTTTAAGATTTGGTGGGCGGGCAGGGAGATCTATGTATCTTATGGCCACTCCTGTGTAAGCTCCCTTGCTTATTAAACCTGCTACCTATCCTCTGGAGTGGCCTGCCCCTTTCTTTGGTCTCTCCCTGCACTCCACATAAAGAGCTGGTTTCCGGTCACACCTGGGATGCTCCCGAGGAGGCTCTGAACAAGCAGATGGACGGATGGATGCAGGCAATCACCACCATACACTGCCTGATGCAGTTGGCATGTTGATTGTCACAGATACTGGGCCAGCCAGCCCTATTCCCTTTCTGAAGGTAAATAATGGCCTAAAATAAATTTCCAAGGGATGTGACTGTATGTGCTAACTTAAAGATTTTGAAAGAGCTTAAAGATTTTGAGAGAGCTTTAGAAATCTTCACTGAGCCATAAAAAGTATTTTCACTGGAAGAGGCCAATGCTGTTTCTCCTGATGAAATTTCATAATCTTGAACATATCTGAATTTTTTGTATGTAAGCCCAAATTTCAACGCTAGAGACTTATCAGCATTTAAATTATAATATATATAATACATATATACATAAAACATATATATATAACTAACACTAACTGAACTGACTAGATAAAGTAAGTAACTACTTAAGGTTAAGAAAATAGCATGTTGGGGTCTCTCAAATACGTGTGATCCACACAAGAGATATGCTATCAGAAACATACAGAGGAAAATGCAGGTCAGATTAGTTTTCAAGTAGCTAAGATGTTGGTCTGAAACAGCTCCGTTTATGGATATGGCCTCTACTATCTTAATGGCTTTCCTATACAATTATTTTTTCTCCACTAGCCTCCAGATAAAAAAGCATTCCCAAATTGATATCAATGAGACATAACGCTGCCTTATTTTAACATTTTCATTTTAAATCTCTTTTTTCCAGGAAACTCAAAAAACAACACACCTTAGAACCCAGTCTAAGCTGTTTCCCTGGATAAGCCAAGCAGAAACAATGCGTTTTTCTCCTTCTGAAAGATAATAAACGTTATTTTTGAAATAGTTGAAGCTTTATACAGGCAGCATTAGAGAACATATTTCATTTTCAGGCGTTTTTAAAAAAATAATAATAGTATTAATTCTTACTGATCTGGTAAGAAAAGGAAAAGGGTTTTCTCTACTAGAAAAGGATGAGATATTTAGGTTTTAAAGAAGAGACACAAGTGGATAATGACACTAAAGCATCACACTATCTTGAGAACTGGCAATCAGTGCCCAATTTTGAAAGAAGTAAAGGCACAATAATTGGCAGCCATTGCGGATATTTTTCTTTGCCAGCCAACATCTCCTATATCTTTTGTTAATTGGATTAAAGCCAGCTGCTGTGCATCCAAAAACGGATCTTTTTCACACAGGGGAGCAGAATGGTACAGTGATGTTTACTCAATACAGAGAGGCGTCCACACCAATATTTAGGACATGACATTTCTTTGTTATTTAAATCGACTGAGAGTTACCTTTCAGAAATTTCCAAGTAATTCAAACATAAGCCAATATACTCTCATATGAGGTCCCGTGTTCTGGCGGCCGCAGCAGGTGCTCAGAGCTGCATCACGTGGGCGCCCCGCACAGAGTTGCTGGATGCGAGCCCGCCTCCCACAGCGACAGGCGCCCCCGCAGCGACAGGCACCTCCGCAGCCCCACCTGAGGGGCTCAGATCCTGCCACCACCGTCCCCAGACCTCCCTCCTAAATGTCTCTGAAGGCCTTTCCGGATCTTGCAGGACAAAATTGGGTTATCTTGGGTTATCTGGGTGATCCATAAAGATATGAACATCCCCAGTTTAGAGGATGGAGGAGTTTTAGATTCTATTTTCACAAATCCTGAAAACTTCTGAGATTGTTTTTCCAATGGGTTCTTTTCTTGTGTTAGCTTGTTAGAAAGGCCATGTGAACCCCAATGTTCGTAGCAGCAATGTCCGCAATAGCCAAACTGTGGAAAGAACCGAGATGCCCTTCGACAGACGAATGGATAAAGAAGATGTGGTCCATATATACAATGGACTATTCCTCAGCCATCAGAAAGGATGAATACCCAACTTTTACCTCAACATGGATGGGACTGGAGGAGATTATGCTAAGTGAAATAAGTCAAGCAGAGAAAGTCAATTATCATATGGTTTCACTTATTTGTGGAACATAAGGAATAGCATGGAAGACATTAGGAGAAGGAAGGGAAAAATGAAGGGGGGGAAATCGGAGGGAGAGATGAACCATGAGAGACTATGACTCTGAGAAACAAACAGGGTTTTAGAGGGGAGGGGGGTGAGGGGATGGGTTAGCCCTGTGATGGGTGTTAAGGAGGGCACGTATTGCATGGAGCACTGGGTGTTATACGCAAACAATGAATCATGGAACACGACATCAAAAACTAATGATGTACTTTATGGTGACTAACATAACACAATAAAATTAAATTAAATTAAAAAAAAAAAGCTCTGAGTACATTACCTATGAATTCCTGCTTCCTCCTATCATGACCCCAGCCCATGATATTCTCTGCTGAGAAATGCTTGAAACAGGTGGAAGTTTGTGAAAAAGTTTCTGGAGGGGAGGGTTTCCCTGATGTCATGGTCATGACCTCCTGGCGCTGAATCACTAAGTGCGCTTTGGCATGGGTCGGCCGTCCAAGGGTGATAAAGCATCATCACGGAAATTATCTGCTGCTTCTCTCATTTCAGGTCGTCTCGTACCGTAAAGGAGAAAAGAACCAAAGCAGAAAATAGTCCCCTTATGTCCTATGTCTTAAATAGGCCTTTTTAAAAAGCCATGCGGTTGGAAGCATCTACTCGATGTAAATACAGCCTGAAGCCATTCGAAATGTCATCAAGGAAATGATCCCATAAGCTCAATAGTCACTGGTGATTACATGAAATAATACTGTTGCTTTGGGATGAAAACCAAAAATGTTTGAATTAATGTTACTTCTCACCTTATGCTCTCACAAGCCATGTTTCCCCCACACTTACCTGTTCCCCCAGGAGAGGAACCCCCCAGCCCCCAGGCGCTAAGACCAGAACCACCTGGCCAGGGCCAACATTCTCACTTAACAGACTGTCTCTCAGAACTGTCAGCTCCTCACGGCATCCCGCCTCCTAATTATCTCACCCAGATCACTGCGATAGTCCCCGAATGATTTTCTGCGGCCACTCCTGCCTTCACAATCTCTTCCCCGTTTGGCAGCCGGAGTGATTATTGAAGGCAAGTTTGACAATGTCATCTCCAGACATCCTGCTGTATTTTCCATATCAAAGTGCTGAGTGTGTGGTCCCTGTCTGCTTTCTTCAACCTCATTCCGTGCCAGCATCCATGATGCTTTTAAGCCCCTGACACACTTGTTTTCTTTTGTTCCCTAAATGTTCCAAGATCCTCTGCGTGTGCTAAGGTCCCCGTCTACGATATTTTCCATCCCTCTTTCATCTGGCCAAGTCCTGCTTCTCCTTCAGGTACCTGTATCGGGGTGCTTCCTCCTGAGGGCTCACTTCAAACTTCCAAGACTAGAGAAGACTCCTCCCTGCGCCATACACTGTACTTTCTTCTAATACACTTGCCACCATGGTGCGTATTGGTAAAATTATCGGTAAACTGCACATGGGCAGAGTCTGTGTCTCCCTTGTCCTTTATTTCTCTAGTACCTAGGCACACAATAATCCCGATGTGTGCAATTAATTAATTAATTAATAAGAATAAACGTGCTCCCTGGGAAAAGAGCTGAGGTATACGCAGTTATGCCCTGGTGTTCCGAAATTCTGAATTTATGGAGGATGTGATTAAAATGCATCAATGCTGAGACACATGGAGAAATAAATATCAGTAGGAGTCGTGATGTCTGATCTGGCAGAAATGTAAATGCATTACTCAAAACTGGAGTTTTTAAAGCTAGCACAGAGTGTATTCATAGCAAAAGTAATGTATTATTTACTCCTGAAATAGATTTAAAGAATTTTTCTCGTGCCCATTTCTTCAGATGTATGAAAATATCTGAACTATTAGGTACTGAGAATTAATATAAAGAACTAACCATTTTAGATCTTATCTCTTTTTCTGTTTGGTCCACATTGTAGACACACTGAGTAAGACAAAAATTTCAAAGCTTGTTCTACTTCATGGGAGCATTTTTACCATTTTGACTATGTGGCTAAAGCACTCATATGTATTATTTATGAGGGGGAAAAATGAGGAAATAATGCAGTATGATGTTGTAAACAGTTCCCCCTTGTTCTAGAACCTCATGGTGCTGATCCTGATGAAGACAAGTCCTTCTCTGGCTGGCAGGTGCACAGCGGAAGAACGCCTCGTGCAATGCAGTGCAGGCTGGCTCTTCACTTCAGGGACCGTCATCTGGGTCAGCCCAAGAGTCCAAGCAGCCTAACGGTCCGTCTGAAAGTGGGGACATATGCTGATCTTTTCAAGGCCTGGGTCAGTTGCGAACAGCAGGGGATGATCCTTGAGCACCTTAACTTACCATCATAACCATCTGCAGTGACTATCTCTCTTTACGTGCGCCATTCCTCACCTGACACTGACAAACGAGTTCTCCAAAAGAAGACTCTACACCCGCTGCCTCCCTTTCTCAGTGCCCGCACACACCTCAACTCACTGCAGGCTGGCTTTTAGCTCAGCTCTAACCCCCCAGTAACAGCTTTAGTAGCCAGCACCAGACTCAGTACACCATGTACTTCTCAACCTGTACGCCTCTTTCCAGCGCTTTAAAGTGGTCAGCCCATTCTTCTCAAAACTCTCTAAGTAACATGGATTTCTAATTCTCTCTGTCTGCTTGGTTCTTAGTACATTTTAAGGAATTCTCTCCTTTGTGATCCCCAAGCTTCTATCCTTTGTCATTTCTCTTCTCTTGGCATACTTCCCAGACTACCTTATTTATTCCTGATGTTTAAATAACACCTGTTAACTGATTATGCCAGCCAATGCATTCCTCCCAGCTTACACCCTATACTTTAGCTACATTAAGAGTAGTATCTATTAGGTTCCAACATTTCCTTAACTGATGTCTTCATCTTCCCCTTCAAAACTTCACTTTTGTTTATGTTTCCTATCCTAGGAGATGATGCCATTGTGCGGCAAGCTACTCCAGCCTCACTTGGGTAGCCACCTTAAACCAGGGGTTCTTAACTGAGATTAATTTAAGGGAACCTGAGGGATGGAGCAAGAGCATGCTTGAGTGCCTTATAGATCTTTGAACTCTTCCTCAAATCTCTTAGCAAACCTTTGTGTATTCGTGAGCTGATAACATTTTCCAAGCCAACATTTTACATGACTCTCAAAACTCCATGAATTCTAAAACACCAAGAATTATCTCAGAGCCTGATCTCTCCTTCAACCCTCATACCCAATATATCACAAAGTCCTGTCCATCCTACTTTAATATCTACCCACATTGTCCTTTCTTTTGTTATTACCTATGTTTTAAAGTGCTTAAAATCTCTTCTCCATAAAAAGAATATCTGCTTCCATTTTAACCCATTTTCTGCATTACCAAAACAATCATCTTTCTAAATAGATGATTTCTCCCCTGCCCCAAACCCTCCAAATGCCAACCATCACTTTCAGAAAAACTCTGTGGCATGGCTCTCCGTGATTGCATCTGGCCTGACCATCGCCAACCATACCCTGCCTGACCCTTCCTCAGTGGTCACCCCACACTTCTCTCTACATTCTCCAAAAAAGTCTTTCTTCAGACTGCCTTCTGCATCCTGCCCCATCTCCCAACACGCTGCCACCCCCCACCCATGCCAGGTCATCACCATTGCTTCTGGTCAATCAACACAATGATGTCCCAAATCTCTAGGAAAGAGGTGAGTAGTCTAGAGGTGGGCAGTCAGAGAGTGTTTATAGGAGTGAGTCTTGGGGATGAGGACGATTTTGCCAGGCACTGGGCAGTGAGGTGTACTCAGGTGAAATTACTTAGACATGATCCCTCGGCCTTCCCTGCACACTGTACATGCCTCTTTCAGCTTCTGTCTTGCAGACCAGCTCATGTGCTCTTTCAAGAAGTAATTATTCACTGTTTTAACTTCTCTGCTGCCTTCTAAGGTCCCTTACATTCTTCCATCTCCATGTTTTATGGAGCTTTTATTTTTCTGAAATATTTTAACCTGCTAGAAATTGCATTCTCATTCGTTCATTAAGAAATTGTGGGAAAAGCATGACCACTCCGAGAAGCAGAGCAGCGCTAAGGATATGCGCATACAGGAAACAGACAGTTTTGTTCTCACATGGTTTATAATCTGTTAGCCAGTGTGTACAAATAATTGCAGAAATACTTACTGAAGTATAGTTTTGGTAAATAATAGGAGGAGAAACAACAAGCACTTTGGGAGTATACGTTCTGAAGACATACTTTATTTTTACCTTGTTCAGTTTCCCAAGGTAAGGAATATACTAATAACACTGCTTGTAGCCACTTTCATTCTGTCCCTTCTTGAATGGGGATGCCGGTGTGAAGACATGTGTATTGAGGTATTTGACATGGTCCTCATGTACCCTTCTCTGAAATGTAAGGCCATGCCCCTTCTACCAACATCTTCCCCACCCAAACACGCACACCCCCTTCCTTGCTCTTCTTTCTCTCTACAGCTTCCTAATACCTCTCTCCCCCTCCCTTTATTTTCAACTTTTTTGATGTATATATTAATTCATTCACTGCCCTATATTGAACCTAATCTATTTGATTCAGAAAAGTGAACATAAGAGCAGGCCCTTGAAAGATTTGGATGCATGACATCCTTTGTGCTTGACTGGCCACTTTCTTCATCAGTGTCCATATTAGAATGCGATTTTCTAGAAATCAGGAGTCACATCTGGATTGCAGCGGTCACGGTGTAAGCAGCGTGTGTTACCAGGCTCGTCCCTCCAGGTCACTAGTTCACGCACGTCTGGTCTCAGGGAGCGGACTGCAGCTTTCCCAGCACCCGGGTGATGTGTGTGGTATGGCTGCTTCTTGCTACCTCTCTTAAAACAAGGTTATCAAGTAATCATTGTTAATTGTGCATCGTAGTATAAAACAAACATTAAATCAATATTATGCATTTGGGGATGAAAATTTCCTAAACCACCACCATCTCACAGCTTTCCCTTTCTCCTACCTCATTCATGATGGATGAAAAGAACAGCTTGCATCTTCTCAGTGGTTACTCACACAACTTCTGGTTTGTGGCTCCAGAACCTCATTTTTACTCAGGAAATTGATTTTTGTCTTTGGTTGGTTGGCTTTGTTTTAATGTGAAAGAACTGTATCATCTTATTGACAACATTCTTTCCCTTTCCCTGGTATAAACAGTATTGATGCTCCTTACAATCAGTGGGATATTAGATACAATGAAATACTGTCAATGTCCAGACTTTTTAAATTATTATGACCTGCTCCCCTGACTAGTTCAGCATGCTCTCTTAAGAATAAGGATAGTCTCTCACAAAAATAAGGTATAATTATCACACCTCAGAAAAATAGAAACACCCCCATGATGCCATCTAATACCCAATCCATACTCAAGCATGTCCAACTGTCCCAAGAATGTCTGGTACTGCTGGTTTTCTTTCTTCACTAGGATTCAACCAAGGTATATGCATGGCATTTGGTTATAAGTGATATTATTATCAACACAGTGCACCAACTCAGTAGGAACAATATGTTTAAATAAAACTTTCTGGCTTAGGCAAATTTGTTTATCTCCCTTTCATCTTGTATTTATCTTTTGTGCCTCTTAAACAATTTTATCAAAGTATATTTTACATATTACATATCATAAAATTCACCCATTTCAAATGTACAATTCAATGATTTTTATTAACTCTCCTGAGTAATACAACCATCACCATAAATCTGTTTGGGAATATGTTCATCCCCGCCCCCAAGTAAGATCTCTAATGCCCACTAATGCCCATCTCTCCTCCAGCACCAGGCAACCACTAGCCTACTTTCTGTCTATAAATTTGCCTCTTCAGGACACATCGTACAAATGGAATCATACAATATGAAGTCTTTCATTTAGCATAATGCTTTGGAGGAGGGCCTTGTTTTAAAACCTTACTTCAAAGACTTTTGATTTCATCTGCTAGCCCCGCCATGTCTCTCATAATCTCAGAGATGAGCCCAACCGTCTGGGTTACTAGCAGCCAGTTATTCCTACACCCACTGTTTGCATCAAGGACAGCAGACAAGTATAGCCCCACTTTATCTGTACCTTGACATCTTTTTCCCTCTGCCAGATAGTGACATTTCAACCTTTTTCTACAGCTTCCATTGTTACGATTTTGGAAGATTCTCTCTTCAATCCACTCTCTACACGCTGCTCCCCGCTCCAACATGAGAACACAATGTATTCATTGGGATTTTTCCTTTGAAAAGATCAAATCCTGACCTAAAGTGGGGTTTTGATTTACAGGGGGTGTCTAGTACAGCTAGATTCCAGGCAGCAAACCATGTTAACGGGATTTAGTTGAGAGATAGACTTATGTACATATAGGTATACACGTATAATCTACTTCTGTCTCTATCCTTCCTCTCCAGTGCTTGACTCACCTTTCCTTTGGTTAGTTTCTTTCTTAGGCAGGCTCTCTCAACATGTCAGTTGAGTTACATCTCCTAGAAACTTAGCAAACCTGCAAGAAAAAAGACCTCTTGTCTAACAAAGAATACTTCTATCAAAGTTCCTGAATTGGACCGAAACAAATAAAGTGCTCATCCCTGAATATTCGTGCTGACCTTGAATGCTCAGGGAGGCTGTTCCTGGGACTGGAGCAGGATTGGACCCATCAAAGAACACGGACAGAGAGTGCAGGAGGTTGGTTCCTTAAAGGAAAGTCATGAGCTATTGCCAGAAAAAGGAAAACTGGATCCTGTACGGGGGAAATAGTATTTTGCCACCACACATCCTCTAAGTCAGAAGAGACAAACTTCCTGTAAAGGCTCAGGTTTAAAGGCTTTGT
Organism: Leptonychotes weddellii; assembly: GCF_054177405.1. Classification (NCBI taxonomy): domain Eukaryota; kingdom Metazoa; phylum Chordata; class Mammalia; order Carnivora; family Phocidae; genus Leptonychotes; species Leptonychotes weddellii. The sequence goes on from NC_138376.1 coordinate 127,600,859, forward strand.
GGGCTCTGAGGTATTTGTCATGACTACTCGACTTTGCCACCACAGTGCAAAAGCAGCCACAAACAACATACAAATAGACAAGCGTGGCTATGTTCCAAAACACCTTCATTTACAAAATTCAGCCACTGGCCCAGTGTGGTCTGCAGGCTGCAGCTTGCTAACTAACCCCTGTGCTTTGTATCAACACAAGCCACACCCAAGGAGAGCAGGCATGCCTGTCCCTGCCACACAGCCCGCCCGATGCTTTATAACACTGTGTCATCCTTATGTCTTTCTAAAAGACAATTCAAAGTTCTCCTCCCAATATTATCAATGAACAAGATGCCCACTAATGAGCAAATGAGTATGCAAACAATAACAAGGATGAATCCCCAAGTTGAAAGGACTATCCGAAGCCTAGAGAAATTTTCTTCAACCCAAATCTTTATGTTTGTACTGATTCAAACAAGGATGGCAAAAACGTTAAAAGATATTGAGAGAACCTGTAGAGAGTATAATGCTAAGCAAAATAAGTCAGTCAGAGAAATACAAATACCATATGATTTCACTCAAATGTGGAATTTAAGAAACAAAACAAACAAGCAAGGGGGAAAAAGGAGAGAGAGAGACAAACCAAGAAACAGACTCTTAACCACAGAGAACACACTGCTGGTCACCAGAGAAGAGGTGGGTAGGGAATGGGGGAGAGAGGTGATGGGGATGAAGGAGGGCACTTGTCATGATGAGCACCAGGTGGAATATGGAAGTGTTAAACCACTTTATTGTACACTGAAACTGATATTATACCGTGTTCACTAACTGGAATTAAAATTTTTAAAGTTTAAATAAAAAGATAGACAGATGGACAGACAGAGAGATAAATGAAACTTTGGTTCATATGTTCATGCTTTCTTTTATCTAGTTAAAATCTTGACCTTTGCAAAAAAAAAAAAAAATTCTTGACCCTTGCTATAAAGGCCCAAAATAAATAAATAAATAAACAAATAAACAAATAAATAAAATAAAACATTGCTGTTTCTTTTATCCAGAATGACTACATTATTTCTGCATTACTAATTAAGAAAGCTAATAATTTTTGGAAAATATGGACAATTTCGTACCTCCCACCTAAAACTTAAATATATATATGATTTCACAACTAATATTTCTAAGACTGTTATAATGAAATATAAAGTAGATAAAAGTGAGCTACTAAAGTTTATAAAATTCTGTAATTCAAAATACCTATACTTACCACAATAAATACAAAATTTTTCATAGCCTGTTACTTGTTTTTACAGCCTTAATCCATTTGTAAATATAATCCTTTCTTTATCATGAATTTGTGTACCACCACTACTTCATTATCATATTTACAGTATTCATTTCACCACCTACTCCTACATGTCCGAATTCAGTGTTTACCGTATTTTTATCATCACTTCCAAGCATGCACAATGGGCACCATCCCCAACCCACGTGGTCCGTCCCCCTCCAGAATGTCATCAGCATTTCTAATTTCTTCCTAGGTCAGAAAATTTGGTTCTTCTTTAGAACAGAGGCATTCCTCTTCTGGGTGACTTTTTTTTTTAAATATTTTATTTATTTATTTATTTATTTATTTGAGAGAGAGCGCACACACACGCATGCGTGCCCAGGGGGCGAGGGAGAGAAAGTCCCAAGCAGACTCTGTGCTGAGCACAGAGCCTGATGTGGGGCTTGATATCACAACCCTAAGATCATGACCCTGAGAACATGACCTGAGCCGAAACCAACAGTTGGTCACTTCACCGATTGAGCCATCCAGGCGCCCCTATCTGGGTGCCTTTAAAAGGCAAACATGGTGGGTATTAAGGAGGGCACGTACTGCATGGAACACTGGGTGTTATACGCAAACAATGAATCATGGAACACTCCATCAAAAACTAATGATGTAATGTATGGTGATTAACATAACATAATAAAATTTTTTAAAAAAAGGCAAACATGAAAGTGGTGATTCCAGTAAGATGTGACCATGTTTTCATGGCAACTGGGATGAAATTACTTCTTGATTTGCATACACGGTGATGGATTCTACCTGATGCACGAAGGCCCCAGTAAAGTTAGATAATTTGCCCCAAATCACACAGCTTGTTGTTGGCTCAGGTCTGTTCCTCTGTGAAACCTAAGAACTGCCCATCACACCTCCTGGTCTAATGAACCTGTTCGTTATGCAGAGCTGTGTGAAGACTTTTCACAATACTGTTGCCCTCTAGCAAATAACCCACCCTCCAGCATACATCAACATTGTGGTTAATTGTGTGCTGTGTGTTTGGGTAACATCTGGACCCCTCACATTGCACACTCATGTGGGGCTCCTTTGCTGCTCTGGCAAGCCTCCTTCATGACAAACAGAGGTGCTGGTATCCCATTCCTCTTCTGGTCCTTACTGAACGAACAATCACTGAAGTTGGCAAACTTTGCCATGAGTTTACTCATTTGTTGAGTGGGTAGAGTAACATCAAACTTCACCAGATTGTTGCAAACCTCAAAGAAAACACTTTGTTTAAAAGTATAAGGTCGGGGCGCCTGGGTGTCTCAGTGGTTAAGCGTCTGCCTTCGGCACAGGTCATGATCCCAGGGTCCTGGGATCGAGTCCCACGTCGGGCTCCCTGCTCGGCAGGGAACCTGCTTCTCCCTCTCTCTCAACTGTTCCCCCTGATTGTGCTCTCTCGCTCTCTCTGACAAATAAATAAATAAAATCTTTTAAATAAAAAAATAATAAAAAAAATAAAAGTATAAGGTCAATTCTCGGGGCGCCTGGGTGACTCAGTCATTAAGCGTCTGCCTTCGGCACAGGTCATGATCCCAGTGTCCTGGGATCGAGTCCCACGTCGGGCTCCCTGCTCGGCAGGGAACCTGCTTCTCCCTCTCTCTCAACTGTTCCCCCTGATTGTGCTCTCTCGCTCTCTCTGACAAATAAATAAATAAAATCTTTTAAATAAAAAAATAAAAGTATAAGGTCAATTCTCGGGGCGCCTGGGTGGCTCAGTCGTTAAGCGTCTGCCTTCGGCTCAGGTCATGATCCCAGGGTCCTGGGATCGAGCCCCGCATCGGGCTCCCTGTTCCGCGGGAAGCCTGCTTCTCCCTCTCCCACTCCCCCTGCTTGTGTTCCCTCTCTCGCTGTGCCTCTCTCTGTCAAATAAATAAATAAAATCTTAAAAAAAAAAAAAAGTATAAGGTCAATTCTCATACAAGCATGACCGTAATGTTGAAGAAGCTGCAGTAGGTACAGCTTTGCATCCCCTGCAAAGGGCTGCCCAGGACCTTCCAGATAAGTTGTGGATAAGTAGGAGTTTGGTTTTTATTTGAAATGGCACCTTGTGTGTGGTGGATAAGGCAAAGTGTGCCATGCTTTGTGAGGAACAAAAAAGCATATGCCGCAGTCCTCAAGACTAAGGAGAATGCCAGTTTAACGGAAGAAATGAGACATGAAGACATACCAGGCACAAGGTTCTAAAGCACAATCAAGGACACAATACAAACTCAGAACAGAGCTGTCCAGGGGGTGGGCTGCAGAACATGAGTCCCATTTGTTCTCCCATGAAATCATATGTGTTCTCAAATGTAAATGTAAACCACAACCCCCACTTGAAGACTCACAGATTTGGATATTAAAAGCTCTGCAAAGTCTTATGGTAAAGAAACCCAATTAACTTCATTTAAATGAACAACTCCCAAATGTACTTGACCCCATAACTCTGCTTAAATGAACAACAACAACAACAAAATATATATATCAAATTTCCAAAGAAATCATTCTTCAGGAACGGCTGCTCTAGAGGCTCAGCATGAACACAAGCCCTGTGAGGAAGGGCTGGGGAGGTTTCATGGAGGCAGAATGATGGGAAAAGACGAGTCAGACAAGAGGAGAAAGAAAGACTTTCCAAGTCTGGGATTGGAGTAGGTTGTGTGTTGAAAGCAGAGACTGAGCTCTTGAAAGATGCAAGCGAGCTATGTAGATATCCTTTTGTTAATCACAGTTCCCAGCCTGGTGTCTGCATGACAGCAGATATTCAATATATTTCTGATTAATTAAATTCACAGATTAAGACACTGGAATTCAAATTTGGAGGGTGTTGAGTAGAACAAACTGAGTACTTAAGAGAAGTAGAATGTAAGGCTGGGAAGGGGAGGGGAAGGGAAGGGAGGGGAAAGGAGGGGAGGAAAATTAACACTTACCTAGGAATCATGTGCCAGATTCCGCTGACAGGTATTCATCCTTCATCTCACTTAAGCCTGGCAATCATCCTATGGCAGGCTAGTGGATGATGTCAGTAAAGCAGCAAGACTGAGGTAAAAAATAAAAATAAATAAAAAAAAAAAAAAGGGGGAAAGAAGTCCTGAGGAACAGAGAGTAAGGGGAATCCAATGTGGGCAAAACAATACAACTCGATAAGAAAGGGGAGAAAAATCCTCTAGAAGATTTGCCCCCAACCTTTAAAACTGATCAATCTTATTTTTAATAGTGTCAGTAGAATCCAGATTCCTGAGCTATTTTCTCTCACTATTTCTCATAAAATGAACAAGAATTATACATTTAGGGTAATTACCATGGTAATTCATTCTCTTTTAAAGGGATGTATCCTGCTTCCTAGTTTCTGATCTCCTGATACCTTCCCAGGTCTCTATTTTTGTGCTCTAAAAATAATCTTTGGTAGTTGAAGGTTTCAGTTAATTCAGCTGCAGTCTTGCATTTCATGCCATCTGGAACCACTAATTTTATTTTGCTTGAATTATCCAAGTATGCTCTTACCTGAATTTCAACAGCAGCTATTCTTACAAAGTCCTCATTACTTTCTAATTTTCCAGAACACATTTCTTCCTTTTCCAGTATTTTAAAAGAAATGATTAAGATACTAAAAGAATTGAAGGTCAGTGGAAAGTGCTACTTTGAGAGGTCTCCATTTTCACAATAAATGTCAGTAAGATTTGGTTGAAACAATTTTCACTTGTTAATTGTCTTTCACACGTTAATTAAAAGCCTCTTCAGGGATTATTTTTAAAACCTTCATTTTCAAATCAACGGGATACTGACTTAATTTGCTTTGAAAGCTATTTATTAAAACTGAGTCACAAACAATTATTGTAATAACTAATGGGTCATAGGTGAGCTCCTAAGCCTGGGAAAGGAACTAGCGAGTGACGTCATTGATCCAGGAGCACGTGCTTCCGAGGAACTGCACAGTAGTCTGCGGAACCCGGAGCTCCCAGGTACTGCCCACGCCCAGCTCTATTTCATTCTAGACACTGGACCCGCGTACAAGGACCTGCCCAGCGTAGTCTCTACCCACCCCTGGCTCAGGAGTTTCAGGAGCTCGACTCAAAGCTCGCGGAGCTCTTCCGACAACTCCCTGGCATCCTCCTGGGGCTGGCCCCTGCGCTGAGACGGAGCTCCGGTGCATGGGGACCTACGTTGCTAGTGCTCATGGCCTCCCCACCTAAACTTGCACATGTCTCCTCACTCAGATTCCCCGCAGGAGGCGGGACCCCCGGCTACCTCGCCTCAGAGCACCACACTAGCTTTTTGGTTGAATTTTCGCTTATCGCTTGTCAGATCCTTTGACTTCCATGCCTTCGCTTTGGAGTGGACCTCCACAGTCCCCTCGGGTAACCATGGGAGGGACCGAATTCCTTTTAGCCTTGCTCTTTCTCATTCTAGTTTATCTTAGTAACGCCCAGACCGGGTTTGATGCAACCTAAGCTTTAAAAGCAATTTTGATATCTGAAAAAACATTCAACTGACAAGCAGCAGTAAGTGACAGCAAGTACAGAAATGATTCAAACTGCGGTTGTGTTTTTTAAATTAATAGAATGAGGAATAAGATGCGTGCAGAGAAGTCTGTGTAAAGTTGAGAAGAGGACGTTCCAAGCCAAGATAATCACAGATTCAAGGGCCCAGAGGAGTACGAGCACAGAACGGGTTTGCTGGTATGAAAAGTGTTGAAGGCTCTATTTTCAACTTTTTGAGGAACCTCCATACAGTTTTCCAGAGTGGCTGCACCAGCTTGCATTCCCACCAACAGTGTAGGAGGGTTCCCCTTTCTCCGCATCCCCGCCAACATCTGTCGTTTCCTGACTTGTAAATTCTAGCCATTCTGATTGGTGTGAGGTGGTATCTCATTGAGGTTTTGATTTGGATTTCCCT
>NC_138376.1:127607527-127631992 GCF_054177405.1 Leptonychotes weddellii
TAGTCAACAAGGTTTGAGCTAAATGCCTGTTACCCAAGAAAAGTGTGCCTGGAGAAGTTGTCTTTTACGCAGAAAGGCATTTAAATCATGTTTAGGTATATAAGAACTGGAAAAATATACTGTAAATTTGCTCTTCTTAGGGAAAAAAGAATACTTTGAAAACATACCAAGATGTATTGAAGCTATGACTTTAAGAGGAAAATATTCATGGATTAAAGGGGCTGGCAAGGCTTCCCTTCCTGGCTTTCACTACAGATCCTGGCATCCAGTGGAGCTGTGTGGGCTGGCAGGTGCTGCAGGTAGACCCGTGCTTCCCTCAGTGGCCACACACCTGACTACTCTTCTCACAAGGAGCCCCTACCCCATCCACACCCACCCCCCCAACAGAAACAATCTCCTGCTCAGCTTCACTGGCACTTAATACGGTTGCTATTTTTCTCTACTGAAACTTAATTTTGGTAAAATAGTTCCCTTGTTTGGACTCTGAGAATAGAGAATTAAAAAGTCAAAAACAGAATCTGTTTTGAAGTGCATGATGCTATTTCTGTTATAGATTCTCCATTTTATTAATTTTGTCCCTGGGGTTATTTAAAATTTGTCCTTTAGTGACAATCAAAATATTCTCAAGGTTCATTAATTTAGGATTCTTTCAACATGTGTTTATTTATTGATTGTTTCATGCCAAGTTCCTGGGCTGGGCCCTGGGGATAAAATGATGGTAAAAACCAAACATGACCCCTATCCTTGGATCAAAGAGATCTAGACCAAGACACATCATAAATTGTCAAAGACAGAGAGAAACTTAAAGCAGCAAGAAAAAAGCAAGTTGTCGCCTATCCTCAAAAATATTAACATCCAGGGGCGCCTGGGTGGCTCAGTTGGTTAAGTGGATGCTTTGGGCTCAGGTAATGATCTCAGGGCCCTGGGATCGAGTCCCATGTCAGGCTCTGTGCTCAGCAGGGAGTCTGCTAGGGGATTCTCTCTCTCCCTCTCCCTCTGCCGCTCCCCTTGCTCTAGGTTTCTCTCTCTCTCAAATAAATATTTAAAAAAAATAAAAAATAAAAGGAAGAAAGATCTCAAATCACTAACTTAGCCTCTACCTGAAGAAACTAGAAAAATGTGAGAAAAGTAAAAAAAAAAAAGCAAGCAGTAGGAAGACGATAATAAAGATTAGTTTAGAAATAATGAAATAAGGAATAGAAAGCAATAGAGAAAAATCAACTAAACCAAAAAGTTTGTTCTTTGACAAACCTTTAGCTAGACTGACCAAGAAAAAAAAAGAGACAGTACTCAAATTACTAAAATCAGGAATGAAAAAGGGGACAGCACTACCAACTTTACAGAAATAAAAAGGACTACAGGGAATACTAGAAACAATTGTGCACCAAGGAATTATATAACCTAGATGAAAGGGCCAAATTCCTAGAAAGACATAGACTATCAAAAGGGGCTCATGAAGGAAGAAAAAAATATGAATAACTATATAACAGGTGAAGAGATTCTTTTAATGTCTTTTTTTGTGTTAATTAAGTATTTTCTAGTGTACCATTTTAATGCCCTGATTTCTTCTACTGTATTTCGAGAACTAACTTTATTAGTTTCCCTGGAATTACAATTAATACTTGAACTTATAACCATACCAATTTAATTTCAGCAGTACACAAAATTTTTGCTCCTCTTTAGCTTTTCTCTTTCCCATCTATTGTGCTGTTATTGTATAAATCACAACTTTACCCACGTATTATCCATTGACACAATATTTCCTAGTATTGCTTTATGCAGTTTTGCTTCAGGTGGGAGGATGAAACCATTACCAACAAAGACTGTTCATGCCATCTTTACATTTACCTACCTAGTTACTTGTACCAACAATCTTTCTTTCTTCCTGTGGGTTGAGTTACTGTCTGTTGTCCTTGCATTTCAGCCTTAAGGACTCGTTAGGACCTCTTCTTGGAGATGCCCACTACTGACAAATTGTTCTCCAGGTTTTGTTTCTCAGGGGATGTCTTCATTTCTCCTTCATTTTTTGAAGGGTAGTTTTGTTGGATATAGAACTCTTGTTTGGCATTCTTTTCCTTTCAGCACTTTGAATGTGTTATTCCACTGCTTTCTGGTCACCATGAGAAACTAGGTGTTAGAAATTTTATATATAAAGATTTTTATTTATTTATTTGAGAGAGAGAGAGAGCATGAGTGGTAGGGAGGGGCAGAGGGAAAGAGAGACACAGGTTCCCCGCTGAGCAGGGAGCCTGATGCCAGGTTCGATCCCAGGACCCTGAGATCATGACCTGAGCCAAAGGCAGAGGCTTAACCGACGGAGCCACCCAGGCGCCCTTAGATGTTAGTATTTTTGAGGACAGGTGACAACTTGCTTCTTTCTTGCTGCTTTAATGGTTTTGTCTTTGTCTTTGATGGTTTATGATGTGTCTTGGTCCAGGCCTCTTTGAATTTTTCCTATTTGGAGTTGATTGAGCTTCTTGAATGTGTAGATTAACATTTTTAACAAGTCAAATTTGGCAAGTTTTCAGACATTATTTTAAATATTCTGTTTCCCATTCTTTCTCCCTTCTCTTTCTGGAACTCCCATTATGTATATGTTGGCCCAGCTGATGGTCTCATAGGTCTCTGAGGTTCCGTTAATTTTTTTTCATTCTTTTTTATTTCTGTGCTTCAGGCTGGATATATCAATTGACTGATTTTAAAGTTTACTGACTTTTTCTTCTGCCATCTCAAATCTACGTAAACTGCTCTAGTGAACTTTTCAGTCAAGTCACTGTACTTTTTGACTCCAGAATTTCTATGCAGTATCTTTCAAAGTTTTCTATCTCTTTTTGATATTTTCTATTTGGTGAGACATTTTTCTCATATTTTCCTCTAGTTCTTTAGACAGAGTTTCTTTTATTTTTGAACATATTTTTAATAGTTGATTTAAAATCTTTTTCTGGTAAGTCCAATATGCCAGCTACCTCAGGAATCCTTTCTATTGACTTTTTCCCCCCTGCACTTGGGCCATATCTCACTGCTTCTTTGAACGTCATGTGATTTTTTGTTGAAAACTAGACTTTTAAGTAATATCATGTGACAACTCTGGAAATCAGATTTTCACCTGCCACTCTTCAGAATTAGTTATTGGTGCTCTTTTTTTTTTTTTTTTTTTGCTGTTGTTTTCCTTTAATGACTTGATTGAACTGATTCTGTAAAGTCTCTTATATAAAACCACTGCAGTTTCTGCCTCATTTATCTTGGTGGTCAGCTATGGCTAGACAGAAATTTCTTTAAATATTTCAAACCACAAAGTCTCCAGTGCTTGCTAAGGTCTCTGGGTGTGTGCTGGGGATCCACCTTCTGCACTTCTGTAGTTTCCAGCTCTGCCTTGTTTTCACCTCACACTTGCACAAAGCTTCAAGGTTCACAAGATGAGAGTGTCTAGGACCTTCTAAGGTGTTTGCTGGGAATGCATGTAGCTTTGCATGTACACGTGGGCTTCTAGATATCCAGGAGTATGTTGGATTTTTCCAAGGTTTCTATGGATGTCCCATTCCTCAGATTCTCTTTTTAACATTTTTTTATTGTGAGCCTCTTGTTTTATCTAACTGTTATCCCCTCCTTAGGCAACTGTAACGTTAAATAATCACCACTGATTATTTTCAATAACTGTCTGGAGGAAAGCAGTTCAGAGCATGTCACTTCTGAGTAAGGTTAGATAAAGAAAGGCTCTGAAATTGGGGTTTCCAGGGCGTTTGTAGATAGGTTGAATACTGACAATTCACCAAGGATGGAGCTTGGGGGCTCCGATCCAGTTCCTCCCCATCCCAGGCTGCTGGTCTTCAGATCTGCAGTCTTGAGGCTGCTGATTTTCAAGGCTCCTACAAAGGTGGGGTGAGGAATACAGCAACAGGGCAATTTAAAACACCAAAGCATCGCTGCTTTTACTGAAGTTATGTTGTTTCTTTTGAATAAATTCTCCTTGGATTGTTTTGAATAAATTCTCTTTTGTTTAATTTCCAGAGTTCTAAAAACATTGATCTGCCATTTTTGCTGGTGTTGTGATTGCTTTTGTGGGGAGCGTATTTTCATATAATTGATTCTTATTAATGTAGGTGGTCCTTACTTCACTATTCTGAGTGTTGCCTCCCCTTTTCCCCATTCTTCTTACCAGGAACGTTGAAGACATGTGTGGAGTTGGAGCAGAATCTCGTTACCATGAACACGACAGTCCCACAGTAAGGACGTGGAACAGGATGATAAATAGAGCCTAAATTCTTTATAATGTTGAACCATCGTATCAGTTCTGCACTGGGATTCTTATTTGTGGGAAAGAATCAATCCTTATTTTTAAAGATCATTGTTTGGTTTTTGTTATTTTTGTTACTGTTACAGGTAACTGAACACAAGCACAACATGGCATATGGCATAGAACACTTGTTTAATAAATTATTTTTGAAGAATAGTAGTTGATAATCTCAATTATATATGGCTGAGTATACGTTCGCTAAGAAATGCTTCTTTTATGACAATTAGTGATCACTTAATGAATGGATTTACTAGAGAAAAAGCCTTTGGAGACTTACCTTGAAGGAGTTCAATGGGCAGAGCAGGGCTGGAGGAGGAAAGGGTCGGAGTAGAGCATGGAGAATGGCAAGGAGGTGGAGAAGGGTAGGGTACAAAAGGGGATGCTGAGGAAACGGGGTTCCATGTTGGGATTTGGATTGAGAAAGTTACTTTCCGTCAGACATCAGAGGGCCTTCAGTGGTATGTTAAGGAGTTTGGCCCTTCTAACAAATGCAAATAGGTGGTGGAGTCTATCTGTTCTCAGAAGGTAAGAAAAATCCCCTTAAAGATACCTCCAGTGTTTGCTTTGAAAGAGTGGGAGCTACACACCACGGTTTTTCCAGCCTGCTAGCTCTCAGCTGGCATGGAGAAGTAGGACTGGCCCAATTTCAATTTCGCTATCTCTTCTACAAACACATTAGAGCATGACCAGCAATAAAAATGGAAAACTCATCCTACGGCTTGATAAATACCTCTTGAGAAGTGCCAGTTTTCCTAGAGGCAGCTTCATCTTATACATGATGGGAGACCTAATGAGGAGAGCCACTCCACAAGTATGAATTGATGGGAAAGAAAATGCATAAAAGATTTAATTTGAATTCTTCCCAGTAACATACTATTGTTTCACAGAATTTCTCCACAACAATCATCTTACATGTCTCTTTAAAGCAAAACAACTGCATAATAACTGTTCAACAATTTCTAGTAAGAGCCCTGCCAGGTAGAAAGGGAAAATATGGGAATGGCTAGTCTTTGTAGCATGAGCCATGTGGAAAACAGGTCCCATGGAGAGATGACTAACATACAAATCATCAGCACACATGACGTTTGCCTGAGCTGTATGTGGCAGTCACTATTAGATGATGCTCCCCCCTTCCCCTCCAATAGGGATTGCTCCTGACAGTGGCCTGGGCTTATGTTTAATCCATGGAAGGTCCTTACAAAATGTTGTTTTCATGTCATTAATATTCCTGTCCATGAACTTACCAAAAATGAGAATCAGTAAAAACACATTCTTCCTGGTGGGAGCATATCATCCCTCTCAGGTATATATTTAAAAAGGAAACAGCAAGAAAATAGGTTGAGAGGAATTGATCTCTTGCCCATGTGGACAGTAAAAGGTGGCGTGTGAGCGTGGTGCACGTTTCCTTCAGAATCTGTCCCCATCTGCTTTCATGTGTCAACCTCGATGGTTAATCAGCTTGCAACTCCACGGGTCTTTACTTGCAGGCTCTTATTAGATTGCATGAAAGAAACGGTCACTTCCCGTGATTACCTGCCTCGTGTTCTAACCAAGAACCTTCTGAAATAATGAAAGCTTAAAGTTTCCATTACGCAGCCTCCATATAAGTTCCTCCTAAGTATTTTTACTGTATCAGTATAGACCTGGACAAAAGGGAGAAATAATAACTTTCTGTGTGCCTTCCACGTGCATAATTTTAGATGAGTGCCGTCCATAGAAGTTTCTGCAGTGGCCTTCGAACACTCGACATGTTGGTGTGACTGAGGAGATGTTACATTTTTTTGTTGTTAATTAATTTAAATTTAAATGGACCCAAGGTATTAGTGGTTACTGTACTGGACAGTGTGATTCTAGATGAACTCAGTGTGTAGATCAAATCATAATAACAGCACGCTGAGGAAAACCTTATTAAGTCATGTTTGAATGTATACTTCTCTGAACTTCAGGTGAAGATCTCCGTGTGTGTGTGTGTGCACGCTTCTGTCTTTGTGTTTTGTTTTTTTAAACTAAGATTTAGTGAGGTCTAATTTACACATAATAAAATACACCAATTTTTAGTTACAATTCATGAGTTTTAAATCAAATGATTTTTTAAAGGATTTCATTTATTTTTTGAGAGAAAGAGTGCATGAGAGAGAAAGCATGAGCAGGGGGAGCAGCAGAAGGAGAGGCAGGGAGCTTAATGCGGGGCTCAATCCCAGGACCCTGGGATCATGACCTGAGCGGAAGGCAGACGCTTAACTGACTGAGGCACCCAGGCGCCCTAAATGAGTTCTGACAAGCACTTACAGTTGTGTAACCACCACCACCACAATCATGACATGGGGCATTTCTTTCCCTTCAGAATGTGCCCTTGTACACCTTTACGGTCACCCGTGTCCTTCACCCCAGCCCGTGGCCACTGCTGATATCCTTCCTGTCGTTAGAACTTCACTGTTCCTTTTTATCCGACTTGATCTCACTGTCATGGTTTTGGGATCTACACATGCTGTGTTTGTATCAGTAGCTTGTTCTTTTACTGATGAGTAATATGCCATCATATGGATCTGCCATGGTTTGTCTTTACACCTGTTGATGACATTTGGATTGTTCATGTTGTTTTGCTATTATGAATAAGTCTGGGTGAAAAGAATTTTTAAAATTTATTTTTGGTAGGTTGGAGAGAGATTGCTGGGTTGTATGGTAAATGCTCATTTAACATAAGAAAATGCCAAACCGTCTTCCAAAGCACCTGTCCGTTTTGTACTCCCGATGGCCATGTACGAGAGCTCCAGTTGTTCCAGATACCTACCAGGATGTAGCAAAGTTAGTTTTTTAATATTTAACCATTCTAGGGCATGCTGCTGATGGATATATAGTGAGATAGGAGCCAGAGGAATCCAAGATATTAAGGACAAAGCCTCGACTAGATCAGAATGCTGATAATACGTTTGGACCATATTCATTTTATCCCCTCCTAAGCACCCCTGCTCAGTGTTTGAGGGAACAGGCTACGCATCTTCGTCATGTTAGCTGTATGATGGACGTGTTACTTGTTCTCTTCATCTCAGTAACCTCCACATTGATTCATTGTCCTCAGCTGAAAACCAGGTTGAAGTTTACAGCATCACAGGACGGGGTGAAGATTGGAAGGGTGACCCACGCTCAGAGCTTTAACCCAGTGTCTGGCGTGGGGTTCAGTGTCCAACACATGTTAGCGACATTGCTCGTCCATGGGGGCATCTGATTGTCTGCAGTGCTCCAATCCCTTCTTCTTGCCTCTGAACAGACTTGATCTAATGACTCTCCATTTTAAATATAAATGATAAAGACTCATATCTGGATTTTTAAAAATTTTTTACTATTTTTCACAATCTGGTATTTGTTCTTCATTTCTAATTAAAACTCTTGTTCAAAGACCCTAGTTTCTGAGTCCTTTCAGAAGGCAAAATATTTTATGACACAAAGGAGAAGGGGTGCCTGCCTGTCTCGGTCGGTGGACCATGGGACTCTTGATCGTGGAGTCATGAGTTCAAGCCTCACATTGGGTGTAGAGATTACTTAAAAAATGGAGAATTGATGAAATAGGACAAGCCCATCATACTGGAACATTTGTCAGTTCCTAAATGTGACTGCCAATTTTGCTCTTTCTGACTTTTTATTAGTAGTATGCTTTTCTCCAATCCTACTCCTGCTTGAGGATCTAGCTCACACATAAAATCCTCCAGAAGCCTTCTTTTCTCCCTGAGCCATGGTGAACCTGCCTGTACTAATCCTCATAGGAAGTCTGGAATAGAACTCTCTCTGCACTTATTCTCTTATGATTGTGTATGTACTTCCACTCAAGCACATACTGCATTTGTGTTGTATAAGGGTAATTTGTAAAAATCTCCCTGAGTAAAGGGACCTAATTTTATATGAATTTTCCTCAAAATACTTAGTACACTAAAACATATAATAAGTCCTTACCAAGTCTTTGATAAATAGGCTTAAGCTAGAATAAGGAAAGCATCAAGATTTCAGAATAGAAGAGTGATGGAGCCAAGAGTATTAAAAATCACACGTGAATATTCTTGTTACTGGTCTCAGTCATCCACTGATGGATGAGATGGTTCAAAGCAGTTCATTTATGAACGTAAATTGTGTGTTTAAACAATGGGTCCCATCCTGATTCCTCTCATTAGCCTCCCCTGGTAGAAAGAATGTATTTCTATATACATTTTACACATACTACATTTCTTATTAAGTGTAAAACTCAACCACTGTTTGAATGTGCTAATGCCCCAAGTTAGGAAATGAATCTTAAGGAAATTCACCTTGAAATAAACGCACAAACTATCAACTTAATTACATAAATGAAGAACTTCTTGCTAAGGTTTCTTTTTTTTTTTTTTTTTTTTTTTTTTAAGATTTTATTTATTTATTTGAGAGAGAGAGAATGAGAGACAGAGAGCACGAGAGGGAGGAGGGTCAGAGGGAGAAGCAGACTCCCTGCCGAGCAGGGAGCCCGATGCGGGACTCGATCCTGGGACTCCAGGATCATGACCTGAGCCGAAGGCAGTCGCTTAACCAACTGAGCCACCCAGGCGCCCCTTTGCTAAGGTTTCTTATATAACATTTGGTCATTATCTGCAACACAAATTCAGTTGTATACAGAAATATTTTTGTACATTTAGAGTACTTTGTTTTTATAGTTATGTGTACATGCACACATATACATACATACACTACACACATTCACACTCACACACACATACACACACATATGCAAACATGCACACACAATACATGTGCACAGCCAGTTCACCCAAGTGAATAACTGTGCCTTTAAATTGAGTGTCATTGCTTTCACTTTAAGACATTGAATATTTTTTAAACTTCAACCAGAGTTAGTTTCTCAAGGCTTTCCTCATGTTTCATGCTACTGTCTCTAATCTAGGACTTGGATTTTGGTGCCAGTTTTTTAGCTTTCATGCATTAGTTAAAAGTCTAAGAATGATCTTGCCCAATGGCACATGAGAGCATGGAGAGATGTGAATAACCTGTAGCTAAAAGAAAGGGGAAAGGTGGTGCCCAATAAAGCTGTACCTAAGGAACAGTCCATTTATTACAGACAGCGCACATAATTTAATACATTTATTTTCTCACAAAAAGGGACAAATTAAAACCTGAGCAAATTTTGAATGTTTGACTAGAAAAATAAATTTTGTTAAGAGAAAAAGCTCCTATACCTCAAACTGTTCCAATATTGAAACTAAAGATGAGTGATCCCTGGAAGACACTAAAAAAGCATTGTTATACAGAATGTGCTTTTGACTAGAGAGTGGATTTATGATGTGTTGGGGACATAATCTGATCTGGGAATGGAACATTCGTCTGTAAGTTTGTATTTTATCTTTATTGATATTTTCCCCTTGATGATAATATTTATGAAGTTACACTTTTGTAGAACAAATGGAGTAGTCACTTGCATTGTACAATTTACAGAGCTGATTTCGTATGCTATCATATTTTATGTTCTGTCATATTTTCAATGAATGTACATACTCTTCTCTTAGGTATTGGGATTTTAAGTTGTTATAGTGCACAGTGGAATGGGGGCTATGTTGTTTCCTTGCCATGTGCAATCAGAACCATGGACAACTGCCAACATAGTAGTTGTATTTACACTTTCTTTCAGTGCTGAGACTTATGATTTATGTTTAGTCTTTCTCTTTCCTACTGAGGTTGGGTCCTAATGTATTGAACATGATGGATTTTTCTGTATAAATTTCTAAAGAAAATACTAGACATAGTAATTGGGTAATGAAGAAAGAATGAATGAAGGACTATATATCATCTCATATCATCTGTAAATGGTATTGCCTGCATCATCAATCCTGTTACTTTAGTTTAAATCATTGTGTCTATTATACTTTTTATTATTCCATTCTTGAAATTTATTTTCCATGGGTACATAGAGTTTTAAGTTTTTTTTATGAAGGATTAATAAGGGATAGATTTCTTTTGAATTTCCAATTTATTTATGCCCTTAAATTTACCTGGTTACTGGAAGTCACTTGATATCATATTAAGCTACTTGACTCTGAAAATTGTGTTTTGGGAAAAAATGAAATATTGAAACTGAAAATCCTCAAACTTGATCTGTAGTTCTAATTCTACATCAACATGCATTTAAAAAAAAAAAAACAAACCCTGATTTTAATCTGACTTTATTGCATTTGACACTTTCATCCATATTCAGAGCACCCTTACTTTGAGTAAGGGACTTGAAAACCACTTCCTACTGAAAGGAATAATGAATAATTAAAGAAATGGCTGTGCTGGGTCTGTGGCAGCATAAGCTTTAGACGTTTTGTTGTGCTGGAAAGCAAAGAAACCATCAGAGAATACAAGGGTATTCTTCTTTGAAGTTTTTCCATTGTTAAAATTAAGTTCTGCGCTTGATCTTTAGCTCTGTTTGCCTCTGGCTGCAGGATATTAGTATCCATTTACATACTGCCAAAAAAGTTTACTGACCTTCACATTATGCTCTAAATTGTGACGAATGGATCTGAGCCTGTCATTTCTCTCTTTAAGGAATGGCACTTAGGAATATCCACCCAAATTACAGTCCTTATAATTCCCACTCCCCCCTAGTTTTTTTTTTTTTTTTTCAAATGCTGGAGATACTGCAAGAGCTGGTGTATTTCCTTCAATGTTTATCCTGTTCTAGTTTACACATGCAGAGGCCTTAGCACTCATACGTCTACGTACCTGATGGGTCCTCTCAATACACCTGCTGCTGCCAATCATAGAAACTTCACTGGCTCAGGGCAGCCAGGTATCCCATTCCAGAATCCCATCCCATCCTTTCATAGGACCTCGACCGTCACCTACCACATTAGACTGAGTTCCCTAAAAGCAGTTCCCACTCCAATGTTCAGTGGGTGTGATTTATTGAGGGAATGTGCCCCAGGAAAGAGCTGTAGGTGGTGAAACCCAGGAGGGCAGGGACAAGCTGAGCAAGCTGGTCTCAGGTCAAGTGTCTTTCCTGTGGCCTGACCCATGGAGGGAGAGCCTGCAGCAGAAACCAAACCAGAGGCATTGAAGGACACAGCTGTGAGCCTTTAGCAGTTGCACTCACAGCTCCTGGGGGGTGGGTTTGCTGGACCAGCAGAGGTGACCTGGCCGGCCATCACAGCACCATGAACAGCTAGTTAACTAAAAGTATGCGGCATAGAGAAACATGGTAAGTCCAGAATGTGGGTGTATTAATTTGCTGGGATGACATAACAAAACACCACAGGATGGTTTAAACAGCATAATGTTATTTTCCTACAGTTCTGGAAGCTGGAAGTCAGCGATCAAGGCGTTGGCAGGCTTGGGTTCTCCTCAGGCCTCTGTCCTTGGCTTTTGTGTGGCCACCTGTGTGCTCACGTGGTCTTTCCTCTGTGTGCCTGCATTCTCATCTCCTCTTCTTATAAAGACACTGGTCAGATTAAACTAAGGGCCACCCCAATGACCTCATTTTAACTCAACTACCTCTTTAAAGGCTCTTTCTCCAAATACAGTCACATTCTGATGAACAGAGGATGAGAGCTTCAAATATGAGTTTTGAGGGAATACAGTTTAATGTTAGTCCAAACAGGGAGTGGTGAGAGGAACCTGTTATAGATTAAAAAACACCAACACAGTATAAGATATGGGCCTTTCTAGATCCTAATTCAAGCAAATCAACAATTAAAAGTTATTTTTGAGTGAGTCAAGAAATCCAAATTCAGATTAGGTATTATAAAATATCAAGAAATACATTTTAATTTTGTTAAGTGCATTAATGGTGGTTTTATTTTTATAAAAATATCCTTATATGAGAATGGGTACTGAGCGTATGTGGGTGAAATGGTATTGCTGTCTTAAATTTATTGTAAAACGTAGCCTGGATGTGCTCTCTCCCACCAGAAAAGTGGAAGGTATATTGATGAAAGACTGAAGGTAAAAACTCAGACATTTTTGAAACTGGGCAATTGACGTTTCATTGTACTACTTCTTCTAATTTTTTGCATTTTAAAAATGTTCATAAAAATGGTAATTAAAAATAAAGTGCTCGCTTCGGCAGCACATATACTAAAAATAAATTAAAAATTATGTTCACGTTGTTCCATGTAAAGAACCTATTCTTTGCATGTTGAGGCGAATAGAGTAAGGTTTTTTGTTACTTAGCTAGCCACAATCCTTCTCCGTCTGTCCTACTACAGAATTCCTTTGGGACAGAAGTCATCTACTCTTGGGTTTTCTGTTTGCATCGCTGAACCCTGTATTAGCTCTGACCACGGCCTCTCAAGTCCTGAGGTAAAATACTCTTCAGACCATTCCTGACTCAGTTTTCCACTTCCACTCACTAAATGCTGACTTCATCCTTTGTTCTTACCATATTCTACCACGTGTTAGGGTGAGTAGTCTTTGTTTTATCTTCACTATTCAAATGGGAGTTCCTTGAGGGCAGATAGTGAGTTTTATTTACCATTTATATCCATTACATTTTTCACAGGGTCTTGCACAAAGTAAATTTTCAAGAAATATGGGAATTAGCTATAGATTAGAATGTTAGGTTCATATTAACATTAAACATTTTTTTTTGCATGTATTGTTTTCTGGCCCAGATAATTTGGATAATTCCCCTAGTTTTCTCTTTTCTGAATGATTTAAACTTCTAAATTTCTCCTATAATATCATTTTTTGTCAGTAGAGACAGGACATATATTTAGATAATAACTCTCATGCAAAATTTTTTTTTTTAAAGATTTTATTTATTTATTTGAGAGAGAGAGAATGAGAGAGAGCACATGAGAGGGGGGGAGGGTCAGAGGGAGAAGCAGACTCCCTGCCGAGCAGGGAGCCCGATGCGGGACTCGATCCAGGGACTCCAGGATCATGACCTGAGCCGAAGGCAGTTGCTTAACCAACTGATCGACCCAGGCGCCCTCTCATGCAAAATTTAATAGGCATAGAGAAAAGGTAGCATGAGTAACAACTGAGATCTCTTTTGAATACTCTAAAGAATCTATTATTATAGAGTTGAGATCACCATACTGATTGATGGTCAATATATGAAATGCTCATAGACAAATATTTATGGATTAAGTTAATATCTATTTAAGACCTGTTCTTTTTAAAGACCTTCCCCAGTTAATGCTGTAGGAGGTGACAACCAAAGTTGCTTTTTTTTTAAAAGATTTATTTATTTATTTCAGAGAGAGAGATGGGGGAGGGGCAGAGGGAGAAGGAGAGAGAATCTCATGTAGACTCCCCATGGAGGGCTCCATCCCAGGACTCTGAGATCATGATCCGAGCTGAAACGAAGAGTCAGATGCCCAACCGACTGAACCGCCCAGGTACCCCCCTCTTTTTTTTTAAGATAATGTTTTAAATTTCCTACTGACTGAATGCCAGTGAGATGCTTGGGTCTCTCTCTGTCCATCTCCGTCTCTCTGTCCCTCTGTTGCTTTAAACCTAGTCATAGGCACAGAGCTTGAAAGTCGAGGAGCAGATGCAGGTGACAATACTGAAGCGTGGGCATGTTGGTCTGGCTTCCCCTCCTCTGGGTCATCTACGAGATAAAGACAAACAGCCTCTTGCCTGTTAGTGGCTGGCACACACAGCTGTATGTAAGAAACGCAGTAGCCACCCACTGAGGTCACGATGGCAAGTGTCGGGCACTTATGGGAAGACTGGGTGGTCCTGCTTCTTTGGCCCTTTCTCAAACTCAAAAGAAAAGGACAAACCCAGAGGCTAAGGTGTCTTGATATAGTTGAAGATTTTACTTTGGAGTTTGGGTTTCTTCCCCTGCAGACCTTGGTCTCCTTCTGCTTTCAGAATATCTCTGTCGGCAACCTGAAAATTGCTGAGTGTGTTGATAAAATTCAGATTGCAAAGCTAAGTCCCAGCTGGAGAACAGGCCCTTTGGCTTTTGGATATTCTTTATGGTGGTGCATAAGATTTCTTCTTTTCTGCTTACTCTGTTCTGACCCTTGTTTTATTTCTTTAGCCGAAGCCCAAAAAATCTGGCATGGCGAAGAAGTGTCATGTTCTAGAAAGATTAATTCATAAATAACTTGTCTTCATGGACAATGTATTGGAATTTTAAAAGTCTTTAGTAAATAAAGAGTCCTCGGAACTCTTTCCAAAGTCACAACTGAAGGACACATAATTTAAATCAATTCTACCTTATTTTTATTATTTCATGATTTTTTGCTTTTTAACTAAACAGGCAGGCAGAAATCCCAACAATAACACCAGCTTGAGAAAAAGGCTTAAAAATATGCCATCTTATAAAACAAGCTTCCAATTCCCTTTGACCTGCATTTCCTTTTTTGCCTCCAATTTCCGTTTGGATCCATTTGTGCTAAACCAGCAATAACAAAAACAAAATACAACGAAAGCAGCCTCATTATTTCCCAGCCGAGGACATACATGAGCCATATGGACCCCACACTGAAGTTCTGCTCTTAAATCTATGGCAGGGCATTCACTTTTTATCTCCAGAAGATCAAGCAGATGGAGAAGCCATTTCACATGCATGGGAAACTCTTATTCAAAGCGCAAATAGCTGAAATAATAATGAAGGAAATTCTGCAAAGAGGTAAACTATTTTCAAGTGCGATTTTTCTTTCCTTTTATAGCGTTACCAAGTATGGAAATTCACAGAGGTAAAGACATCGCAGAGAAGAAAAACAAAACTATAAAGTTTCTATTTAAAGTGGAGAGCTAACAGCCATGGATCAGTGGGCCACAGAAATCCTGATGATTTTCCATCAGAAAATGCCACAAGAAATATTCTACATTTCTTTTTCTCTTTGGTTCCAGTGGCAGAACAAGGTTTTAAGAATATTAAAAAAATATATAGATCATTATTTCCAGACTAAAATTGGAGAGATTCCTTTTCTCTTCCTCCTCTAAAATATCAATACGACACACACACACACACACACACACACACATACACCCATGTGCACACACACACAGAGAAGTCACCACACAAGGGTTGGTTGTGACAGTTGTCACATGGCATTAATGGATTGTATCAGATGGGAACAACTCTGCCAGTGAGTGATTTGTGGTTTTTGTTGCTATTTCTGAAAGTAGAAACTGTATCAGGAGGAATGTGATTTGTTTCTATATGAGGAATGGGTAACTCTTTTGTAGGGTCACTGAGGTATGACAAAAACTGCCATACTTTGTTAGACTAGCTTGTCATACACTATTTAGTGGAAATACCTTTCAGCCTTTTTGTCAGTTATTCTGACAGACCCAAGAGACCTCAAATTTTAAGGGAATATTTCATTTTACAGTGGAAAGGGAGGTTGCAGGGGGAAAGGAAGCAAGAATATTGGGAGGCACAAACAACATGTGGAAAATATAAGTCTTCCCGGGTGTCGCTGGAATATACTTCAAAACGTTACAAAATGAAATTTGAGGCAAAGTTTTCCAGAATCCCGTAATTCAGAAAATGCTCAAGTCTTTGGCTTCTGTGTGAAGGTTACTCTGGCCTATTAATGTTAGAATAATATTATTTTCATCTAACTATGTATTTCTGAGGCTGCGGGAGTTTATCGTGGGTTAGACCAGAGTAGAATGTGTATTAGCTTACAGGTTAGACTTTTCCTGTCACATGGGCATTTTGCTGTTTTCATTTTTTAATTCTGGCATGGATAAGAGTAGCCATATCCCCTACAATTAAAATGCAAACATTTATTTTTATGCAAATTTTCTCATCTAAGAGAAATTTCCCCTTGACAATGCTGGCACATTGTATATGTTGATAATAAATAGCAATTTATGCTTGGTATTATGGAAGGAAAGTCACAAAAAGGTCTTTGATCTCTGTGGACCCAAGTAGATAAAACAGGATACTGCAATTAGCAACTAATGTAAACTCTGGCGAGGCATAAAGAATGAGAAGAGGAATACGCGTTTTTCTTCTGGAATGATTTTAAAAGAACTAGAGCAAAGAAGGATATTAAAGGGGTGAGATAATGGATTCTTTTATATGTCTACCAGGGTAGCAATGTCCATTGTTATCTGTGTGAAAAACATTCATTAAGCATCTAATGACACACAGAAGGATAATAATACTAATTCAATATTTTAGCCCAGAAATCATTTACCAACGTGGTTAGTACCATAATATTCGCCTTGGAAAGATAGACTCCATCAACATTTGCTAGGATTCCACTGATTTAAAGCAATGCATGCTACTGTTTTAGGGGATGCAAAGTCAAATTCGTTGTGGAATTTGGTGATATTCTCACTGTCCCTTAAAACCAACAAATCATTTATTTTTTGAATTTCAAAGAAATTAATTTAATTTTGAGGATCTTTGGAACACCTAAGCATGTTTTTGAAACCACTGGCAAGAGCAGCAATTTCAGAAAACCAGGCTTGGAGTTTCTGAACTATGGGAAGGAATTATCCACTCAGTTAATCCGATGAATTTCTGGTTATGAATTCATAGTAACAATGTTATAATTTTTTATTGCCATATAACCAATGAAAAAAATGGTGACAAATCATAAGCATACAGCTGATTGTCTAATCACATGGGCACAAACCTTATGCACCCGCGATCCAGGAGGTGAAACTGAACAGCGTGCACACCTGAAAAGCCCCTTCACTCTTCCCCCCTCCTCTTTTCCCCACAGATAACCACCGAGTTGACTTCTAACATGATGGATTTGTACGTGATCTTGTGCAAAAGGAAACCTATTCATGTATTCTTCCTATCTTGTTCCTTTCACTCATTACAATGCTTGTGGGTTTCAACTCTTGGGTGTAGTTCATTTTCATTACTTTGTAACACTCCACTGTATTCCACAATCTATTATCACAAACCACAATGTGTTTTGTTGTGAGAAAATATCACATAAACACAAACTGAGGAACCTTCTACATGTACTGTCCAAGACCTCTGGAGCACCCATGCATGCACTGATGTTGGGTATACCCATTAAGGTAGGATTCTGTTTCTAAGGTACACATGCATTTAAATCCAGAGGATGAAGTCTGTGTTTTCCAAAGTGGGTTCCGGTTTACCACCTGCAGAGTGTGAAAGTTCCTGCTGCTCCAAATCCTTGCCACTTGTCTTCGTAGTCTTCCAAATTTTAGCTCTTCCTGTGGGTGTCTAGTGATGCCGCATAGTGGTTTGTTTTTTTTTTTTTTTTTGGTATAAACTTTATTATTGCCAGAAAGAGGGAAATGCTACAAACATTTTAATGGACAAAATCATCATAATTATGAAGAAAAGTTGTCTGTTTCTGAAGATACATGTGGTTTTAATTAAAGTTCCTCGACGACTCGTGACATAAATCACTATTTCCATGGATAGCTCTCTTGCGAAGTGATTGTTCAAGCCACTTGTCCATTATTTCCTTTTTGTGTGTAAATTGCTCATTGCTTTACAGGAGGTTTTTGCAGACTCTGGATTTGAGGACATTTTAGCTGTGTGGTAGGGCAGTTTCTCTAACCCCTCGGCTCGCCTTCTTACCCTCTCAGGGATGTCCTTGGATGAATGTAAGTTGCAATTAATTAATTGATTAACTTTATTTTTTTAAGATTTTATTTATTTATTTGTCAGAGAGAGAGAGAGAGAGAGCACAAGCAGGGGAAGCGGCAGGCAGAGAGAGGGAGAAGCAGAATCCCCGCTGAGCAGGGACGCCGATGCGGGAATCGATCCCAGGACCTTGAGATCATGACCTGAGCCGAAGGCTGTCACTTGACCGACTGAACCACTGAGGGGTCCTTATAAGTTCTTAATTTAAATGCAGTCTCATTTATCAGTCTTTTCCCTTATGGAGAACACATTTTGTGTCTATTAAAAAATATCTGCTTACCCTAAGGTCATAAAGATATCCTTTTACATTATCAGCTAGAGCAGTGATATTCAATACAGTAGCCACTAGCCACGGGTGGGTATTTAAAATTAAATTAGGCAACACAAAGTAAAAATAAGAAGTAAGTGATTCAGTGACACTAGTCACATTTCAAGTGCTCAAAAGTAGTGGGCACCACGTGGAACAGGGCAGATATTAAGCATTTCTGTTGCTGAAGAAAGTTCTGTTCTGTTGCGGTGTGAGCTACAGGTCATTTTACTTTTTCTCCATGTTGATACCCAACTGATCCAGACAAGCTTTTGAAAAGACTATTCTTTTTTTTTTTTTTTAAAGATTTTATTTTTTATTTATTTAACAGAGAGAGACACAGCGGAAGAGGGAACACAAGCAGGGGGAGTGGGAGAGGGAGAAGCAGGCTTCCCAACGAGCAGGGAGCCCGATGCGGGGCTCGATCCCAGGACCTGGGATCATGACCCGAGCCGAAGGCAGACGCTTAAGGACTGAGCCACCCAGGGGCCTCGTGTGGCTTTATACAGTTCTTGCTATCCAATACCTTATTTTGAAATAATCTTGGCATTTTGCTTCTGTATAAATTTTAGAAACATCTTACAAATTTCCACCCAAGTATAATTTTCTGGGGATTTTATTAGGATTTCATGAAATCTGTGTAACCACATGGGGGAGAGCTGGCATGTGAGGTGTATCTCTCCACTGCAACTTTCTCTGTTGTATATTTTTCTGTATAAAAAACACTGCATGACAATGAGTTGCACATTTGTAATAGGAATATATGTGTTTTAAAGATGTTATATTAAGTCGCGTAGTGCTTTTGCTCTTTTCTAAAGAGTTTAAGACAATCAAAAAATCATAAAGCGGTTGTAAGACAGTACAAGGCTTTTTAAAATCCTGAATCATTTGGTGCTCCATTTCTTCTAAATACTTTAGTCTGCATTTCCTGTGAATGATGATGTCCTCCTGCTGAACTGCTATTCAACTCATGAAATTAGCACTGGTATAGTAATAATATTTAGTACCCAGACTGCATTTAAATTTCTTTAATTGTCCCAGTGACATCCTACAGCAAGAGAATCCAGTTCAGAATCGGTGTATTTGCTTGTCAGGTCTCTCTAATCTACTGCAGCCTGGAAGAATTGCTGAATATTTGACTTTCACAAACTTGGCACTTTTGAGGATTATAGGCCAGCTATTTTGTAAAATGTTCTTCATCTGGGTTTGTCTGATGTTTCCTCAGGATTAGACTCTGGATTTGAATTTTTTTTTTAAAGATTTTATTTATTTATTTGAGAGAGAGAGAATGAGAGAGAACACATGAGAGGGGATAGGGTCAGAGGGCAAAGCAGACTCCGTGCCAAGCAGGGAGCCCGATGCGGGACTCGATCCAGGGACTCCAGGATCATGACCTGAGCCGAAGGCAGTCACTTAACCAACTGAGGCACCCAGGCGACCCTGGATTTGAATTTTGTCAGTGCGATGGGTAATTGGACGTGTCAGGTTGGCTGGACTGAGGGATGCCCAGAGAGCTCGTAAACATCGTGGCTGGGTGTGTCTGTGAGGGTGCTAGTGGAAGACGTGAGCATTTGACTCAGAGGAAGGGCATTTCCTCTCTCTTTTCTTGAGCTGCAGCATTTATTTTTTTCCTGCTGTCAAACAGTGGAGCTCCTGGTTCTCAGGCCTTCCTCCTCAGACAGAGTTATGCCATAGTCTTTCCTGCTCTCCAGCCTGCAGATGGCAGAGGGTAGGACTTCTAGGCTTCTGTGCCTGCAGGCGCAGATTCGTCTGATAAATCTCCCCTTGTATGCATATCTATCTATCCTCTTGGTTTTGTTTTTCTGGAGAACCCTGACTAATAAAGTCAGGAATAAATGGTGGGTGATGTGCTGTTCTCCGGCATCCTACCCGGAGGCTCAGAATTTTCATTTGTTCTATTGCTGGAGATGATTGCTTTGATCATGTGATTAATGCAGTGTCTGCTGGAGTTCTCTGCTGTGAAGACACTTTTTTACTCCTTCTTATTAATTAATGTGCTTTTTATGGGGGAGGTATTCTCAAACTATGTACGTGCCCTGTTCCTTATGTATGGAGCTATGCATGCATGTTATTAGGGACTCATGGTTTCCTATTTTATCCAACAAATTGTAATTCTGTTTTGTTTCACTCTGATGCTCCAATTGTCCCAGATTTGGCCATTGGTGGGGGGGGAGCTTTTGAGATGGCCTCTGTGTCCTTTTGCACATCTATCATTTTTGGAGCACTGTTTTTGCTTTCAAGAATAACAGGATACTCCAGGCACTTTTCCTTCCTTCCTCCCTTCTTTCCTTCCTTCCTTCCTTCCTCTGCCCCAGGCCTAGAATCAGCCCTTTCTCCTGGGAGCCCTGGTTCCTTTGGGTACACAGTGGTGCGAAGAATGGACTATCTGTGCACCACTAGGTGTAATCATTGCTGCTGCACACAGCTGTTCTGAGGCCTCGCAGTAGATGGAGGGGGTATATATGGACATATGTGTATGCGTGGTATGTATGTGTATGTACCGGAGTGAGTGTGTGCACATACATCTCCATTTGCTTCCATATATTTCTTTTTATTATTTTTTTTAAAGATTTTATTTATTTATTTGAGAGAGAGAGAATGAGAGACAGAGAGCATGAGAGGGAGGAGGGTTAGAGGGAGAAGCAGACTCCCTGCCGAGCAGGGAGCCCGACGCGGGACTCGATCCCGGGACTCCAGGATCATGACCTGAGCCGAAGGCAGTCGCTCAACCAACTGAGCCACCCAGGCGCCCGCTTCCATATATTTCTACATGTATCGGAATATGTTAACTCACATTGACAACTCTAATTATAGTCTAATACCACAGGGTGAATTCTAGCTTTCTTCTCCCTTGCCATTATTTGATAAACTGTTTGCTGACATAAAACCTGCTCTCATTCTCTGGAATAATTTACTTACTTGACCAATCTCCAAATGTAACTAATCTCCTATTTCTCCTTCACCCTGTCCTTTCTTATGGATGCTCACCCTCTTCAGGCTGACACCATAGGCCAGACCTTGCACCTGCCAGCATGCCCTGCTTGGTGTGCTCCCCACTGTGGCCTGCTTCACCCCTACCCTGGGACACCCTGCTCACCCTGTTTGAACTCTGACACTGCACAGCAGGCCTGCCCCTGTGCTTGAGCCTGAGGCCCTGTTGTGTTCCCATGTGTGGATATCTCCCTCCTACTGCTCTGGTTCCCAAACTCCACACTGGGCCATCCCCAACCCCCCAGGAGAAAGCTATCTTGCTTGACCCTTCACGATGGCTTGGCCTGGATTTGTCTAGGAAGAAAAAGGAAGGAAAAGGAACAGCTACCTCTCTGTATTTTGTTTTCTCTTTGTTGTTGGCATAAAAAATGTGTTTGAACTTGGCATTTTTACTTTTCTATTTTTGTATTTGTAGGTTGTTAGAGCAACCTTTCTAAACATACCTATTAATTCTAATAAATTATGTATAGATTCTAGTAAATTTTTTAGTACATAGCTATGCGTCCTGTAAATAATTTCAGATTTAATTTCACATTTCCATCCATATACTTGCCCCTGTCTCCTCCCTACTGCACTGGTTAGGGTCTGTGTATAGTAACAGTAGCAGGTGTGATCTCAACATAGCCTATTGCAGAGGGAAGGCTTTCAACATTCCACTACTGAATTTGTTTTCCCTATGTATTGTATGGATACCTTTTATCAGATTAACGTATTGCCTTTTATTCCTAGTTTTCTGGAAGATTTTTATCATTAACAGTTACATTATAAAAATGTTTTTTGTGAAGCGGGGGAAATCGGAGGGGTGGACGAACCATGAGAGATGATGGACTCTGAAAAACAGGCTGGGGGTTCTAGAGGGGAGGGGAGTGGGAGGATGGGTTGGCCTGGTGGTGGGTATTGAGGAGGGCACGTTCTGCATGGAGCACTGGGTGTTATGCACAAACAATGAATCATGGAACACTTCATCTAGAACTAATGATGTAATGTATGGGGATTAACATAAGAATAAAAAAAAATATTTAAAAAAAAAGTTTCTTGTGTTCATCGATTTAACCATATGAATTTCCCCACTCATGTTATTGATTTGGAGAATTACATTGGCTCTTGATATTATAAGAGTATTACTAAGACCCTGCTTTTGAAGTCAGTTCAATATATCTTAGTGTATTATCCTTTTTTATTTGCTGCTTGATTTAGTCAGCTTGTTGTTCAGGATTTTTGTATTTATGTTCATGAAAGATTAGTCTGAGTTTCCTTTTTTTGGTAATGTTTTGAGGTTTTGTTAGCAAGGTTTTCATCCTCTTTGCTATCCTCAAAGAGAGTTAGTATACGATTGTCATT
Source organism: Leptonychotes weddellii (assembly GCF_054177405.1). Classification (NCBI taxonomy): domain Eukaryota; kingdom Metazoa; phylum Chordata; class Mammalia; order Carnivora; family Phocidae; genus Leptonychotes; species Leptonychotes weddellii. The sequence continues at coordinate 127,630,049 of NC_138376.1, forward strand.
TCTTCCTTAAAAATCTGAGGAATTTTTTGGTAAAGCTTTCTGGAACTGGAGTTTTTGTTCTGGGAGTTTTTAATTATAAGCTTACTTACTTTAATCATAATAGTGCTATTTAGATAGTCTATTTTTATTTCAATATATCCTGAAAAGTTTTGCTTTTTTTGGGCATTTTCTAATTTCATCTACATTTTTAAATGTATTGGTTACTACAAAAATATTAGCAAACTGCTGATTGCTGGCAACATCTCACCTGCCTGGGGCTGTAATTTTAGCTGAGGCAAACAAGAGCCTGGGCAGAATTTAAAAGGAAACCTACACAATGAAAAAGAATTTGAAAAGCTCTGATCTATTCCTTGTGATCTAAAAGGCTACGTGCATACATAGAGGTGTGTGCATGACAAAGAGAGACTTTGGGAAGCAGGAAGCACCAGTCATTCCCCTCTGGTTGACCTTGGCTTTACGCACAGCAGGAAGCAAAAGTTAAAGCTGTCTTGTAAAGTGCCAGATGTTTGAAGACATGCATCCCGCTACTGACCAACCTAGCAAAGAGCAGAAGACATACAGAAAAGGCAAAGAAGAAAATCTTCCAACTAAGTAATCATTGGTTGGCACTAAATTATACTGATCCAGGTCTGACCCATATGAAGCCAGTTTTAAAAATAAAAATGAAGATTTAAAGAAAAAGTTAACAGAGAACTCAGTTGCTGTAAATGTCCTATGTATACAGTATTATAATATATAATATATCCTATATATTTAAATAAATAGAACCTATTAGTATAGAAAAGTAGCTAAACAAGTGAGCTACAATGAAGAAAATTAAATTCAGCAGCAGAAACAAACTTTGGGGGGGTGTGTGTGTGAAGGAATCTAATACCTGATTTGTTATTATCTAAAATGTTCAGGTTTCAATAAAAAAGTATGTCTCATACAAAGAAGTAAAAGAAAGTATGCGGCATTCATAATAAAAAAACAGTTGACAGAAAATGTTCCTGAGGGGCTCAGATTTGGACTTAGTAGACAAAGAGTGTCTAAACAATTAAAGGAAAATGTGGCTACCAGGTCTTACCAAACAAAGAATATCAACAAAGAGAGAGAAATTTGTCTTAGTCAGGTCAGGCTGCTATAACAAAATACCCATAGACTAGACGATGTAAACAACAGAAGTTTATTTCTTAAGTTCTGGAGCTAAGATCAGAGTGCTGGCAGATCAGCTATCTGGTGAGGACGCTTTTTCTGGTACACAGGTGGCCATCTTCTTATTGTACTATCACATGGTGGGGGGGGCACTAGGCAACAATTCAAATCCGTATGAGAAAAAGAGCACTGGTAAAGGTCAATGAGTATACAAGATTGTATAAATGACTTTTTGTTTTTAACTATTTGTTCTCCAATAAGATGGACTACCTTGAACTACAATGATCAAAAAAATAAAAGACTCAAATTACTAAAATCAGGAATGAAAGATGGAACATCCTTACTGATCTTACAGAAATAAAAAGGATTATAAAGGAATACTACGATGAAAACAGGCCAACAAATCAGATAGCTTAGATGAAGTGCAAAGATTCCTAGAAAGAAAAAAAAACAAACCAACCACTGAAACTGGCTCAAGAGGAAATAAATAATCTGACGAGAGCAATCACAAGCAAAGAGATTGAGTTAGTAAATAAAAATCTGCAACAAAGCAAACCGTAGGTCAGGATATGTTTCACTAGTAAATTCCACCAGACATTTAAAGATTTAATACCAAACTTCCACAAAATTTACCAAAATCCAGAAAAAGAGGGAACACTTTTTTTTTCTTTTTTTTTTATTCTTATATTATCCCCATACATTGCATCATTAGTTTTAGATGTAGTGTTCCATGATTCATTATTTGTGCATAACACCCAGTGCTCCATGCAGAATGTGCCCTCCTCAATACCCATCACCAGGCTAACCCAT
>NC_138376.1:127632492-127711315 GCF_054177405.1 Leptonychotes weddellii
AGAAGGAAGGGAAAAATGGGCGGGGGGAATTGGAGGGAGAGATGAACCGTGAGAGACTATGGACCGGAGAAACAAACAGGATTTTAGAGGGGAGGGGGGAGGGGGGATTGGTTAGCCCAGTGATGGGTATTAAGGAGGGCACGTACTGCATGGAGCACTGGATGTTATACGAAAACAATGGATCGTGGATCACTACATCAAAAACTAATGATGTATTGTATGATGACTAACATAACATAATAAAATTTAAAAAAAAAAGAAAAGAGGCTCAAAAATCGATTTACTCCAACAGTGAGTCATATTTAGAAACTGCTCAAAGCAAACTGTACTCAGTATGATGTGAACAATCTTACAGAAGACATTCTGGAACCATTTATAGTGCTGAAAGCAGTACTTTACGAAGGAGTACCCATACGTAGTTTAGAAATGATGAGTGCTTCCCAACATTTACTAAAATAAAAGATGATAGATGATTGAGAAAGAGAGAGAGAGAGAGAGATAAAAACAATACAAACTAGAAAGGGAACAAAATACAGTTCCAGGTTTCCAGGTGGAAGTCTTACTTACTTATTTGATTTGTCCTCTTATCACTATTACGCTCTCTCTTCTGGGAATAGAACCAAGAATCAGAATTTCTGAAAATGCATTCTCTGCTTGTGTATGGGCACATATCATGAAGGGCACTCCAGAAAAAAACAGCACTTGGGTGATTACTAGAAATTCAGCCTCAAACCTCCATGAACACCCCTAGTGTGCTAATCAGCAAGAAATTTTGGTTTTTCTTCCAGTGAAGCTCAGATAAAACGAGAGCTCACGTGGCCTATCCCAGGCTTACTCTTTCCTGGGTCCCCTGGGTTGCAACCAGCTGACTTTATAACACAGAGTTAGTAGAAAGTGGGGCGGAAGAAGTACTTTCTTCCACGTTGGAGGAATCTTGGCTCATGCCTCATCACTCCCATGGAAGAAGAATACCATAAATGATGATTCTAAGTGGTAAAGAAATCAAAAAGGAACATGGAAAAAATCTCTTCTAACCACTTAGGCTTTCCATCCAAATGCTCTACTTACTTTACTTCCAAAAGTATAAAAGTCTTCCTTGCTGGATGACCACTTTCCCCGTATTCATGGGCATGACTCATCCCTGTGGGTGAAGGGGATTAGGAAACTTCACACCCCGCAGAGGTTATGCTGTAGACACAATCATCCCCTGCTTGGACCCTTTCTTTAAAAGTGAATAAAGTAGCTATGGCTGTACATTTTGTTATGTTCTAGGCACTGTGCTTATGATGTGCATGTATTATTTTACCTAATCCTATCAAACCTGTAGAAAATCAGTAGTATGATTGCTACATTTTAAAGATGGGGAGCTAGGGACTTCAAGAAGGTCACCCAGCTGGAGAAGCAGATCTGGGATTCTCACCCAAATGTGCCTAAAGCCAGAGCCATCTCTACCAGGCTGCCTGGAGAACTGATCAACTTAACTAAAGCAGCTTGTTTTATACAGTGTAGAGATAGTTTTAATGGGCTCATGCTTTACTTCATCCCACATGTTCGGTGTAGATTTTAAGATCAGAGATATTGTAGGTAATTAGATGTCATCTGCTCTCTACTTTTCTCTGTTAAACCAATGGAACTTGGGCATTTGTTTTTTATAGCAATCGGCCTACAGTAATCAATACGGAAATTGTTATCTTGAAGTGGGGTGCTGCCCTAATTAAACCCTAAAATATATGGCATTGTTTTAGCAGGTGGGCAGCAGGCAGCCAGGAACACTGGAGAGTCTGTTCGTGCCATGGCAAGATACTTGCTGAAATTGGGTCCTGAGCTAACGTGGTTGGCAGAGCACCGTGGGTCAGGAGGGAGTCAGAGCGTCACTGTGTTTAGGGTGCTTTGGTCTGCCCTTAGCAAGGTAGGAAATAAGCTTGGGCAACACACTGATGGTTTTCAAGAAGAAATTAAAAGAAACACAGAACATTCAAAGCAAAGGAAGTTTGGTTAGAAAAGCCAAGTGCTTCTGGCCCAAAACGGAAGAGAATAAGACCGCCTAGAGCTTTGGGCAACAAAGGCTAGTAAGACTCCTCGGATGACCAGTGACCTGGACGCACGTTCAATACCAGACTCCACCCCTGAGCCTCGTGTTTAAGGCAGCTTCAAAATGGCCACCAGGAAGCATGGCCAGAGGAAGCAAAGGTAAGAGGCATGTCCTGGAATGAACTGGGGTATGGTCATTCCCCCACACAGCCGACCAAAAATAAACAAGTCAGAAGCCCTGTTTCAGAGGGAAGGGTGCTGCCCACGAAACCATGATCCTGGTCTAAAAAATCCATGATTATTGGGTAGGCCTTGAAAAAGGCAGCAGGAGCCAAACTTTGCATAGCCTGGAAGTAAAATGCAAGTTATTCAGTCATAGTCCAAACACCCTACATCAACTGTAGCCAGGGAAAGGAAAGCAAGCTCCCAAATAGGAATCCATTTTGTATTAGCATATAACAAGTTACCCCCAAAACTTAGCATCTCAAAAAAATAAACTTAGTATCTCACACAGTTTCTGTGGGGCAGGAATCCGGGGTCAGCTCAGCTGGGCGGGTCAGGATCAGGAGGTTGCAGCCAAGACGACACAGGGGCTGCAATCGTCTGGTCTTGACCGGGGCTGGGAGGTCTGCTTCAAGGGGTCCTGTCCTCAGATCCAGCAAGTCTGTGCTGGTGGTCACTGAGGCTGCAGTTCCTCACCCCACGAACCTCTGAACCTCTCTACCCGGCTCTGTATGTATCCTCAGACACAGTGGACAGCTTCCCCCAGAGAGAACTATGCTCAAGAGAGCAAGATGGAAGTCATGTGTGGTCATTCCAGCCACATCCCATTGGTCAGGCAGGCCAGCCCTGTCCAACATGAGCGAAGACTGCACATCACAAGTCAGGTGCCTTAAAACAACATTCTCTCTCAGCTCTGGAGGCAAGAAGTCCAAAATCAAGTGTCAACAGGATTGTTTCCTCCTGGAAGGGAGAATATCTTCCTCGCCATCTCTCCTAGCTTCTGGTGGTTGCTGGCAATTCTTGGCCATCACTGGTTTGTAGACACATCATCCGATCTCTGTACCCATCTTCACATGGCCTTCTATGCTCTGTGTCTGCAAACCTCCCTCTCCTAACACCGACACCAGCCATTGGATTTAGAGACCCACCCAATCCAGTATGACCTCATCTTAACTCAATTACATCTGCATAACCCTATTTCCAAAAAAATATCACATTCTGTGATTCTGGTAGACATGATTGGAGGGGATTGGGGAGACCCTATTCAACCCAGCATAGACATGAATGCCAGGGGCTGAGAATCGTTCAGGGCCATGTTGGAAGCTCTCTACCATAACCATTGATAGTGGGATTGTGTTGCTGTTGCTGTTGACATTGTTATAGCTGTTGCTAACCTTCGTATTCATTCTCTTCCCTTTCCACCCCACAAATCCTCCCTCGGGAATGTGTTCTACCCTCCTGGCTTCAGGTGCTACCATACGGTGACATACAGACCCCTGTCTGTAGCTTTGACCTATCTGATATGCTGCAAAACCACATTTTGATTTGTTTGATTAACATCTTGATGTGAGATTTTTTAAACCCTCAGAAACAACCATCTCTAAGTAGAATTTACCACATAATCCCCACAGACATATAAAACATGACTCCTATTCAGATGTCATTAAAGCCTCTCAAAAGCCACTCTAAACAATAATGAAGTCATAATTTCCTCGAATCCATTCCTGTGGGACTGCTGCCCTGCCCAGGTTCATAGCTGGAACCGAGAGCCCCTCTCCTACCATCTTGCCTTTTCCTAATCTCTGCTATTCACAGTCACGACCATCATGTTTTCATACATACAGAGCAAAGAATGACACTCTTTTGTTATAAAATATTCAGTAATTTTCTTTTTTTTAACCCAAACTTTTACCTTTTTTAAAAATTTGTATTTATTTATTTGAGAGAGAGAGAGAGAGCAAGCACAAGAGGGGTATTAGGGGCAGGGGGAGAGGGAGAAGCAGACTCCTCACTGAGAAGAGAGCCTGATGTGGGACTCGATCCCAAGACCCTGAGATCATGACCTGAGCCGAAGGCAGACGCTTAACCCACTAAACCAGCCAGGCACCCCAAAAATATTCAATAGTTTTCTATTTCAAACTTTCACCCTGAACTTTAGAAGCTCCACAAGTTGATGAAGTTCTATTCGCCTTAACAAAATCAGTCCTTTGTCTTTTTTCATGTACGTTGTTTCTTCTGCATGAAGTATCCTTCTTAATCTGAAACATCTTTCAAATGATCTCTCCAATTTCTGTTTCTTCAAGAAGCTATTCCACTGACTAAAATAGATAAAACTGGCCTCTCCCTTTCTTGACCCTCAATATTATATTGTGCTTTTCTTATTGGATATCTGCGATGGAATAAAATCACTTACAGATGTGCCTGGCTCCCTGACTGGATGCTGAGACTGTAGAGAGGAGGGACAGATTCTTGGTCATCTTGTTAATCTGAGGGCCTGACCAGGGGCGGCTTCCCTGTTGTAGAGCTTGGTAAGAGCTGGCTCACTACGTGTTCAATAGATGACTACTGAATTATTTTAGATCCTGAAGTTATATGCATTGAAAACAAGTATTCAATTAGAGTTTTTGCCACCAAAATCTAATTCAGCCATATTTATCTATCCCTTTCATTATAAAGAATTTGAATGCTCGTCACCTAAGTTTAAAATGTCAACACCTAGCTCCATGATGTGAGAGAGAAAAATGGAAAGAGAGAGGGAGGAGGGAGAGGTACAGCTGACTTACTGTCCTGTAATCAGAGGAAGACATTGATTCCAAATATTGTTTAAAAAAAAAAAAATGCTGCGGGGCGCCTGGGTGGCTCAGTTGTTAAGCGTCTGCCTTCGGCTCAGGTCATGATCCCAGGGTCCTGGGATCGAGCCCCGCATCAGGCTCCCTGCTCGGCGGGGAGCCTGCTTCTCCCTCTCCCACTCCCCCTGCTCGTGTTCCCTCTCTCGCTGTGTCTCTCTCTGTTAAATAAATAAATAAAAATAAAAATAAAAATAAATAAATAAATATGCTGCACCTCAAAAGCAGCTCAGAACAAGTGAGCATAGGCTGGGTCTTCACCAGACTGATTACTTTTCTTCGCCAAATAATTGTTGGGAGGCGTTGTTTTGACAGTGATGGAAGTGTTTTCACTCGGTCTCCCTGGGAGATTTTGCCCCTTTTAGTGCTCCCCGTATTTCCCATGGTGGGATGTGCTCTTGCTTTCAGCCAACAATGGCATCCCAGAAAACCCAGCTTGAATGTGTGTCAGACGCTTGTCTTGAGCAGATCAGAGAGACTTTATCCAGTTTCCCGTTACAGATCTCCAGAAAAACCTATTTTTGCCAGAGCTAAAAATCACCAGACTACATTTGAACTATTGATTAGAAAGGTTCTGTTTGTAATCCACATAAATGCCTGATGTGCTGAAATATTATATATGCAAACTTTTTATTTTCTGAAACCAGGAGAAAAATTATCAATTCATTAATTCACCCTCTTCCTTGAAGGACAGAACTCATAAAGTACAAACTCACTCTTAGGAACAAGCAAAAAGAAAACCCCAGGCACTGGAAGAAGGATTTCCTACAGAAAACGAGAGGGCTCCCCACGGCTGTCTATCCACACAGCTCTAGCAAAAGGCTTATGGCTATCTCGTCGCCACTTGACCTACGGCCTCACCCTCCTGTGTGTGATTCTGGTTCTTACTCCTGATTCACCCAATACCAGAGAGGCTCTGGGCAATACAGTTAAGCAGGCAGGAAGGTGACTATGGTCTTCCAGCCTGCCACAGCCCTGACCACCCTGCCCACTACCTGGGGCATCCAGGACCCTCGTACTGTCCCTTCCCGTGGCTTCCCACCCCATCCACCACTCCAGACTCTGCTCCACACACTGGATGCTTTAGTCTCACTATCACAGAAGGCTCTGTCAGACTGGAGATCGGGGTCTGTCCCTTCACTGGTGCATCCCAAGCCCTTGAAGAGTGCCTAGGCCATGAGGGGTATATAAACAAATACTTGCTCGGTGAATGAATGGTGCATCAGGAGCCCCAAATATCAGGGTAAGACACAAAAGTGAGGGAAGAGGCTCCCTTCTGGGTTTGCCTAAGGATCCAGAGGCAGCAGCACCTGCAGTGAAAGAGGATGGAGGCCACAGTGATGGTGGAGGCCCCTGGCCTTAGTGGGCCCGCCCACTTCAGCAGGTCCTGGACACAGCGGCAGAGGGAGGCCGGACCGCGCACAGCACGGCGACTGGGATCCTCCATGTCGCTGCTTAGCTCCTGGTAGCCTTGGCAATCTGTGGAAGGCTTCCAAGGCCAGAGAAATCCTTTAACCATGTGCTTTCATAAATGGAAAGGATCCTAGATCCTCTTTTGTATAAAAACTACCTACACATTCTTTAAAGGAAGGCCCACTGATTTTTATCAACAATGAGTCCAGAAGATTCAGCATCTGTGATTGAAAACACCCCACAGTCTCTGCCAAGGTATAGCATTCCCTCTTTTACTTATAAAAAGCTGCCATATGATGGTGGCATTTTAAAGGCAGTGAGCCATCTGTAAAAGGAAAGCTTAAACAGCTTTCTAAACACCACCTCCCTCCCCTGAACATTTCAAGAGAGGGCTGTCTTTGCTCTGGGAAGTTTTCTTTCTTTCTTCCTCTTAAAAAAAAATATGGGTAATATTTTTCTTCTTAAAAAAAGAGGACGTTTGGCGCATAGAGATCAGAATTGTAAGGAGAGAAAACACACCATAGAGTGGTATGTGAGAGCTCAAATGCCATCAGAAGGTGTTTAGTGAAATACAGTCTGCCACCCGAAATCAACATTTGAGCACCTGCTACAGTAAAATTACAATGTATCAGACAGAACTGCTCACACCCTGGGAGCACAGTGAGGCCGGAGCCCTGGTAAGGAACAGCACAGGGAGAAATTCTGAAGGACTGGCCCTTAATACTTAAAATTCAAAATATGATGGACACCTGGAGGGCACAGCTCTTAAGAAAGTCAATGAATTTCTCAGCACTTCTGAAAAATATCTACTAAGAATCACCCAATAGAAATCTATACGTTCTGAATAAGCCCAGCAATAAACCTATTTAGTATGCATGGAAACCTCTCTGAAGAACTGTATGGTTTCTCGTCTTCAGATACTCCAGCTTTTGAATCAATAGTTCAATATAGTTTCAGAGAAATTGCTGGACCATGTACTCCTTGCTGGCATAACCCACCCCATGTCCATAGTGATCTCCATACCCCAGGACAGCAGCTGGTATTGAATTAATAAATTGATTTGAAGTTTAATTGCAAATTTGAAATCTAAAACACTGGGTTATGAATTAAGTAGATGATTTTATTAAATATCTATTTTATTCTTTTTTTAATTAATTAGCTTACTTCTTGGACTCTAACTGCCATATATTCCCACTTCCCAGTTGATGGAAGAATATCTAGTAGACAGCTAGGGCCGGCCACTTCGGAGCAGACACTCCAAGAACACAATAATTTGGTCTCTAACTGTTAGTATGACCACTGGTCAGACAAAGAGACTTCCTCCTAAGTCAAAAAGCAGCATTTCAAAAAAGGTCAGATGCTCCAACAGAGAGGTAAACCAGGGCTGGGGATTTTCTTTTTATTTCTCCTTTTCCTTTTCTCTGTGCTATATAATTTCATAATTGCTTTTGTTGACCTGGAAAAAATGTAAAATGTAAAAGTTTCATTTAAAATTTTTATCTCGGGGCGCCTGCGTGGCTCAGTCATTTGAGCATCTGCCTTTGGCTCAGGTCATGATCCCGGGGTCCTGGGATCAAGCCCGGAGTTGCGCTGCCTACTCAGCTTCTCCCTCTCCCTCTCCTGCTCCCCCTGCTTGTACTCTCTCTCTCTCTCTCTGTTAAATAAATAAATAAATAAATAAATAAATAAAATCTTTTTTAAAAAGTAATTATTTTTCTTTATACTTCTAAGTGTGGCCCTTACACAGCGAACTTGAGAGTCAAGCCAAGAAAATGCAAATATAATTTGAGAAAATAATGTGCCACGGCTGCCTATCTATGGAAGAGCTTAAATGCAGAGCAGTACACATTAGTTGACCATGCTGGATTGGACCACACCAGGCTACAGTTACGTTCTTTATTCTTTTATGTAATCTGCTTTGCTCAAAATACATGGAGAGATATCAAGCAACAATATGAGTAAACTCACGGAGCAGCAGAGCAATCAATCAGTTAATCTATTGTTCCTGAACATATGTCCCTTGGAAGGAAATGAGCTAAAGGTGTGGGAATGAGCAGGCAGTATTGCTCCTCCTCAAGGAAAAACAATCTCTAACGGAGATGGGAGAAAACATACAGAAAAAATGCAGAGAAGGAAATAAAGCGTGTGCACGGCCCCTGAGCTGTCTTACCCCACTGGGAGGTCCAGCCAGGAGTCCAGGGGACTACCCACAGCAGCCGCCAAATCCATCCCAAGTTCAGCTGTGCTCTCAGCTCTTCCATGGCCGTTGTCCACCTTACTTACCAATGGAGATAATTTTGAGTCTTGCGGTTGGCTGGGACTTAAGGGTAGTGGGGAGACCAGAAATTTCCCTATGACTTGGCGCCTCTTTCCTTGGCCAACCTGGGGAACTTGGAACAGGAGAATACAGAGAATATGAGCTCCCCATTCTCCCTGCATTCTCGGAGAGGGTCCTGGCTGTGTCTCTCAGTGTCTTCAAGAAGGAGCTAGGCTGCAAGTGGGAGCCAAATGCAAACAGGTAACCTGTGACAGTTGTGGTTAGTAAACAGCTCAGAGCAGTACCTGGCACATCACAAACACTCAATAAATGCTCATCATTATCACCATGCAAATGTTTGAAGTAGCCTTATGGTCATAATTGCGTGGACTTCAGAGAAGAGTTTTGATACAAACTTTCTTTTCAGAGAGATCGTACCAATTAAAATTCCAACCAGCAGTGGATGAGCATAAACCCATACCTGGCCAACGCTGAGTAGTAAGGCTTCTCAAAATAGCTTCCAACTTAGTATTTGAAAATGTGGTTTTAATTGTCCACATCCTTGAATACTACTGGGGGTGACCTTTATTTTTATCAAATGTTTACTTGACTTGTTTTCTTGCCGTGAGTTATTTGTGCTTGTCCTTTGGCAATTCTTCTCTTGAGGAGTCCTTTTCAACCCTGGGGGAAGACAAATCAGAGTGATATGCAAGAAATGAACCAGAGAGTGAAGAAACAGTCCCATCTTTGGGGACTTCTTCAGGAGGAAAAGCTGTTAGAGATGCCAAGACTACTGATAGTTATCATTTATTGAGACCGCTGTGCACCAAGCACCAGGCATTTTATTTATAGCTGTCCCTTGAACAGCACGGGTTTGAACTGCAACGAGTTTGTTTCTACATGGATTTTTTAAAATGTAAATACAGTACAGTACTGTAAATGTATGTTCTCTTCTGATTTTTGATGAGGGAAACAAAGGCAAGAAAAATGTAGCTTAAATTAAATCTCCTTACAGCTTGCAGCCCACTTAATGCTACCTGAAACACGCAGAGCACGACCTTCCTCAAGAACTCATGGCTACCTTAACCTTGGTGTTTTGCTAGAGACTAAAAGTAACCTTAGCTTCACAGCACCAAGCCCCTCGAGGTCCTGAAAGCCTTGCTTCCAAATTTCCTCCAGACTTAAGCTCTCCCCAACCACCACTAATTACAAAGTATATAATCAGCCACTCCTCCCAATCCCAGGGCAGTTCTTTCTGCCCACGGGTCCTGTCCCCCATGCCATTATAAAATCACCTTTTTGCACTAAAAACATCTCAAGAATTCTTGGCCATTAGCTCTCAAACCCAAACTTCAAACCACATTCATTTTCTTAATAACACTTCCTCTCTAGTTTACTTCATTGTAAGACTACAGTATATAATACATAGAAGGTGCAATAGGTGTTAATCCACTGTTGATATTATCAGTAAGGCTCCCACTCACAGCAGGTTACTTGTAGTTAAGTTTTGGGGATCGAAAGTTATATGTGAATTTTCAATTACGTGGGGAGCCGGAGGGTCATCACCCCTAACCCCACATTGTTCAAGGGTCAACTGTATTTTACAAATGGTAAACTGAGAACCTAATTTATGCAAGTTATTTTAAGGTAAGTTAAGGTCACATCTAATCCACTAGGTCTTTCCTTCCACCTTCAGAGCTAAAGCACACAAGTTCTGGGGCCAGACTGCCAATTTTTGATGTCTGGGTCCACCACTTACTAGCTGTGTGTCCTTGGGCAAGTTACTTAACTACTCTGTGTCCCCCAGTTTCCTCCATTGAGGATAAATTCCTATATACCTCATAAGATTATCGTGGGGATTCAATTCACGCAATGGGCAATGATCTATCAATTTCTTCTATAAGTTTATTAAAATACCTGCTATGTGGATAGATTTGTCATGAGTTTAATAATCCACTCTTTTTCTATTGCTTTAAATATTTTGAGGCCACAGAGTTAGGTGGGAAAGGACATGATTTTCGTATCTTCTTGATTAATTATTGCTTTTATCGTTAAGACTTTTTCTTTATTCTTCTTCATGCTTTTCCCCTATCTTTTTTCTGAGGTAGCATAGCTCTCTTTCAAATAATGCCTTTGTGGTTTCTCTTTTGCCCTTTTTATGTTTTTGACCCTTCTAGATCCTTATGTTTTAGGTACATAGCTCTTGTAAATGGCATGTAGCTAGATTTTCTTTATTCTGAGAATATTTATCTTTTAATATGTGCATTTAGCCCCCTTAAGTTATTAAATTGATTCCTAAACATATTACCTGTTTTGTTCCTGTTATAAATGGGGTTTTCTCTTTCATTATTCTTAATTGGTTACTCTTTCTATATATGAGTGTTATTGATTTTTGTGTGCAAATTTCAGATCCTACTACCCGATGGATTCTTTTATGGTTTGAGTTAGTTTTATTATTGCTTTTCTAGAGCATGCCAGGCATGCTATAGCATCAGCTATTAGTAATGGTCTCCCTTTTATTCTATGTCTTATGCTATAATTGTAATCCTTTGCTTACTTGCATCAGATTTCATAACACGCTTAATATCCTTGCCTTGTTCCTGACCATGAAGACAATGCCTCTCATCTCCCCAACAAGAGTCCAGCCTTAATACTGAGGTATTTATATGCTACAATGTTAAAAATGTATCCATCCATACCTATTTTCTTGGAAGTTTTTAGTAGGACAGATGTTGAATTTTGCCAAAGTGTTTTTAAATTCATTTGGAAACAATCATATGATTTTTTGTTGTTGTTAGATCCAATAGCATGGAGAATTATATTAGTAGATTTCCTAATGCTAAATCATATTTGCCTTCATGGTATGAATTCCACTAAGTCATGGTGTCCTTTTCTTAATGTGGTTTTTCAATACTTACTAATACTAGTGTTTTTGCATTGATATTAATAGGCAACAACAATCTACATTTTCTTTTTAGTGTATTTATTTGTATCTAATCTTGACTCATAAAATGAATTTAAAAGTCTTGACTCATTTTCTATGGTCTGCAACAACAGTTTTAACTTTGAGATTATCTGGTCTTCTAATATTTGGTAGAACCCCTCTGTGACAGCATCTGGGGCTTGTGAATTTTGTGGGCTGATGACTTGGTAACTTTCTACTACTTCTGTGGGAACTGGTGAGTTTTTTATTTGTAATGGGATCAATTTGGGTCAATTTTATTTTCCTAAGGGTTGTTAATTTCACTGAGGTTTCCAAATGTATTTGCACAGTCCTGTAAAAATGGGGTTGTTGTTTCAAATTTTCCCTGTATCAATAGATACTTTGTATATTTGTGTTTTCTCCTTTATCTTGATGAAATTGGCTAGTAGATTTTTTCTTTCTTTTTTAAAACTACTTTCAAAAAAATATCTTCAAAGAATCAAGACTTTGAGTTATTAATTTGATCTAATATTTTTCTGTTCTGTACCTCATTAGGGTTTTTTCTTTATTTTTATTATTTTTTATTGTGCTTTGCTCTATTCACTTTGTGCTTTGGATAACATTTCAAATTGCTAATTCAATCCATTTATTTTCACTCTTGTGCTTTTATTGCTACAGCTATTTATTTAAGACTATGAATTTTGCTCTAGTCACTGCTTTAAATGTATTACATTGATTCTGAGATGTAATTTCTTTTTTTCCCAGAAATTCTTGAATTTCAATTCATATTTCCCTTTTCTTCCTGGAGTTGCTTAATAGAAGGCTTTAAATGTCCAAATGAAAAGAATTTGGGAAGTTTTCATTTTTATAATTCCTTTTTTAATTTCTAGGTTTTTTATATTTTGATGAGAGTTTGTTTATATTTATTACATGGGATTTACTAATGCTTTTTTGATCTAATATATATGATCAAGATATAATTTTTGAGTGGTTTATATGCAACTGTGAGGGAGTTGTCTTCTTTATTTTCAGGATGTAGTTACATATATACATTATATATTTTATTTCAGATACTCTCTAGATTCTTTACATTCTTACCTATTAATGCTCTTGTCCTATCTTATACTTTCAATGTTAATATCTGTTTCTCCTTGCATCTCCGGCAGTTTCTGCTTTATGCAGACTGTGGCCATTTGGTGCATAGATATTCATATCTTCATTATGAGTTTTGACTCTTAGGATTATAAAATATCCTCTTTTAATGCTCTTTTGCCTGAATTCTCCTTTTGAAATCAGAATTATATCGCCAATCTTCTCATTGTTTCCATCTGCCTGGTATACTTTTCTCATCCCTTTATTTTTAGCCTTTCGACTCAATGAATTTTAGGTATGTCCTTCTTTACAGCATAGAGTTGGGTTTTACTTTGTGTCCCACTGTGAAATAGTTCTGTTTAAATAGGTGAGTTAAGCCCATTCATCTTGTATTGATATGACTGATTTGTTGGTTTCCAACCTGTCATAAAATTTTCTGTTACAATAACCCTACGTATTAGGTCATATTAACAGTGTCTCTTTCTTCACATGGTGAATCTTCTCTGTTAGTATTTTTCAAATTCTTTTGGTACTTTTGGAATTGCTAACCTTTTGTTCTCATTGTTAAATGTGTACTTATAGTTCTTACTAGCAGTGTCATCTGTCTCATACCTATTTTGTATAGATTAGTTGATGATCTCATTCTACTTTCCCCTCTGTCTATTCCTTTACTTGCACTTTCTATATGACAACATAGAACATTCTTGGTTTAATCTTGGCTTATCAGTTAAAGTACTGAATTATCACACTCGTTGGTCCTTTGTTCCTGTCGCCACTGGCTGGAAGTCATAGGTCATCCTCTAGCCGGTGTCTCCTGCGCTCACCCACACTGCGCTCCCTGAGCTCTTACACGTTCACACTCTGTCCCCAAAGCCTTACACTTCAAGGACAGCTTGGTCTCAAGCCTGCCCACCTCCTTCAACCATTTAAGTAAGTTTGTTTTGGAAAGTCTCAATGTATACTTTGAATAGGCTAGGTCTCAGATTTAACCATTTCGGTTCAATTTTCCCAGAAAAACAACAGCCCCTTTGACTATATACATTTACACCTTTTCTCTTTTTTTCCAGAAGATTGCCTTAGAGTATTTTTTAAATATTCATCCTTTTCAAATAAATAAATAAATAAACAAACAAACAAACAAATAAATATTCATCCTTTTCTTTTATTTTGTTTTATTTCTTCAAGAATTCCGATTATGTCTATTTCCTGTCTTCCATTTCATCCGCTTTCCCTCTAATCATTTTTACTTTTGTTTATGTAATGTTAATCTTCTTGGTTGTTTTTCTGTCTTCCTTTAATGGTCTTATTAAATTTTCATTTTAGTTGATTCACCTTAGGACACCAAATACTTTTTTCTTCACTTCTGTGATGGATTTTGTCTTTTTCTTCCATTTTTTCCTGATTTATATTAACTCTGGTTACACACACACACAGATTATACATGTTCAGTTAATATATGTTCAAATTATATCTATCCAGATTATATATATACATATGTATATCAAGATTATATATACACACACACACATATTCAGATTACATACATATATATAATTAGATTATATATATTTAGAATTTTTGCATATATATTTATTTTATATATATATAATCTCAAAGGCTTGTTTGAGAGGTTTGGTTTGGTTTTGTTTTAGAGATGGGAGGGGCAGACAAAGAGGGAGAATACCTCTTTGTGGGGCGTGGAGCCCCACAAAGCTCTCCATCTCACAACCCTGAGATCATGACCTGAACTGAAATCAAGAGTCAGATGCTTAACTGATTGAGCCACTTGAGTGCCCCAAGAGTATTTATTTTTGTTTAGATTGTTCTGTTTTCCTTTGCTTCATAGTTGTTTTGAGGGGAAGAATTTTTATCAGTAAAAAGGTTATGATTTAGGGGCGCCTGGGTGGCTCAGAGTTAAGCGTCTGCCTTCGGCTCAGGTCATGATCCCTGGGCCCTGGGATCGAGCCCCACATCGGGCTCCT
Organism: Leptonychotes weddellii; assembly: GCF_054177405.1. Classification (NCBI taxonomy): domain Eukaryota; kingdom Metazoa; phylum Chordata; class Mammalia; order Carnivora; family Phocidae; genus Leptonychotes; species Leptonychotes weddellii. The sequence continues at coordinate 127,647,040 of NC_138376.1, forward strand.
GGCTCAATGGGGAGCTTGCTTCTCCCTCTCCCTCTGCCTCTCCCCCTGCTCATGCTCTGTCTCCCTCTGTATCTTTGTGTCTCAAATGAATAAATAAAATCTTAAAAAAAAAGATTATGATTTGCATTTTCTTTTTTTTTAAGAGAAGCTTTATATGAAGTTGCTTTGATTTTTTTTTTTTTTCCCATTCCTACACATTTATGGCTAGGGTTCATCATTAGAAACTTCCTCCTCCATCAGGTTAGTAAAGGCAAGTTTATTACATGGTATTTTGGTATTAGTAGGAGAGGGGATGGTGCATTTTGTTTCTTTGTTTCTGCAAATTTTTTATTTTCTTTCTCTTTCTCTCCCCTGACATATCTCTGAGAGGCACCCCCCTTACACATCTCATTCTCCCCAAGGGGCAGTATTTCCCTGAAGCTACAAAAGTGCTGCACGTTTTCAAATCCCTACCCCTGGAGGCAGTCTCTGACCAAGGCTGAGCAGTTTAGACTGAATGTCAGACTTTCTCTGAGAGTGATTTCGCCTATATGTCATTTTGGCTCCCACTTTCCTCTCCTATTGTTCATGGGTCTCTGGAGCCTCCCCTCCCCACTCTCTGCACCTAATGCCTTGTAATCATGATGGAAACTCTTCTGGAATTTGACATTTACTTCTTTGGGTAATTGAAATTTTTGGTATTCTCTACTTCTCAGCAATTAGGGTGGTGGGGCTTGTACGTGACTTTACTTATGCTCCCTTATGACTCCTGTTTCTGGGAAGATGTGTGAAGAGCTTCTGATTCAAGTCATTCCCATTATTCACCTAACATAATGGCTCACCCATTTCATTATCTTATGACGTATATTTCCCCTCAAGAGTAGACATTTCCATTGTCACTCCTTTGTAGACATTCTGTCTTTTCTCTGGTAGCTGTTTAGATATTTGTCTCTAAATTTGACGGTTCACAGTTTTCCATATAATGTACCTATGACTAAGTTTGGTTTTATGTGTTACAATTGAGACTTATTGTGTTTTTTCATACTCAAGATTCATCTCTATTTTCAATTCCAGAAAATTTTTTTTGGCGTTACTTTATTATCTCGTTCTGGAGCCCTTCTTTATTTGATACATGTTCAAACTTCGATTTCTACCCAGTGTCCATTTTCCCTTCTGGCTAGTAACAAAATCCCAATTTTTATTTTTGTATACTGGGACAACGGCCATGTCAGTAAATTCTGGCCAATGAGCAGAGAACTTGAAAAACTTTCATTTCTGTTATCAGTTATGCTGATTTATTGTGAGGCGTTAATAATGCAGGCTGATTAGATGGTACTTATTTCCAAAATAATCATTCTCTGTATAATTTCAAGCATCAGTAGCAAACATTCTATCAGCATCTCTTCAAACTGTAGCACATATTACCTTCTGTTTTACATGTAAAACAATTAACTGGGATAATATGAATTAGTATGACCATAATCTAGAGGACAATACCATGCAAAGTCATGGACCTAGGGAAACAGCTTTGCATCTGGAGAGACAGCAGATCTTAATTACATCCCAGCTCTGCCATTCACTGCTTGTGTGACCTTGGCAAATTCAAAGTCTCTCTTAGTTTCTTTGGGTGTTGAATGGGGCTATTTTAAAAGAATCAATAATGAAAGTGCCTAGCACAGTTCCTGAAACAATTTTTTTTCATCTGAAGAACTGCATCAGGCAAAATTAAACATTGGTTCTGTGTGATTCTTTTCATCCTGCAGTTCATCAAACTTTTAAAATCCCTACACTCTAGTGGTGACGACAAGATCTGCAAACATCTCAGAGCGATGCTAAAGCTCTGAGAGCGTGACAACATCTAACTCAACATACTTGGTTTACCAAGGAACAAATGAGCCAGTTAGTAACTGGAAAAACAAACAAACAAACAAACAAACAAAACACAGCACGCCCCACTCTCCCAATTTCCTTCCCCATGATTTCCTTTGCCCTGCATTAGCACTGCTCACACAGGCTCAGAACATGTACTCACCATTTTATTTTTTTAATGATTTATTTATTTATTCAGATATTTGTATTCCAAGAATACAATGGCACAAGATACCATTCTTGTATTGGTCCACATCCTCATTTTTAAGAGAGAGGGGAGGGGTGAGGTAGAGGGAGAAGAAGAGAGAATCCTCAAGCAGACTCCCCACTGAGTGCAGAGTCCGATGTAGGGCTCATGACCTGAGCTGAAACCAAGAGTCAGAAGCTCAACCAACTGAGCCACCCAGGTGCCCCTAAAGACCTGGTATTTTAAACAGGGTTCTACCATGTCTGCTGTATTTTAAATAACACATGGGTTTCATTCTTCAGCTACCGTGTTCTGCTTCATGAAATCAATATAGGAAACATCTATAAATGCCCAATGTATATAATTACATATACATTATAATATTTAATAGATATACGTACATATACAACATTAAAGAGTCTCATTCACATCAGCAATAGGTGTTTACATAATTCATTCCAAGAAAAGAAGGAAGCCAAGATCTCCATTAACATTAAAGATTGAATATGTTCACTTGTTCATTTTATTACATCAAATTCAATGTTGCTGCCCAACGTTGTATGTTACTTTTGAAACATCAGCATCATCCTGTAAATAGCCCAGCTGCTGCCGGGGTCTTCAAGAGACACTGCGATACAGACAAGGAGATGAAGTGGAAGTGAAGTGAGCGTGGCTGTGCTCTTGTTTGCCAGAGCATTTCAAGTGTTGATCGTTACTCCTCTTCCTGTTTTAGAATCTCTTGTGCAGCTCCCCTCTTGTTCCAAAACGGACACATCACAAATGGGAAATTAGCGGGCAACAGATAAGGACTTGCTAATGATGTGACTACTCGGTGGTAAGATTAGGAGCCTGTAATTTAAGCAATCACCAACGAAGATTCCCGATTCATAAAGAGCAGAAAAAGAGTGCATTTGTGCTGACGAAATCTGTTTCTGTCCTCATTTGCAGTTATCCACAGACAACGATGTTTCCCTCACACATGTGTCTTGACTATTAAAATGTGCAAGGGTATTTGGCTGAGAATTAGTCATTAGTATAAAACTAGAACACAGAGAGAGAGCACGCACACAAAACACTACAATACAATAACATAATTATCTTACTATAAACAGAGTTGTTGTCGAATGTTAGATTTTTCCGACCAGGAATGACTGTGAAAACACCTTAGCTCAACTTTCAGATGCCTCAGCCATAATTCATTTTGTAGTACCATCTTGCTCCTAACCTGTGCTGTGAAATGTTCCTTTTATTCTCAGTTCTGGAGGATGGAGAACGTAGAACAAAAGCTCCAGGGAACTGATTTAAACTAACCCAGACTTCCGGAGGCCAGGCCAGCCGATTACAACGCAGAATGCCAATGTATTGGTTTATAATGGTGAGAGAATAGACAACTTTCTGACAACCAGCATATGTAAGCTCGGGTCCAAGAAATGTCCCGTCCCAGAAGCAGGCTTGGAAGACAGAATTGAGTGCATTCCTCAACAAGCACAAATGATAGCTGAAGATGATAAATACACTTAAATCTGCATTTTTAAGGCATTTTTAATGGCATTCAAAAGGCATTTTTAAACATGGTATGAAAACACTGCTGTGTAAAAAGAGAAACTGTAAGAAATACTGGTGTTAAAGCCCATCGTTAGACATGCATTTGGCTTATCTTAAAAGAGAAAATATCTAAAAATCAAGTAAAAGGAGATTCCTTAGTAAATCTCATGGACTTCCCATGAAAATTAAAACCAAACAAAAAATTGATATTTTTCTCTTTGATTTTTGTGTCCTATTCCCCGACATCTATGCCACCAGGGTCATGTAGGATGGTAAAGTTTTGAAAACTTGACAGAAAGGTGCAATAATATATTTTTCCTGAAACCTGTGTATTCTTAGCATCTTATTGCAATATTGCCATCAGAAGAGTCCCTAAGGTACGAAGAGGTAAAATTAAAGTTAACTTCTATCATACAATAGAAATGATTGCTCCAAGAAAACAACACATGCCTAGAACATACTGAGATACAATTGACTGAATGATTCATCCTTTCCCCACTGAGGAGCAGCACTGATTTTAATATGTATTTCATTCTTGTATTGGTCCACATCCTCACCAGTCCATGATGTTTTCAATATTGTAGCTTTGAAGGACATCTTGGAACTGTGTGAAAGCAGGGCTATCTCAGAGCCGGGCTAGGACACTCTATGCTTACCCCTGGAGACACTCAGAGTGTCATCTTGACTGCTGGCCAAAAGAAGGATGAGGTGGCTGGCTAATGGTTTGCCATGGGTTGTTTAAGGTTTGAAACTTTGCTGGAGACACTCTGTGTTCGTGTGTTTGTCTTGTTTAGGGGTGTATAGACAGAGGCTCTGCACCTGTCCTCCCTGGTGCACACTCTAGCCTTCGCTAGGCACCAGTTGTTATAAAAGCTGCCTTTGCTGGGGCGCTGGGGTGGCTCAGTCAGTTCAGTGTCTGACTCTTGATTTTGGCTCAGGTCATGATGTCCGGGTCATGAGATTGGCCCCAGAGTCAGGATCCACGCTCAGCTGGAAATCTGCTTGAGGAGTCTCTCTCTCCACCCCTTCCCCACTCTCGCATGCATTCAAGTGTGCTCTCTCTCTCTCAAATAAATAAATAATTTTTTAAAAAGATGCCTTCGGTACACTTCTACCTGGTCTCCTCTGACACTGACTGATATTTCTCAGTGGTTCACAAAGCACATCCCATGAAAGTGGGAACGGGGTGGGGGAGGGAAGGTAGCTACACCTGGACATTTCTTCACTGCTCTATGGTTATGAGTACCAGCACTTTCTCCAGTTTGTGGCATCCTTTATCTTTACATGTGTGAGTGTACCCTACAGAGTCTGTAAGTCCTTCCAATTATCCTACCTGGGGTAATCAGGGCAATGTCTCATATGGCAAGGGACCCCATTATTAACTTACAAATATATCTTTATTTGCATGCGCTTCTACATTATAAACTTCAGACAAAGTCTTGTCCAGTTCTAAAAGAAAAAGCATTAAGATTTTGGTTGGAGTTTTGCTAAATATACAGGTCAACTTATTGAGTCGGAATCAACAATTTTACAGTATTTCCAAGTTCCTTTCCTGCCTTCCAGTACAAGAAGGAGGAACACATACACAACAGTTAAAGATAAAAGCAACACAGCAGGGCATATAAGCAAGCAAGAAAAATGGAGACAGAAAATATCAGTTGCTATAATGGCAATTTTAAGGGCACCACTAGACAATTTTAAAAGCTAACATTTCCATGCCAGGCACTGTTCTAAGCACTTTGCATGTAGTAACTTGTTTAATTCTTTTTTTAAAAATATTTTTATTTATTTTTTGACACAGGGAGAGAGACAGCGAGAGAGGGAACACAAGCAGGGGGAGTGGGAGAGGGAGAAACAGGCTTCCCTGCTGAGCCAGGAGCCCGATGTGGGGCTCGATCCCAGGACCCTGTGATCATGACCTGAGCTAAACAGCTGAGCCACCCAGATGCCCCATAACTTGTTTAATTCTTATAACAACCTATGAGGTATGGATAGATGATTGCTGCTGATAGATAGATAGATAGATAGATGATAGATAGATGATAGATGACAGATATCCACTTTTCAGATAAGGAAACAAACATAGAGCAGTTAAGTAAGTTGCTCAAGGTCAAACATGGAGGAGAGACAGTCTTCAGACACAGGGAGTGTGACCCCAGAGCTGGAGTTCTTACCCACTACTCTAGACTTGTATGCAAATAAGCTAAGAGTAGTCTAGGACAGACAAAGTCAGCATGAAGTAGTTAACCCTGCCTCTTTGGTGTGTGTGTCCATTGCTGGTGCACTTTCTTATGCTAGAGGGAAGCGCAAGATTTCTGGAGAGAAGTATTTCACGTGGTTGCAAAGGCCCAGTTTTGCACGCATATTCACAATCAGGACAGGACTCCTCTCCACACCCTCTGTTAGCCCCATGTGGCGGGGAATCCAGAGGGTAAACTGGCAGCATTCAGAAAAGGGAACCCAAGGACCCTGACCTAGACGAGTATTCCTGGGGGGATAGGCAGCCAGGCCTCTCATCACATATTGGAATACACAAACCTTGACAGAAAAAAGTCCCTAAACCTGCATATCCAAGGAAGCGTGAACATGAACCTAAGCAAAGGCCAAGGATTGTCTGCAAGTCTGTAAGGGCCTGCGACATGCAGCCTCCAGCACATCAGGCAAAACGCTGGGGTGGTGGAGGAAAGGTCGGGAGAACCTGGTGGTAGCTGATCTTAAGAGAGGGGATGATTCCCTGACGATTGTTAAGCATCATTCTTATGTCAGGTGGAACCTGAAGAACAGCAGGACCTCTGTGTGCTCTCTCTCAGGAGCATGGGTGCTTCGGCACTCTGGACATCTGGAAAGAGACACTTGTGCCTTTCTCATCCAGAAAGGGGTTGGATGGTATTCACACGTGCTTGCCTCCTCCAGTGTTCTCCTGGAAAGTGGGCACATTTTTAAATGGTCTGGACTGGGTGGACCCCATCTCAGCAATTATAGTCCAACAGTTGAAATCCTAATGATCTCAGTGGATAAGTCCAAGTTTTTGTAGACAGTTGCTCTGTTCAAGCTCATTGAGTATCCTCAGCTAAAACATTTACAATTTAAGGATTTAAAGAAGCACCAGCCACAGGCAAATGTAAGCTGCTTTGTAATCCAGCAAACTGGTCCCAAGTGTTCTCATCTCTGCTTCTGGAATTCAGATTTCTCAGGTTTGGAGGGGTCCTAATTAGCTGAAGTTAATACCGTTTACACAGATCTTCACCGCTGTGTAAGCCTCTTACAGCCTGAGGACAGACATAATCTCACGGAATCACTAATCCTATCCTGCAGTGGGTCTCCATCTCATTAGATGCAATTGCCTTGGATTGGTGACATGGCAGAGGCCTGCAATGACACCAGCCAGAGAGGCAGTTATTTGAACTGGTGAAACAGTGTTTTGGGAAAACAACAAAAACAACAACTCCTGTGATATTTTACCAAGACTCACCCACTCAAGTCAATGTCGATTTGCTGAGGAGCATGATTTGGACCCATTTTCTCCTTGGCTTCCTTGTAAATCTTCTAGACATCTCCACCCAAGATTCTTTCTGTCCACACCTGCTTGGATCCCCTACTTGCTTTAGTCCACCATCTGTTCTATCGGGACTCTGAGAATTTAACACTACATGAGGAGGGTAGTCTCAGCGTTACTAGGATTCTGATCTCCTGCGTTGTCTCTGCAAAGGTGTTCCAGTCCTAGCCTCCAGCTTCGAGGGATACATTCATAGTTCTACCAAGCTCTAGCACTCCTCATATTCAGGAGGTTATGAGGGCCATAGACAAAGAAGTCCAAGTTTACAAAGTATATTCCATTTCATGATGAGTATTATAAGGCATTTTGGGCATCCACCATTTATTTACTTCTCCATAAAGGAGAAGTATATTACTGCCTTCCTTATTTTCATTTCATGGGGCCAAAGAGGAAAAGAAGATGGGTCTCATTTTCCAAATACATTCATTCATCAAATAGAGGACTAAAAGGATCTTGGTAGCTCTAATAAGGTCATGGTATCTCTAAGATGGCCCCAATGAGCCCACCTCCCATTACACTGGGGTTGGCCCCTGTGACCAACAGAATACGGCAGAAGTGATGATATGTCATTTCTGAGATGATGGATGAAAGACGCTGCTTCCATCTTGTACATTCGTTCTCTCTCTCTCTCTCTGTACCCCCCTCCCAACACCCCCACCACTTACTCTGTGGGAAGCCATCTGTCGAGTCCGGAGCAGCCCCACGGAGCAGCCCACCTGGAGAGGAGCTGAGGCCTCCCACCAGCAGCCACATGAGGAACATCAGAAGCCGGTCTCCCACCCCAGTCTGGCCTTCAGGTAACTGAAGCCCCAGCCAGCAGCTTGGCTATAATTGCACAAGAACCCTGAGCCAGAAGCATCCAGATGAGCCATTCCCAGAACACTGACCCTCAAGAACTGTGAGAGGTAATGCATGCTTGCTGTCTTCATCTGTAGGTTTCAAAGTAATTTGTTATGTAAGAGTATGCATCAGCTACCCCAGGTTGCCGGAGAGGGTGAGAAGTCACCATGGCATCACGCTCCATCTTTCTCCCCTCCCTCGTCCCTCCCTGTCCAAATCTAGGAGTTGTGGGGCTGTTGCATTAAGAGCTATTACAAATGTGCGTTCTCCAGATGCCTGTGATCACTTCATAAAATGTACTGAATTGCCATATTAAAATGTTCTTTATAACTCATATGCTTCTCTGAGTAAGATATTTTGCATTTCAAAACAACCCCCATTGAGAAGGTTTTAGTTAAACACAGAACAAAATCAACCAGAATGGCATTTGCCATCTAAACAAAATTCCAGATAATAGGAATTCTTGGATTCACCATGACATGGGCCCCCATCACAGTGAGGACTGCTGGACTCCACCCTAGCCTATTCCCCCTCTGCAGGCTGTACTAGGAAAGGCCTCTCCCAGGGACCGTGTTTACACTTAACCCTACCTGATACTCTCCTCCCTGAGAACCAGACTGATACGCCAAGAGATCCGAGAATTTGGGATGAACTATAACCACCTTAAGTCTTCACTCAAGAGATAACCAAAAACGTAGAGAGCCATCCCTCTCTTAAAAACATAAAATAAAACTAAATCCTGCCAAAATGCTTGCAAGCAGCCGTGGGACGCAAGATGAGGTCTCGTGGGAGGGTGAGGAGGATGGCAGTGTTGTGATAGGTGTGGAGTCCCCTCTCTTAGTGTCAGTCTGCTTTTCCTCTCTTGCTGCTACCACACTGTGCCATAGGAGGATTCTAATTACAAGCCTAACTAGGTCAGCGTGCACTAAAACCCTCGCCCTCCTGCTTCCCCAAGATTTTCATCCTGTCACAGAAGAGAGATCAGGTTAATGTGACAAACTTCTTTTTCACAAAGCCTGTAAGATAGTTCAGAGCCTCATCAATACAATACTGTTGCTTACAAACCCAGGATTTCACCCATTTTTAATATTATGAATATATAAAACCTAAGGCGTAGAAGAGATGTTCCTTTTATGCAGCTAATATAGTGACCACATGATTTTAAATTTTTTTCCAGTTTAATGCCTAGGCTAGGAATGAGAGATAATAGATTATTCTAAGATAACATTTTCTTTTCAAAGTATGATGACCTACATCAGAATCATATTCTTGAGACTCATTTCAGCATCTGGGGGGGTGCAGGACTGGGGAGGGTCATCGTTTTCATGGTTCTGGAGCTGTCAGGTTTGAAAACATGATACCCCAAGAGGTGACCTACATGGTGTATTGAAGGAAAAACATGTTTTCTACATATTCTGACACGATCTCAATGTTTAAATACATTGAGTGGAGAAAGTAACAGGAAATCTACATTTCACTTAAAAAGAATTGGGATCGGGACGCCTGGGTGGCTCAGTCATTAAGCGTCTGCCTTCGGCTCAGGTCATGATCCCAGGGTCCTGGGATCGAGCCCCGCATTGGGCTCCCTGCTCCACGGGAAGCCTGCTTTTCCCTCTCCCTCCCTCTGCTTATGCTCTCTCTCTCTCTCTGACAAATAAATAAAATCTTTTATAAAAAAAAAAAAAAAAGAATTGGGATCTCCCCCTGTCCTTGGGTGTAGGGTTCATCTATATCTTATTCACTTTGGCAATCCCCATAGCTCCTAACAAAGTTCCTTGTACATGACAGGTATTCAAGATACAGGTGAGGTATGAGCCATTGAATGAGAGATGATGGGACCTTCTCCTTGTTCGCTTGTCTCAAGTTACTCCCAAGAATACCATAATACTGACAATATAATTGCGTGACTCAACAGATCAACACAAAAGTCTACGAAGGAAGAAGTGCCCTTCCTCAGAAAATGCCACAAAGACCTCATCATCCCAACCTGCCACCTGGAGAAGTAACTCCTTCATCCCACCTCACCTCTGACCTGACCTGTTCTGACACTGTGTTAGCACAGCACCCCCTTTCCCACCATTTTGTAATCAAGAGCTGACACTGACTGTCTCATGATCACAAACTTTACTCAAATTCTGTCCCAAAGCCAGAATCCTCTTTCTCTTTCCGGGAATGAAAAACATATGAAATAGGAAATGGGAAATCCTAACATGATCTGTTCCACTGTAGCCAGTTTGACACATTTAACCCTCTTAATGAGAAAAGAAAGAAAAAAAGAACAAGAGCATGTATTTCTGGGCCCCTCTATTTTCCACAGTGACTACTAATTTGGTCTCCAGATCCTCCATCTTGAATTAGCAAGGTCTATATAACATGATGGAAACTCTGCGCGTTATTAACTGGCTTAAAGCAACTAAGCATTTTACTTTTTGCTGTACAAAACAAGGGTTCCGGACTCAATCTCAGTCCACATCTCAGGGTTTTTTTCCTAATGCTCTTGTTTTAAAATTGGATAATCCCCCATATCCTTCCAGAAATTCATGTTTGAATGAACTGTGTGATGCTCCTTCATATTAGGACTTTCCTTGTCTTTGAATCCCTTGTGGTTCCATGTCAACCAAATTTTGCAAAGCTCATGTAACCAATCTTTGCTCTGTTTCAGAAACCCACAGAGTCACTGGCATGCATATCACTTTTGATAAGCAGGTAGGGAAATGATTTACAATAAGATAATGCATTTAATGCATAAATTAGGAAATCATCAGCTATCATATATACTTATGACATGACAGCTAAGAAATGAAAAAATAGTACTTTCACAGAGTTGGAAATTGACAGGAAGAGTGTATCATGTTACTATTTTCACAATGTAAGGATTTCATATTTTTGGATCCATTGTCAACTAGCTGTGTTATCTTAGAAAAAGCACTTCTCTGAAACCCATCTTCCTCATTTTTGCAGTGAAGGGATTTGACTAGATTAACTATCCCTAAATCATCCCCTTCTTAAATCATATATGGGGCAAACGGTACTTGGTGGATGGTTCTGATAACTGACAACAAACCTTGTCCTTTTATGATTAACAACAACAACAACAACAACAAAAACAGTGAATCCCCTTTCTTATCACGTTTTAGTGCTCCCCACCCCATATCTGCCACTTCTATAAGATCTAGCCTCATTGGCCCTGAAATAAGCTTGGCCCATCATGACACTATTAATATCATAACCATTCTCTGCAGATTAGCAAGGCACACTGACAAAGCTTATGTGGGGCTGCTCCAAGGCATCACATAAAAAAATCCTATTTATGCAAATTTGCAAACTGTGGATTGACAAGACAGTTTGTCTGAAAGAGTCTTTATTCTTGTCTGGGAGTAGCCAGCTGACAGGTTGCATTGTTGGAGCTCTACTGTAAGGCCCCAGGCTCCTAGGCGTGGGCAACTTTTGTTCCTTCATGAAGCACCATGCACAGATGAGTAATGAGAGATCTGAAGCAAACCAAATGGGGCCATGTTCACAGCAACCCAGATCGGGCAACTAGCTGCTGAAACCATGGACTGCATGTCACCTCCAACCCCAAGCAAAGTGGACTGGTCTCTCATCCTTGCCCCACCTAGTCTTCCAATTAACAGTGAGTGTAAAAGCATAATGCCATGCTCTGTATGCAACCACCTGCAGGTGCAATATCACCAATCAGTTTGGAAAATCTTCTACATAAAAACATACATGTGAAGATATCGGGTATGGTGTGGTTAGCGACATACAAAGGAAGAGACAGAAAATATGATCCATCAGTTGGAGAGGTCAGAGAAGCATGGATTCACAGAGTAGAAGAGACCTTCACTTCCTGAGCTGCTGATTCAATCCAGATGCAAGCATTGCACACAAGTGACTTTCTAGCTCAGAATCTTTGGGACACAATACAGGACAAGCTCCTGAGTAAGTGTGGTCTGCAGATTTGGGGAGCAGAGCCTTAGAGGAGCAGAAGCTCCCCAGATATTCACTGATTTGTCCCCAATCCGTAATCAAGCGATAGAGGTAAAATTACAATAAATGTTTTCCAATTCCCAAATGAGTGGCTCTTCTATTTGCTAGCAGACAAAATGAACTCAAGGCTATGCAGACCATCCACTCTTTTCTAGAGATTCAAATACACTCCTAGATCTAGAAAATCCACAAAATATGGTACCCAAATCAAATTTGTACACTGTAGAATTATTTATACTAAATTTAATTTTCTTTTTATGACATCAGCTTACATTGATTATCTTTAAAATAAACAACTCTGTCAAAATTATTGCATTTCTAGGGGTCTGTAAGTAGACAACCCTTGGCCATGTAGGCACAGAGCCGATTGAGAAATACGTAAACAAGCAAATAAGCAGAAATCCAATATATCATCCTTTGACTGATACAGTAATATTAAAGGCTCTTCAGGCAATAAGATTACTAGGATTAATTCATAGAATCAGGAGATGAGCCCCACCGGTCATAAGCAATAATGGACTGGCATCTTTTTCCATCATACTTAATGGCAATATGATTTCCTGCCTAAGAGGTAATAACTTAGAGGAGCCAAAAGGAAACCCGTATCCCAGGAGGTACCTTTCCCCCTCCCCCCCCAACGAAGGACAGGGAGAAGAAGCTTGCTATTCATGCCAAGTTTTGCTTTCTACCACCGCACAAAGAAAATCAGGGGATGGAGAGAGGCCAGGAGTATTTCTTTAATAAAGCATCCTCCACATGGGGGCAAATTTTAGGTGTGGGGGGAAAGCATTCCTTTGTAACAAAATTACAGCTATAAAGATACAATTGAAGATTTTGTTTGTTATATTACATAGAATGTAATTCTTTATTCTAAATTCTGAACTCTTACCATATATTAGCCCCAAATCAGTTCCAATTTTAAATATAGTATATGTATATATACATATTCTAAATATAATATATAAATAAATAAGTAATAAATGCAAATAAATACATTAAAATATATAAGGTAGATAGATATATTCTTTGTCACATGAGCTACCAGAATGTCTTAAGACTCACTCATAGAACACAAGCAGGCCTTAATAGGACATGTGGCTAACATTATCCTTCTCTGAAATCTGTTCCCATCTTTCTTCCCTCCCTCTCCTCTCCTCTTCTTCTTTTTCTCCTTCTTTTTTTTACATATTAGTATTTTTTTTTATTTTATTATGTTACGTTAATCACCATACATTACATCATTAGTTTTTGATGTAGTGTTCCATGATTCATTGTTTGCATATAACACCCAGTGCTCCATTCAGTACGTGCCCTCTTTAATACCCATCACCAGGCTAACCCATCACCCCACCCCACTTCCCTCTAGAATCCTCAGTTTATTTCTCAGAGTCCATAGTCTCTCATGGTTCGTCTCCCCTTCTGATCCCCCCCCTTCATTCTTTCCCTCCTGCTATCTTCTTCTTCTTTTTTTAATAGAATATATTATTTGTTTCAGAGGTATGGATCTGTGATTCAACAGTCTTGCACAATTCACAGCGCTCACCATAGCACATACCCTCCCCAATGTCCTTCTTTTTCTTCTTCCTCCTCCTCCTTCTTCATGTCATTGTCATCAAATCACTTAATATTTTCATACATTATCCATCCTTGAAAGCCACCTGAAGTGTGTTTAGTAACCAGGTGAGGTACAAAATAAATGGATACTGGGTTTACCCCATAAAGCAGCTCTACCCTGACAAATAATATATCAAAGAGGCATTTTCTGCAACAACAATGCATTTCATCTTGAGAGTTCTGATTTCCTGTCAAAATCAAAACAAAACACTGAGCTTTTCTTTCCATATTGGAGCATAATTCCACAAAAGAAGTCACTCTTCTCTCTCCACTCTTAAGGTGTATGAGTCTCAAATATATTTTTCTGGCTCAGATATATTTGGGTGCCAAATATCTATAATGCATTTATAGCTAGGTGTCCACAGGCATCTCAAAGCCAACATATCCTCAAATGAACTGACTGCTTCCCTTCCAAATCTCTCCCCATAAAATTCCCTTTTCAATGATCATGGAAGTGTCCCTGCCATGCATCCTCCAAAGACACTTGGGCATCATCCCAGAATCTTCAAGATCCATTACCCCTAAATGCTGTAAGTAAGCGTAAGTAAACATGCTCACATCAACATTCCCTGGGACTATAGAAGGCTCCCCTTCCCCACACCTCAGCATCACATTACTAAAGGCCTATTTACAGCAGTTCCTTTTGCCAAGTACATCATGTCTGGCTCTAAAGGAAAAATTACAAAGCATAGCAAAAGCCAACCGGAAGAGACAAGCAAGCATCAGAACCAGAGAACCAGATATGGCAGGGATGTTGGAATTATCAGACCCAAAACTTAAAACAGCTATAAAGAATATGGTAAGAGCTCTAATGGAATACAAGCAGAGAGACAGGAATCCTAAGATAGGACCAAAAAGACATGCTGGAAAGAAAAACACTATAACAAAAATGAAAAATGCCTTTGATGGGCCCATTAGTAGACTTGACACAGTAGAGGAAAGAATCTCTGAACTAGATGATACATCAATAGAATCCTCAAAAACTGAAAAGCAAAGAGAATGAAGACTGAAAAAATAAGACAGACTATTTCTAAGGATTGTGGGAAAACAACAAAAGATGTAGCATATGCATAATGGGAAAACCATGAGAAGGAAGAGAGAAACAGAAAAGAATATTTGAAACAAAAATGACTGAGAATTTCCCCCCAAATTAATATCAGACACCAATCCACAGATCCAGGAAGCTTGGAGAACACCAAGCAGTATAAATGCCAAAAACAAAAACAACAAACAAACAAAAAACACTACACCTAGGCATTATTATCTTCAAGATACAAAAAAAGCAAAGATAAAGAAAAAGTCCTGAAAGAAGCCAGAGGAAAAACCACCTTCCCTGTAGAGGAGCAAAGGTAAGAATTATATTAACTTTCCCACAGAAACCATGCAAGCAAGAAGAGAGAGGGGTGAAATATTTGGTGTCGAGAGCATAAAATCACCCACCTAGAATTCTGTGCCCTGAAAAATTATCTTTCAAAAGTGAAAGAGAGGGGCACCTGGGTGGATCAGTCTGTTAAGCGTCTGCCTTCGGCTCAGGTCATGATCTCAGGGTCTTGGGATCGAGCCCCGTGTCAGGTTCCCTGCTCAGTGGGGAGTATGTTTCTCTCTCTCTCCCTCTGCCTGCCACTCCCCCTGTTTGTGCTCATTTTCTTTCTCTTTCTCTCAAATAAGTAAATAGAATCTTTAAAAATAATAATATAAACAAACAAATAAATAAATAGATAAATAAAAGTGAAAGAGAAGTAAAGACTTTCTCAGACAAACAAAAATTGAAGGAATTTGTTGTTAGTAGACCTGCTTTGCAAGAAACATTAAAAGAAGTTCTTTAGAGAGGAGGATACTGCTATAGGTCAGAAACTCAGATCTACATAAAGAAAGAAAGAGCATGAAAGAAGGAATAAGGTAAGGTAAGATAAAAACTTTTTCTTTTTTTTAATTTATTTTTCTTATTAATTGATCTAATCAAAAACAGTTTGTTCAAAATAATAATAGCAACAATATATTCAATTACGTATGCCTATATATATGTACATATGTATATACATGTACTTATGTACCTATATGCTTATGTATGTTTACATATAAATGAAATAAATGACAACAATGATACAAGAGATGGGGGGATGAAATGAGGATTATTTTGTTACCATAAGGTACTCACATTACCCAGGAAGTGGGATAGTGTTATTTGAAGGTGGACTTGGAATAGTTGTAAATGTATATTACAAACTCTAAGGTAACTACTTAAAAAAAGTAAAAAAAAAAAGTACCATAGCTGATATGTTAAGGAAGGAGAGAAAATGGAATCACATACAAGACTGTGGAAACCATAAAAGACAGAAAAAGAATGGAAGAGACAAAAATAAGAACAAAGAACAAAGACAACAATTAGATAATAGTAATATGAAAAACATTTCAAGTATATCAATAATCATTTTGCATGTCAATGGTCTCAATGCACCAATTAAAAGACAGATTGTCAAAGTGGATGAAAAAATTATATGTTGTCTACTGCCAAAAACCCACTTTAAATATAAAGACGCACATAGATTAAAAGTAAATAGAGAAAAGTATGGCATGCTGACACTAATCAAGAGAAAGCAGAAATAGCTGTATTGATTTCAGACACAGCAAAGAAGTTATCAGGACTAAAGAGGGGCATTACATAATGATCAAGGGGTCAGTTCTCAACAAAACACTCTAAAAGACTTTTAAGAAAATGAAAAGCAAGCTGAAAGAAAAAGGAAATATTTTCAAAACATATATCTGATGAAGGACTTATTACCAAAATATAAAAAGAAGACTTACAATTCTATAATAAATAAAATACCCAATAAAGAAATAAGGTAAAGATTGGAACAGACCCATCACCGAAGAAGAGCTATACACGGATAGCAAATAAGCACGTGAAAACGTGCCGAAGATCATTAGCTATGAGGTCAATCTAAGATAACTGCAATTTGATACCACTACAGACGTGCAGGAGTGACCAACATCTTTTAAACTGACGCCACCAAGTGCAGGTGCAGAAATGGAACAACAGGAACCTGCGGCCACCATTGCTTATGAGAATGCAGCGTGCTGCATCCACTTTGGAAAACAGGCCACTCTTGGCTACATACCCGGGAGAAATGAAAACACACGTCTGCGCAAAGACCTGTTTCTAGTAGCTTTACTCAAATTCACCAAAAATCAAAACACCTCAAATGTCCATCCACTAGTGAACAGATAAACAAATTGTGGCCTATGATACAATGAAATACAATTCAGCAAAAAAAAAAAAGGAATAATGCTTGGTACAAGCTACATCATGAATGAATCTCAAATTGATCACAATGAGTGAAATAAGCTGAATGATTAAAAACCCAATTAAAATTTTGAAGAAAGGATTTGAATAGATCTTTCTCCAAAGAAGATATGTGTGGCCAAGAGCCCATGACAAGATGCTCAATATTGTCACTCATCAGGGAAATGCAAATCAAAACAACAATGAGCGAGTACTTTACACCCACTAAGATGGATGCAGTAAAAAGGACAGACAAGAATAAGTATTGTCAAGGTTGTGAAGAAATTGCAACCCTCATACGCTGTAGGATTAGAAAACAGTGCGGTCACATAGGAAACTGGTTTGGAGTTTCCTCAAAATATTAAGCACAGAGTGATCATTTAACCCAGCAATTCACACCTATGTTTATGCTCAAGGACGTGAACATTTGTCCACACATGCAAAAATGTACGGGAATATTCAGAGCGTATTACTCATAATGTCCAAAAAAGTGAAAACAACTTAAAAGCATCTCAGCTGATAACTAGGAAAATCAAAGTGGTATATCCATCCAATGGCATATTACTTAGCAATAAAGTAGTGAAGCTCAGACGGATGCCCCAGCCTGGACGAACCTTGAACAGTGTGCTACCTACAGGGAGCCCGTCACGAAAGACCACATGCTGTATGATTCCATCTGTGAACTGTCCAGAACAGGCAAGTCCACAGAGAGAGAAAGCAGATGATTAGTGGTTGCCAGGCGCTGGGGCATCAGATCACAGAGACTGGCTGCTAAGGGATATGGATTTCTTGAAGAGTGATCAAAATGTCCTAAAATTAGGTTGAGGTGATGGTTGCACAGCTCTGAATATACTAAAAAAAGGTTGAATCATACACTTTACATGGGTGGGTTGCATAGCATGTGAACTATATCTCAATAAAGCTGCATAAAAACGTTGTATGTTCTACTTATTTTTAAATTTTCCAAAATTAAAATGATATAAAGTAAAAGAAAAAGGTACATTCAACTCCTCTTCTGCCACCCCCATGCGTGTAATTTTATTCCAATCTTCTCCTCAAAGAGACAGAGAAACAGAGAAACAGACACACAAAGGCCGACAGAGAGACGGAGAGACGGGATCCAGAGAGCTGTCGGCACATAATTGTATTTATTTATATGCAGATGAATAAATAAAATGTAAATAATTTTGCTTACTCTTCGCTGTACTCAGGTTGGCATCCGTTCCTCACATCTGGGCATCGGTGACCCATAAACTATGTCAAAGCTCCACCCATTCTGACCCAGAACTTGGCACATCTTCAGATTCACCCGAAAACATGCATCTCTGCAAAAGCACTGCTGAACAATAAATTGTTGCCACAAATGTGGTCAGGAAGTAAGAGGGCAGCACGAATGAGAAAAGGAGACAATAGTAAAAACAAGCCCCAAAGAGCCTTAACTCTTTCTTTCGATCCACCGATCTCTCTTTGTCCAGAATGTCATGTAAGGGAAAGGGATGATTTGAGGGAAAGGGACAAAAGTAAGGAAGGAACTTCCTTCCTAATCACTCCTCTGCAGAGCTTCCCTAATGTTTTCCCCATTCTTAGGCTTTTTCCCTTGAAAAGTTGCAGTTTATTATTACCTCCTTTGAAACTCAACTTCCCTGTCCCGTTGGAATCCAGATGACAGGTGACATCTTGACAGTAGGTTCTTGCTCTTATTCTTATTTATCATCACTATTATTTAGATGCCAATATGTGCCAGTGACATTCATTACTTACCATTTATGAACATACACTGAGCCCAATAAATCATTAAATGTTCACTGAATGAATAAGGGAATGAATGGGTGGGTGGGTGGAAAGAAGGACTGTCTGCTCTTAAAATCTGTATAAAGTAACATTATTAGTAGTAATAACTAATTTTATGTTGCCATTTCTTCCTGGCTCAAACTGCACTGGACGAGAAGTATCATCATCCATAGCGAACATGTATGGAGCATCTCTTGGAAGTAGGGATCCATTGTCACCCCATTCCTTTACATCCTCAGCACCTGCTACAGTGTCTGGCTTACAGTAGGCACTCCATAAATGCTCTTGGAGTGAGCATTTGTTTCCAGTGAAACAGTCATCATTTCAGCTTCATCAAAACCACAAAAACATGAACATTCAAATGGTTGAGTTACCCATACTTGTTGAGGAAGCTCCAAATATTGTTGATAAAATGCCCTTTGCTAAGACTTGAATTCTTTCTTGTGAATTATGCAGGTGATCTTAGGTCAGAAAGGGAGTAAATAGTTATTTGTTGTCCTATAATAATAATATCCTATTCCCAACTGATGAAGGTGATTGAGCTAAACATAAGATGGACATTAAACATTTTTAAAAATACAATTTATAGATTCTAATAATACTTTCTATGTAGTGGTTTTCAAGATAGCTTAGGATTGTATATCAAGACACTAAAAATGTGTCATTATAGAAAGACAACCCAATTAAAAATGAGCAAAGGCTCCTAGTAGATGCTTTCCCAAAAAAGATACACAAATGCTCAGTAAGCACATGGGGAGATGCTCAGCGATGAGGGAAACGCAAATCCGACACACAATGAAATACTGCTTCATACCTACTAGGAGAGGTAAAATAAAGAAGACAACAGGATGTGGAGGAAATGGAGCCCTCACGAATGGCTGGCACCAATGCACCCACGTGGGGGCCCACACCAAGCCTACTCTCCTCACTCTGGCCCCAAAAGGCAGACGATCTTTCCTGCTTCATCTTGTTTTCCAACTTACTAATCCTCTGTCATGCTCTTTCGGGATCTTCCAGGACCACTTTACTTTCCAAAGTGACATCTAACTTATTATTTGTGTTAAGAAGTCTTTTGAGGGGGTGCCTGGGTGGTTCAGCCAGTTGAGCACTGGACTCTTAGTTTGAGCTCAGGTCATGATCTCATGGGTCATGGGATCGAGCCCTGTGCCGGGCTCTACACTCTGTAGGGAGTCTGTTGGAGATTCTCTCTCTTTGCCCCTACACTGGCTCTCTCTCAAATAAATAAATCACTCTTAAAAAAAAAAAAAAAGGTCTTTTGATAAGGGTGGCCCACCTGTCATTACAAGATCTAGGTAAATGCATTAAGTAGGGGTGATACTTTTAACCAAAGAAACTGGGAGCAGTAGCTTTAAGGACCAGTGACACCTTGCGCTATCTTAAATCACATTCCTCCTCCTTCCTTCCGAGTTGGTCCAGTGGCAAAAGGAAAAAGACTAGAGACAGAAAAATAGTCTTAAAAGGAGTGTCTGTTACACTCTTAAATGTTCCTTGACCCATGCCATGGTCAAATTCTAAGGTTTTACATGAGCTTCAGACCAGCGGTAGCTATAAGAAACTTTTTGATATGTTTATGTGTCTTGGGCAATAGATATGAAGAAGTTGAGTCAAAATTATCATCTGCAATAAAAACAGCCCAGGGTGAGGAGGGCTTTGTAAGCTGGTGCACATTGCAGCTGCTGGAATAAGCACATACGATAGAAAATCCTTTTAGAGGCCTCCTAAAACACTCTGTAAGATATGGAGCATTTGTTTTGGGACCAGGTCCGTTTTCAGTTCACGTAATTATATTTTGTGGACCTAATATTCTTGATGCCGTTTCAATTTTAGAATTTACTCTTGGCATCTTCACCCTGAGCAAAAATCGTAACAGACAGGGGCGCTGTACCCTGACACAGAGGGGCTTTCTGCTCCTCACCCGGCCCTGGCTGACCTTCGTCACTGCCGCCTGCAGACAATGAACATTTCATCAACACACACCGGCTGCTTTTTTGGTAAGTCGCACACATGGAAAATATTAATAATTTTCCCACAGTTTGTCCTACTCCTGCACCTACAATTTTCCTGTGCCTTTATCCTTCAGTGTTAAGGCATCTGTGCGCAATTAAAGTTTACTGCATTAAAGTAGACTGGACCATAGCATGGGGGAAAATACACTAATTGATAGAGATTTCAGCTTGGCTTCAACCATCCTAAAATTTTAACTCATAGAGACATTTCATTTTTCTAAGCTGGACATTCTGCCGAGATAAATGGAGACAGATGGCATCACCCAGGAGCTGGTTATCCTGATGAAAGATCTCAGGGACTCACCGCTGTAAGCAACTGTGACCCCTGACTTCACGCATGCAGACAGTTTCCAGGAGAGAGACAGCAGCATGTTACCACAGCTGTTCCTGTGATGGGGGCGCGGGAAGGGCCTCTGCGATTATTTTCTGTTTAAATCCTGCAAACCATTAGTTCAGATATGAAAGGCGGATCGTGTGACTCTGATGTATTCTCATCTCTTCGAGGCATCAGCAGGAGCCACATTCTGGTGCAGCAATGTTAGCATCCAGCACCGTTCGGTCCGAATTGTCTCAGACGTAAACCCTTATCATGTCATGTCATGTATGTTAAGAGCCCAGTCAAGTTTGTTGTGTCAGGTAATTTATGATCAACAGACAGTAAAGGTAATGAAAATGGGGAGATGTTAAAAAATAAAAACCACTTGGCCCCTGTGTCTGTCAGGTTATTCAAGTAGAAAATCAATGTCTGGAACCGTTTTCCTGACACAGGAAAAACATTCCAATGAGCAATGATAAATTGGAAGGTGAAAACAAAGTCTCTTATCTCTACATAGACTAAAAAGTACTTGACAATGATGCTTACATTCTCTGTGTGTGTTCAGATAAGGAGAGTGTGATTGGTGTCCCTTGGAATCCTCCACTGAGTGTTTTTGCCTCATTCTGAATGAATATTTGTTCAGAATCCAGATACCACAGATTAACATCATAGAAACAGACGTATACAGAAGGTGGTGGAGTTGACAAGAGTGAGGTCGTTTTAGAGGGGTCTGAGAGAGGAGTGGGAGAAACAGCACATTTGGATATCCGTTGGAATTTTTATTTTTTAATAGCCCAGCCTGGTAAAAACTTTAAATGCATGAGGATGGAAATTAACTAGAGTGGTCAGTTCCCTTCAATACTGAAAAAAAGGTGTATCCATCACCTGGCAGATGAGAATTCAATGTGAAATGAAACATGAAAGTTAAAATAATTAGCACATGGGACGTTAAAGTTAATTACCATTCTACTCATTTAGAGTGCAGATAATGAACAAAGCAGTGTAGTTAAAACTATTTATCAAATTGAACATAGACAATAAAATACCTATTTACTGGGTGATAATATTTTCATCAATGCTACCAACCAAAATACTTGTCCTCTCTTTTGCCTAGAAAACAGTAAAAATAGTATTACTGATAGAAGCTTCTGCTTCTTCATCTGTAAAATGAGAATAACAGTATCACAAGCCATTGTTGTGAAAATTAGACTAATTATATGTATTCTGGGCGCATACTTGGTGCCCTGTTGTGGGCTTTCTTTGCCTTGCCCCGACCAGCTGATAGCACCCCTTCCCACATTCTGAGACCTTCCCGTTAGCACGCTGCCTAGCCCCGACGTATGCAGGTCACTCCCTCAACCTCTCCCACCCCTGGTTTGCTCGGCGGTCAGATCTGAGCCACATTTCAAGGAACTAAGTTGTTAAACATGTTGAATTGGACCTTTCCAGTCAGAATTTCTGTGGAGTAGTAGAGCATGCAGGCCACGGTAAAGATTCGAATGGGGTCTTTTACTGAATGTAGTGTAAGTCACTGGAAGCTCGTGTGATTTATGCTTTTGACATATTACTTAAGAAACCTGTAAAGTAATAGGCTGCAAAGGGTTAGAACACAAGCGGAGTAGTATAGATTTTAAGGATCCCCATGTTCTAAAGAGATATGTTAGCCAAGAAAGCCATGTGCAAGACAAGAAAGTCCTTTGGAGAGGCCTCCCATCCAGGCAAAGGGTGTATTTCCCTCTCATTCAAGCCAGGTAAAGGGGAATATGACATTTACCCTATAACCTATAAGAGACACAGAGACTGGGTACTTGACCTTTATCCAGAAAGGTTATGAAAGCAAGAGGTTGGCCGAAGGTATCCATGATAGATGGGCTTCCTGGAGAGTGGCCTGCCAGGAGCTCTCCATGGGCCAGACTGGTCACCATGGGCCACCATGAAAGAGCTTGACAGAGGGGACGTCGAGGGAAAGAGTATGTGAGGTACACCCCAGGACGGAAATTTCTTCATTTTCAAAGTAGGAGCATCAACACGGGATTGCAAAGGCACTGGTCAAGAAGGATCTTAACTCTCCCACCCCTCTCCTCTCCTCTCCTCTCCCTCCAATCACCCCAGAAGGGCCAGAGGAAACAGAGCTAAGGAAAAGAGCAAAGAGAAAAAAAGCAAACTATATTTTCTTCCTCACTATAGGTTCATGGTCCAGGCCAGAAGATAGGTGAAAAAGAGACAGAGTTTCAGTTGCATGAGAACCTGAAGCTTTGGTTTAGTTCAAATGCATGAAATTCTATCAATATGTGAAATCGACCAGAAATTTGCTGGAGCTTTTGTTTCGTGGGGGGTTGGGGGGGGGGAGGCCATATGTCAGGAGCCAGGAAGAGCTGTTTCCTTATTCACTATTCAGAGCCCAGATCATTCAATAAACCTGTTGTGAGCATTAGTGTTTCATGTTTCCTTAATATATTTTCTCCCCCACTAGGTTTTCAATGCTTAAAACGAATGCTTGGAGGGGTTCTTGAGAAACGCTTTGCCCCCAGCACAGCATCCCCAAAAGAGAGCTGTTCCTCCTGTATTTCTGCCACGTGTTTGCTTTATACATTCATTTATGCACTATTTTCACTTAACTCATATTTATTAATATCTTACCATGCATACATGAAGGGAGGGAAAAGCATGGGCTCTTGTAATCATAATTTTCCTGGTTTGAGTAGTCTCCCCCCACACCTGTGAAAACTCCACAGGATACTTAACCTTTTGGCACTTGAGTCTTCTTATCTGGAAAATGTAAGTAATAATGCTGTTAGCATCAAATGAGATAACCCATGCAAAAAAAAAAAAAAAATTGTAAATGTTCTCTCTGATCGTGGGAACTCAGAAGCAGTTAAAACCAAAAGAGCTGAAAGAAGAATATTCTAGGCAGAGAGAACAGCAAGTACAACCGTCTGGATGAGGGAGTGGTTCTGCCTGTTAGAGGAACAGGAAGAGGGCGTGTGTTGCTGTCTATCAAACCACCCCAAAATTTGTTAATGTTTTTAGACAGTTCAAAACATTAATAGTTTTAAACTATTAATGTGGCTCACCTTTACTGTGAGTCAACAACTTGAACAAGTCAAGATGGACCGTACTTGTTTGGTC
The DNA here is from genome assembly GCF_054177405.1 of Leptonychotes weddellii. NCBI lineage: Eukaryota > Metazoa > Chordata > Mammalia > Carnivora > Phocidae > Leptonychotes > Leptonychotes weddellii. The sequence goes on from NC_138376.1 coordinate 127,671,166, forward strand.
TCAACTGGGCTCACTCTCGCGTCGGTGGTCAGCCACTGGGTCTGCCAGGGGCTCCTTGCTCTGGGGCTGGCGCAGCTGCCGCAGTATGCCTCTGCTCCACATGGTCTCTCATCCTCCAGCCAGCAGCCCTCAACATCTCTCCCACCACGTTCCTTTACTCGAGCTGGTCACAAGGCCAACCCAGATTCACGGAGTAGAGAAACAGCCTTTGTCTCTTGATGGGAGAAGCTTCCAAGTCACATTGCAAAGAGTCACAGATCTGGGAATGTAAATATTCCGGGCTCTTGTTGCCATCTGGACCACGGTGGCTGACGCAGTGAGTGCCTTGAGAGAGATGGGAAGCCACTAGGTGGGTCAGAGCATGCAGGCCACGGTAAAGATTCGAATGGGGTCTTTTACTGAATGTAGTGCAAGTCACTGGAAGCTCATGTGATTTATGTTTTTGACATATTACTTAAGAAACCTGTAAAGTAATAGGCTGCAAAGGGTTAGAACATAAGCAGAGTGGTCATTCACAAGTAACTGCAGTAATACAGACAATATTTGGTGGTATCTTGGATGAACAGCTGGGGAGCTGGAGAAATTTCAGCTAATCAGGAAATATAATTAGAGCTAATAAGACTTGCTGATGTGTAAACTCTAGGCATTATGGAAGCAGAGGAATCAAGCAGGACACGTAGAGCTTCAGGTGCTGGGGAGATTATAGTACTCTTTACAGAGAAGTGGAAAAGTGGACAAGGGACGAATTCAGTGAGGCAATTCAAATTCCATTTTGCACACATGAAGTTTGTGATTTCCATTATTCATCCATATGGTGACATCAAGCAAGCAATTAGATACGAGTCTAGACGTCATCAGGTGTTGAGAGCTAGATTCATCAGCACACTATGGTATTCTAAAACATGGAAACATATTTGATCACCCATGGAAAGAATATAGGTAGAGAATGGGGTCCAGGACAAAATCTCGTAAAAATCAAATATTTAGAAGTTATCTGGAAGGTGAGAAGACAGCAAGTAAGACAGGAGTATCCCAGACAATCATCAGGTAGGTACAAACAAGAGATAATCTCAGCACCTTGGCGCTTGATGTTGACATGTTGGGCTGGGTCATTCTTTGTTATAGGGGGTTTGCTGGCCTCTATCCCCTGGATAGAGTACCTCTCCCCATCTGTGACAAAAAAAAATGTCTCTAGACATTACCAAGTAACACCCTGGGGACAAAAATCACCCCCGTTGAGAACCACTGCTCCAGAAAACAAACCAAAAAAGCTGTGAGCTGCATCAGGTCATACTCAACAGCCCAGTGCATGGTGGAGAGGGAGTGAACAGCCAGGGGCTTAGTCAACAGGGAGATCATGGTGACCCTGATGGCATGGTTCTGGTCCTGAGGCTGGCAGGCTCAAGAAAGGAAGAGCTAATATTTCAGTCTGTGAGATAACAGGAAATATAAACTTTGTATGGTGACAGGCCATAACTACACTCATTGTGGTGAGCCCTGCATAATGTAGAGAATGGTCTTATCACTATGTTGTACACCTAAAACTAATAAAACTTTGAATGTCAAATATACACCAATTTAAAATTTTTATAATTAAAAAAAGAAAAAGATATATATATGGCCCAGAGCTCCCGAAACCCTTGTAAATTCCTCACGGATAAGAGCACTAGAACAGGGGCACCTGGGTGGCTCAGTCATTAAGCGTCTGCCTTCGGCTCGGGTCATGATCTCAGGGTCCTGGGATCGAGCTCCGCATCGGGCTCCCTGCTCAGCAGGAAGCCTGCTTCTCCCTCTCCCACTCCCCCTGCTCGTTTTCCCTCTTTCGCTGTCTCTCTCTGTCAAACAAAAGAAAGAGCACTAGAACAAAAGACCCATCTTTTGTTCTAATGAGGCGACTCTAGGTGGCCACCTGGACAAGAGCTGGGCGCCAGAAAGAGCAGCCATGATGTGGAGGTTGGACTGTTTGGCTCCACCCCTCACACCACACTTCTCCTAGGAGGACAGGGGGGCTGGAAATGGAGTGAATAACTGATCGTGTCTACATGAGGAAGCCTCCGTGAAACCCTAAGAGTATGGAGTTCTGTGACCTTCCAGGCTGGCAATGCACACCCACACACTGGGACAGTGACGCCCCCAGCTCCAGGGGGACAGAAGCTCCTGCACTCGGCACCTTCCCAGACCTCATCCTATGTATCTCTCCGTCTGGCTGTTCCTCTGTATCAACCGGTAAGCATAAGTAAGCATTCCCCTGAGTTTTGTGAGCTGCTCTAGCAAATTAAGCAAATCCAAGGAAGGGCTCACTGGAACCTCTGATCTAGAGCCAGTTGGTCCGAAACTTAAGGCTGGAGTCTGAAGTGGGGGAGGGGAGCAGTGCTTTGGGGCCGAGCCTTCCCCTGTGGGATCTGACGTTACCTCCAGGTAGACAGTGTCAGAACTGAGCTGAGTTGCCGACACCCAGCTGGTGTCCCAGAGACTTGCTTGGTGTGCGGAAAAACCTCCACACATTTGGTAACCAGACTGTCAGTAGTGAAGTGTTTCCTGTGAATAGTAAAGGGGACTCACAGGAAAGAAACACGCTGAGGAAGAACTGGGTTTTTCCAGACCTAGGAAGGAAAAAAACAGGAGGTTTTTTTGGACTGCCTAAAAGCAAGAGAAAAATAATTTCTTACCTTGAAGACAGTCAGACGGGAGGAATTCCCTCTTCCTGGTAGGCCAGTCCATTCTTTTGTTCTATTCATTCTTCAGCTGATTGGATGGAGCCCACCCACATGGTTGGAGGCCATCTGCATTGCTCAGTCTACAAAGTCAAATACTAATCTCATCCAGAAACCCCTTGCAGACACACCAGAATAATGTTGGACCAAAGACCTGGGGACCTCATTGCCCAGTCATGTTGACACATAAAATTAACCGTCACAGGTGTCATGGGAAAAAAAAAAAAAAAAGCCCAGGAGCCTCATCTTTAGTCTCTCCTATTTAGCCATGGGTACAGCTGGCTGAGAGCTTCACGATGTGGGACCCAGGGACGGGACAATGTGAGGACAAAGTCACCACTTAGGTCTCATCCAACCTCCATTCTTGACTTATTGCTCCAACCCAAATATTCAAGTGACTTGATATTGGTATATTATTATAATTACATGAGCTTCTTCAGCTACCTGTAATGTCAGACTTATCCAGCAGAAACATGCTTCTACTCAGGGAAGTGCGCCAGTTGGTAATTATGACATGGACAATTCCCCAAAGTTACAGGCATCTAAAAATATGCCATCCAGAATAAATCAGAGGAGGCAAGAGACTCCCTATAGGGTCTATTCCACTTGAAGCTTTTACAATTATGCAGTCATAATCTGAGCATGCATGTGCCTGGCCATTGCTCCCTATCTCTGGGATTGACCAGATTTCCCTTCTGTCCACTTATTTCCCTTGTTCTCACTGCACCTGTGAGAGTTCTTGTCTCTCCTCACTCTGGTTTCACCTAGCAAGCTCAGACTCAGCTTTCCATTTGGAAATTGTGCCCCAAGTAATTAATGGCAACCCACAATAAGCTTATCTCAAATTAAATGTCCCTCCATGTCATAAATATAAGGCTGAGAGTCAAAGATGTTCCTCCTACCCAACCAGGTCCACTGGGACCTACAACCACCAGGTCAACCTTGCCAGGCTTCCCACCAGGGAGGGAGACTCAGGAAATCAATAATATACTTGTTTCAAGCTGAAGATAGCTTCTGCAACTTCATCCATACTCTTTGCCCACTTGGTTTTGTAATCAACTTATAGTTTCAGCAGATGGAGTCAGGCTGCAAACCTTTTTCTCCATAAGAAACAGGCTGGCCCAAATTAGATGCAGATGATGGTCATGGCATTGTTAGCCCATGTCCTATCCCCAGAGAGTTGACACCCTGAAAATAGTGAGAAAAATGTGTTTGTTTCACACTGAGCTTGCACTGAGTTGTTCATAACCAAACCTACTCTCCCTGACTCCTCTCTCTCATTCCCTACATCCTGTCCACCCTCCCTTCCTATTCATGTGTTTCTTCTCATAGGACTGACCATCTTCTGACAAGATAGAACTTAAAGATAGCATTTTTTCTGTTACTTTCTGTCTTCAAATCCCCACCACCCCCATTAGAATGTGAACTCCAGTGGGCAAGAATCTTTGTTGTGTTTCCTGATGAATCCCATGTGCCAAGAACTGTGCCTGGAGCCCAACTGGTGTTCAGTGTATGTCACATGAATGAATCGGATTCTCCCTACAGGCAATCTGGGGGGGGAGAGGGAAGAAACAGACCGATCCAGGTTCCTGGATTCTCCTTCCTCTTAGAGAAAAGCAGGAAAGCCGAGGAACTTCGCCTCCGACGCCCTTCCTTGTCTTATCCCTCCTCCTGACTTCTGACTTCACCTTTGCTTCCAATTCTAATTTGATTAACTGGCTTTAATCCAACTATCTCCCCAGAATCTGTTTTCTCTTTATTCATACTTGAGTGACAATCAGTCATGTTGCATTTTTTAAATTATGGTTTCTATCTTTATACCTCCATTTCTAAACCATCTCAAACCTCTTTTGCTATATTACCTTTTTAATTCTCAATTTACGACACTGGCCTCTGATACCCAGTTCACATATGTCTTGATTAGAAGAAATCAAGCAGGCTGCTCGGCGCTACACTGTAGCAATGTAACAGTGGGTTACATCACTCTACCAGCTGAATCAGAGCCAAACCACAGAGCCGTCTGGATCAATTTCAGAACTTTTTCTCCAACAGTGGGTGGCACCACACTGGTTTTGAGTGTGTCTTTGCCACGCCCACATCGCTACCTGATTGCAGTACCGCGGACTCAGTTTGCAGTAACTTACTACAGACACACACAGGTGCCCCCACCTCTGTGTGTAGACTGTGCTATACTTTGCTGTCAGAATATTCATTTGTGGGGCACCTGGGTGGCTCAGTCGGTTAAGCATCTGCCTTCAGCTCAGGTCATGATCTCAGGGTGCTGGGATGAAGCCCCACATCGGGCTCCCTGCTCAGCGGGGAGCCTGCTTTTCCTTCTCTCTCTACCTGCCGCTTCCCCCTGCTTGTGTTTTCTCTCTTTCTCCTGCTCTCTCTCTCTCTCTATCTCTGACAAATAAATAAATAAAATCCTTAAAAAAAAATGAATACTCATTTGAGAACCTCTTTTGATCCAAAACTGGCAACAGTCTGGTTCCGTGACTTCCATTCATTGATTTTCTTGGGTACGTAGTTTCTCACACTACCTGAGAGATTGTTTTAAAAAAGAGAAAGAACTTCTTCTCAAAAGATGGAGTGCTGAGGATTGATGACACCACCTTCTTGTCTACCATGTTATCCCGTATTTGTCAAACCCACTGAAGTAGAATGCATATCATTTGTTGTTTCAAGATATTCTATTTTTTTCCTCAACACAGTTCAGGGAAATCTCGGAGCAAAGGAGATACAGATGAGGAGAGTCACAGGCGTTCACTCCTATGTGACTTATTTCATCCCGATGAAAGTTTAAACATTAAGTAGGTCTGTTTGAGTCTTCCTTTTCAAATCTATCAGTCAATCACTATGGTGCTAAAGAGCTCTAGGAAACTGAAAAGATAGTATACATGTTTTTTGTTGTCAAGACCCATAATCCAGTGAAAAGCATAAAGCATGTTTTCATGAAAAGTTACCTTTTTTGTAAACAGTCAAGTTGATATACTACGACTCAGAGAAAAAGGAACAACTTTCGTCTACACTGGTTAGGACTGAGGTCATCAGAATGGAAGAGATGGGGGTCTGTGTCTCAAAAATTAGCTCTGCTTGATCAATGCCATGGAGGAGAGCGAGGGCTCACAGAATTAGAGCAGAAGAGCAGAGACGGCAAGGCTCAGTGGGCAAATGTGCCCAGATGGCTGTGTGGGGTCATAGGGCTCATTAACTCATCCATTCATTTATGAATCCACTAGTTCAGTAAGTTTCTTACTGAATGATTTAATATGCAGGACCCTGTGTGGAGTGGGTGCAGAGAATATAAGGCTGAGCCGCAGAAGAATTCTTGCCCTCAGGGTGCCTGGGTGGCTCAATCGGTTAAGTGTCTGACTTCGGCTCAGGTCATGACCTCAGGGTCCTGGGATCGAGCCCCATGTTGGGCTCCCTGCTCATCGCGAAGTCTGCTTGTCTCTCTCCCTCTTCTCCTCCCCCTCCTCCCTCCTCATCCTCTTCTCTTCTCGCTCAAATAAATAAAATCCTTTTAAAAAATTTTAAAAGAATCCCTGCCCTCCTAGAGCTTACATTTTAGTGAAGGAGACAGAGCTGAACAAGTCTCATACGAAGGCTCTGTGGCATGAAGAGCACACTGTGTTCTTTTTTATATATATATTAATTGTCATTTGAAATGATATTTTGAATATATTGGGCTAAATACGATTATGTAATTAAAATTAATTCATCTTGATGACAAAGTCAGTGGAGTGGCTGCAGGGGGACAAGCAAGGGTTAAGCAGCACAGAGCGAGGTGTGGTACCCAGCAGGGCTTCACCTTCCTCGGGGATGGGGCTTGCAGGACACTGCAAGGAGCCGGACTTTACCCTGAGTGTCCTTGGCACACTGTGGGGTGTTCTAAGCCAGAAAAGGACATAATGAACTTATTAGTGCTGATGTGTGGGGAAAGAATGGAGGGGGCATATACGGAAGCCAAGAAACCCAGAGGAGAGAGGCTGACTCTCTGAAGTGCTTTCCCGAGAAATGGCCATGGTTTTGGTGCTAAGAGGGATCCTTGATAATATTCCAGGAGAATGTTTAGCCATTTTTATTCTTATGGGAAATATCTATATCTTATGGGAAATATCTTCTCTGTGTTTAAGTCACAGAGAAGGAGCAGCAGGGAGGCAGAAAGTTGAGATAAAAGACGAAAGGAAAAATTAAAAGACTAAAATCCTGAAGGACATGGAGATGCCAAGTGGAAGGGTTTGCCTTGGAAAGGAGGACTCTTCTTGCTCTGAGATGTATGGAAGGGTAGACAGATATCTGGCTGAGGACATGGTACATGCAGAAAGCAGAATGCAGTGAGTGGCGTGTTCCAGGAAGACTCTCCATCTCTTCCCAGCACTGTGCGGGCCCTGTGACGAGGCAGACAGTCTGCCCATGGTTCCCAAAGAAGGTGTCCAAATATGCTGAAGATCAGTGGACCAGGACCATCAGAATTTGAAGAGGGCAACATAATCAGATGGTGAGGATCGGGAAGGGAAGGAACTGTTACGGAATCGTGGTGGGATAACCTTCTTGAAGCACAGAGGAGAGCTGAGAGTCTGACAGTTGTTCTCCTTTCTCAGAGTGTCCAGAAATATGGAAAGGGGACCCTCGATGAGAGGGATGCTCCAGAGAGTGAGGTTAGCATGGCCTGGCCGGTTTGGGATTGGAGTGGAGCCAAGAACTAGCAAATTCCAGATGTGAGACAAAGTCGGGGCTTCTAAGGCCAAGTCCAGTCTCCTTCCACAAGTTGATGCCTGTAGCAGGAATTATATGCTAACTGAGTGAGTTAGAAGATTTGTAAATAAAGCAGCGTTAGCCTGAGGGGGTCCTATGAGGAATAAAGAATTTACCCACTGGAGTTCATGAAATTGGCCAACCCTAAATTCCCTTTGGAAAATTGCCATAATTGGGGGCGTCTGGGTGGCTCAGTCGTTAAGTGTCTGCCTTCGGCTAAGGACATGATCCCGGGGTCCTGGGATTGAGCCCTTCATCGGGCTCCCTGCTCAGCGGGGAGCCTGCTTCTCCCTCTCCCACTCCCCCTGCTTGTGTTCCCTCTCTCTCACTATGTCTCTCTCTGTCAAAAAAATAAAATCTTTAAAAAAAAAAAAAAGGAAAATTGCCATGATTGGCTCCATAGGACTCTGACTTAGACAGTAGTCAGTCTCCCTGGCAAGACAAAACTGAGCCAAACAAAATAGGGGGTTCCAAAATTGCACTCCCCTGTTCATCTTTACCACAACTGGATTCTTCTGAACTCTCTGTCCCTCTCTCTTGTTCACCAATTTTTCAAGCCCTGTTTCTTCCATTTCTGTCCCCAATTTTGCTACTCCCTAACAATCTGGAACTAGCACATCTCTCTGGAGAGAAGCCAGACCCCCCCAAGTTCTCATCGCTGGACCACTGTTTTAGAAAAACAGCACATCTGTGAATTGACTTCATTTCCTTGCCCCAAAACTACAGTGATGTGGGGGGAAGAAAGGGTTTTATAGACTTAGCTGATGATCACTCTCAATAAGGGGGAAATCAATTGGCTCCATAAAGATTTTCGAGTAAAAGTCTTGCTGGGATAGTTCAGGCACGACATTAAGGAGGTAACAACATGGCTCCTCAAGCCACCAGTGAGGAAACCCTCATACCCTCCAGCTGAGTATTACAGGGTCAGAGAACCATTTCAGCCTGGTTTATACCATGTTTAATTCTTCTGCCATCTTGGGGCACCTGGGTGGCTCAGTCAGTTGGGCGTCTGCCTCCGGCTCGGGCTGTGGTCTCCGAGTCCTGGGAGGGAGCCCTGTGTCTGGCTCTCCACTCAGTGGCGAGTCTGCTTCCTCGCCCTCTGTATTCTCTCTCGTTCTCGCTCTCTCTCAAATAAATAAGAATCTTTCAAAATAATAAAATCTCTTTAAAAAAAAGTATTCTGCCATCTCTTTGAAACTCAGTCATTCTTATAACATTGCTGTCTCATCTTCGTTCAATCTAAAAATGCGGCTTTCTGGAAATGGTACTAGATAGATACAGATCAGAAGGCGGCACGGGAGGTGTGGTGGATTTGGCGGTGTGTGGCTCTGTTAAGTGGAGTCCACTTAGTACTGGAAAAGGAAAGGACTAAATTAGAATCGTGGTTGGCAGAAACAGTCCCCCATCTGGCACTGTAATTACATACTACCTTGACCTGCAACAGTCCTTGCTGTTCCAAGTGCTAAGATTGGGGCGGGGGGGGCAGAGGGGGCCTGTTTAACAGATACATTATTTAAAATATCTTCTTTACCTTTTTGAGAAACCAACTGTATAAAAATATATTTTAATCTGGCTCTCTCTGTCACAGGGAAGCGAAACTTCCAGTCGCCTGATGAACTTGACCACTTTACGGCTGGAATGAACGCACAAGCTCTGTATGCCTATTTTCACCCATGACATCAGACATTATTTCAAGTAGGACACTGTTTCAGTACCCTCTTATGTGACCTCGTTCCTGAGCCTTTTTTTTTATTTTAAGGGTCAGTCTTAGTTGCTGCTGACATGCGGCATTTTCAAAGACTCAAAGTGGTCTTTATTACAACCCTTGACTTCACCTTCTATGCCAACAGGAAATTTTATACAACTCTAATCTGCCCTATTAGAACACTAATAGGGAAGCTGCGCCCAGGCATGATTTCATACTGCCACCTACTGGCAAGAAAAGATTCTGTTCCTCTTCTCATTTCATTTATTTCTTTCTGTTCTTAAAAGATTTTATTTATTTATTTGACAGAGAGAGGCACAGCGAGAGAGGGAACACAAGCAGGGGGAGTGGGGGAGGGAGAAGCAGGCCTCCCGCTGAGCAGGGAGCCCGATGCGGGACTCGATCCCAGAACCCCGGGATCATGACCTGAGCCTAAGGCAGACGCCTAACAACTGAGCCACCCAGGCGCCCCTATTTTTTTCTGTTCTAACACTGCTCTGTTTCCCTTAACACCATAAGGATTTAGCTTTATCTTTCTACTTAAAACCACAAGTTGGATTTATAATCAAATTAAAATCACCGTTTCAATCTCTGCTAGTCAAAATCTGTAAGATCTTGGCACTGGGGTGGGCAAATCAGGGAGGCAAGCCTGGAGCTCTGTTTTTATTTCAAATGCAACATTGTAGCCATTTTTTTGTGTTTTCACAGGGCCTGCCCTCCCCTTCATCCAAACCGTCCAAGAGCCACGCCTTCCCTCTGGTCTCCTGTCCCGGACCCCACATTGTCCCAGCTGTAACTTAGACCCCGAACCAACCTTTAACTCACCTCAAAGGGCTGCCGCACTCACCCACAGCCGAATAACCTGATTGCTCTGAGACAGACAGTGACACTGATTGTCACTATATAACAAGGGCCTTATGTACATTTCATGGGAACCACAAGCTCAAATTAGCCTGTCAGAATTTCACTATTCCTCATGCCAGTGTGTCAAGTGACACAATTAGCTCAAGAGAATAAAGAAAAGGCTTGTCAGAGCCCTCAGCGCATCTCTCTTCTCTGAGTTCCTTCCTTTTCCGGGGTGCCTGATTTAATTCAAATTCTTTTCATGCTTGAAGCGTGTGTGTGTGTGTGTGTGTGTGTGTGTGTTACCCTTCAAACTTCAAAACGATCACACAGGAAAGAGTTAGGGTAAAATGGGTGTGTTTCACAAGGGCCCAAACACATGTTCCCCCTCTTACTTACCTTTTGCAAATGAGAATTGATCAAAGGCCGAATCCTAGCCCTTTGTGAGAAAAACAAAGTATGCTGAAAAGAAGGATGTGAACCTGGAAAGATCACAGCTCAAGGAATACCGACCAACCCTGTGTGATTAATACCCACCAAACCCAAAGGCTTCGGGACCAGCAAGAGGTGGCATTTCTCGGGCAGCAAGAAAACAGAAATAAGTTTGTATTTAATGCTGAATCAGAAGAAGGGTCCCTTCGGTGCCTTGTTCTACCTCCAGAAAAGAGAGTGTGATGTTGGGTCCTTCCAGGGAAAGCTGAAATACATGCTCCCCTAAAGCATTGCCCGGAACAGACCAGCTGAGGTGGGGAACGTTTCCCAAAAGATGCACATTCACTCCCCCAGTGATAATTGGATTGTTTCAGATTCTCATCCCAAGGCTCGTGAGGAGAGCTCTTCAAATATTGGAGGAATATGCCCCAAAGATATGCCTTTCGCAGAATCACAGAGACTTGAACGGGCTCTGCGCCACTGTTTCCCAGCCTTGGGCTCATAGGGGAGCCGCAGATTCCCTCCCACTCAACCTCCCCAGGCACCCAGAGGAGGTGGAGGGAGACCAAGCCAGGGCCACCGCCCCTGGAGTCTGCATAAAGGACATCAGTGCCTCAGGTGCTTAGAAGGTAAGTTATCTATTGGCACATTATGAAAACTTCCTCCTTTGTCTTTAAAGGCTCCTCCCGTGCTGTATCCTCAGAGTTCTCCGGAGAAACAGCCCCAGTAGGATACAGAGAGAGGAAGAGGCTTCTCGTAAGGAAGGGGCTTGTGCGATCGTGGGGGCCGGCAAGGCCAGCTCCATGGGGCAGGCGGGCAGGCTGGGCATTCAGGCAGGACTCGACCTTGCCATCTTGGGGCCGAATTCCTTCTCCCAGAAGTCTATTTTTGCTCTTCAGGCCTTCAACTGATTGGATGAGGCCCACCCACATAGCGGAGGGCAATGGGTTTTACTTCACGTCACCTGATGGTACGTTCAGCACCTCTACAGAGCACCCTCACGGCGACACACAGACCGCTGTGTGCCCGAACAACCGGGCATCACCACCCCGCCAACCTGTCATGGAAAATGAACCCCCATGTGTGCCATCCTAGACGGCCCCCGCTGCGCTGGTTACTGAGGGGGCCGCAGGCCTCTCCCGTCGCTTCAGATTCTGTAGTACTGAGATCCTGGCTGACATGTAACTAATCTATTGCGTCATTCTCTTTGGCCAGCCCCGTCTGCCCAGGAGGTCAGCTGGCCTTCTTCGTAAGGCCAAAGGCTTCTGCCATCGCCTGGTCCCAGAGAAGCTCTCTGAGGGCACGGTGCAGGGCCTCGCATGGGCTCTCCGCTGTGGGTGAGGCATTCAGGACCCACCGTGGTCACGACCACCTATCGGCAGGGCCTGGCTCTCCTCCTGGCCACACACACACCTGCCAGCCAAACGTCAAGTGTGCCACTAAGATGAAGGACACACGGGTGCCTAAATGTGGAGTTGGAATAGATTTAGCAGGTATAACCTGATATGCTTGGCTATTTTTTTAATCCCCAAGAGAATATAAATGTGTTTATTCTTCCACCCGGCACCACGGAAAGAGTCCCCTGAGCATCTGGGACCTCTGGCTTGGCCAGTGGCGGGTGGTTCCGTTAGGAAGGGCCCCACTGTGCTTCCCAGATCGCAGCCGTGCCCTCTGCGTGATCTCACCCGAGTCCGTGTACTAACCACAGGGCAAGAGCCCCCCGCAGGCTGTCAGTCTCCCGGCCTACAGGGCTGCTACAGCCCTGCAGGGAAGAATAAAGCGACAGAAGATTCCGAGGCACAGGATGCAGAGCCCACCAGCCAAGAGGGATGCAGGGCAAGCCGGCCAAGGCGAGCAGAGAGAGACAGGCGGTGCAACTCACCCTCACTCACACCCAAAAGGTGCCACCCCCAGTCCTCATCCCCGAGGCTTCTCCCCGGGCCGGCTGCAGGGGACTGCCACCAAGAGAGAGCCCTGGCCGGGACAGAGGGTGGCACCATAGCTCCTGTGTCCATAACCCGTTCACGCAGCAAGTGCTTTTTAAAGGATCGATGGGGGATGGCACCAGAAGACCAAAATCTAAGTGGTCTTGTTAAGGCTCTTCTGGAAGCAGGCAGCGGAGACAGCAGCGGGTGGGATGTGGTCGTCCTTCAGCTTAGTAACTGCCGTCTGCAGGCCTGTCTGGACACAGCGTGGCGGGGGCAGAACACCGCCCCGGGTGACAGGTGGTGCTCAGAGCACTCACAGAACTTCTGAAATCAGGTATCATCAAGTGAGTTGTGCACACTGGCTGAGGAAAAAAGGACGACCATGAAGTCACATGTACATCCGGAAGGAACAGAGAATTGAGAACTGACTTGGCTCAGGGAACGAAGTAAGACCAGCAGTCAACGCTGACATAAGAATCACTGTCCCCAAACAGTCGCTGGTCCAGAGAGCCAAGCGTCACACACGGGCAGGGGACCTACTGGAGCCAAGTCTGGGAAGACTGTGGGCCTAACTTCTAGGAAAAAGAGCACTCTAGGTTAGCAAAATAGGGCATCATGCCATTAAAATGCCTAAAATAATAATTAGTCTTTATCAGGTAGTTAGACCTTATTCTCTAGGGTATTTCTGTTTTTACTATTTTTTTTATTTTTGGCCTGCTTTTCTAACAGCTTTGTCGAGATATGTTTAATATACAGTGTACTGTGCATATTAAAGTGCACAGTTGGAGTTTGACAAGTTTCTACACCACGATCAAGCTTAGGTGTAGGGACCACATACAAAGCTTGTTTCCACACCTTTGAAACCCCTTCTTCCTACCCCTCCGGCTGCACCTTCATCCCCAAGAACCAGTGGCCCACTTTCAATCATTAGAGTTAAATTTGCATTTTATAGATTTTTACAGAAGCAAAACCATGCAGTTTATCCCTTTTTCTGTTCTGCTTCTTTTGCTCAGCATCATTATTTTGGGATTCATCCATTTCTGGCCTGGATCAGTAGTATATTCCTTTTTATTGTTGGTTAATATCCTCTTATATGGATAGACAACATTTTGTTTATCCATTCATCTACTGATGGACATTTGGTCTTTGTTGTTGTTGTTTTGTTTTGTTTTCCAGTTTGCAGCTCTTGTAAGTAAAACAGCCAGGAACATTTGTGTAGAAATCTTTGCGTGGATGTGTGTTTTCATTTCTCTAGAGTGAATGCCAGGAGCAGGATGCCTGAGTCCTGTAGAAGGTGTATGTTTAAGCTGTTGAGAAACTGCCCAACTCTGTCCCTAGTGACGCACCATTCTGCAGTCACACCAGCGGCGAATCAGAGTTCCAGGCCCTCCAAGGCCCGCTTGTTCCTTTTGAAATAGTGGGTGGGGCCAATGGTGGTTTTAAGCTGCATTTCCCTGAAGTCAAGCCAGGTTAAGCAACTTTTCATGTACTTATCCGCCATGGTTTTATTGATTTTTTTCATTGATCGATGTCATCATCAACTATTAATAACATTCCTGGCTTTACTATCACAATTTGTAATTCATTTCGCATAGATGCCCAGGTGCAATTTCCTTCCGATCTCTATTACTTACTTGTGGACCACACAGCATGACCTTAATAGTCCTTCGATTGTCAGATAGCTCTTCTAGGTAAAAATGAACCAAAATAAATGCTTAGAGCTTTATACCCAAAACCATCGGAGAGATGAACTTTCCATACATCAATTTATCAAAGAAAAAGATGTACTTTCCTTTAAGAAATAGGTTTACTTTCTCAATTTATATTTAATAAGTATTAGTTTCAAATCATTTGGAGAAGATGGGGAACTCTTATAATATAGCTAACTTGAAAACTTATTTTCTTAAGTATACTTTCTAAGTTCAAGGGCTTTTTATACAGATTTTTAAAAATACTTTTCTGCCAATGTCTATGCTTTATCTCACCATAGCTACCACTTTTACAACATTTAAATACTCCATTCTTACTCTTCTTTTTAATTTCGAAGTTTTCCAAAGTGAACAGAGTGTAAACAGAATAAATAAGCAAACTCTGTTGGCTAAATATTTAAATCATATATCCCTCGTATATGTGTTTGAGTATGTGAGAGAGAAAAAAATAAAGAACTTATGTTTCCTTTTAAAAATATCATTACAAGTATACACATCCAGGGGATGTCTGGGTGGCTCAGATGGTTAAGCAGCTGCCTTCGGCTCCGGTCATGATCCCAGGGTCCTGGGATCGAGCCCAGGTTGAGCTCTCTGCTCAGTGGGGATCTGCTTCTCCCTCTCCCTCTGCCTCCTCCCCCCTGCTTGTGCTCTCTCTCTGTCAAATGAATAAATAAAATCTTAAAAAAAAAACAAACAAGTATACATATCAGGTAATTGAGACGTTACACATTTTGAATTCTCTACTAGTACACTATACAAAAAAAAAAGTTCCCAGCCATATAAAAGCTCAAGTAAACTTTCATAATTGCAAAACATCTCAGCTGCACCAATGATCTAACCAGCAGTGAACATTCACATTTCTGCATATGCCCTCCCCTGCTCGGTGATCGGCTGTCATTTCTCTCATTCCAACCTAAGTGTGCTCAGGATGTCCGTTTGCTGCGGCTTACTACTTCCCCTGTAATAGTGCACACTTGCCTGGCAAAGTAGAGAAACGAACTGTTCGCCAGTGAAATAAGATGAAGTCTTGAGGCGGCGAGACACCAGATGGAGGAAGAGGGAGAATCAAAGAAAACCATCAACCGCAAATAAGGTGTCAGAACGTGAGAACAGGGTTTAGTTAGATGAAAACAAGTCTGTGGGAGAGAAGCATAAGAAGAAAAGTGTCCAAGTATATTCTGAAAATGAGGCCAACACGGACTACTGAGGAGAATTTGCATCACCCAGCCCTGCGCGGGGCCCACCAGAGGCCACCTGTCCGTGTGGGTGCATCCTCCCAGACCCCGATCCTTTAGGGGCACCCCAGGAACCCGGTTTTTCACTAGAAATTACCAAAGGCAAGAGAGTTCCCCAAAACAAAAGAAAATGCACCAAGAATACATCAACCACTAAATGCCTACAACGTGCAAGTGAACCGTGGGAATACAGGAGGAAATGCTACGGGTGACGTCAGCGTGCATCGTCGTACGTGCGGAAGTGCGTCATCGACAGGTAGGCCTGGTCCAGTTGAGAGAATAAAGTATTTTGTTGCCATCAGCTTAAATAATTAAAAGACATAATATCTTGGTAGAACATATACGAAATCCTTTAATACACTAATACGCTATGAAGATCATCCAGGAAGGAAATCTGTTACCGTCTTTGAGCATGAAGGTTTAAGCACCTGGAACCAGTTTTCATAGCCACATTTAATCTAACCATGTTTTTGTCTTTTGGATTCAGCTCAGAAATACAGAAAGCTGAAGTCTTGATTTCTTGACCTTGTACGCTAAGGATAAAATTTGTCTAATTGTGCTTGAGATTTTTGCGAAAATCCCATTTTAAAATTGCAGCGAATTTGCAAAATAGAGAAGGTTGGGAAGAAAGAAAAACTCACCTCTAAGCTACACTTTTTCCAATTATTACATATTCTCCACAAATATGATTTCTAATTGCTTCCCAATAGTCTATTATGTGAAAAACAGGATTTCTTGGTACATCTCTTTTTATTTATTTTTAAAGATTTTATTTACTTAGAGAGAGAACAAGCAGGGGGAGGGGCAGAGAGCGAGGAAGAGAGAGAATCTCAAGCAGGCTCCCTGCTGAGTGGAGAGCTGGACACAGGGCTCAATCTCAAGACGGTGGGATCGTGACCTGAGCCGAAATCAAGTGTCAGACCCTTAACTGACTGAGCCACGCAGGCTGCCCCAACACATCTCTTTTCAAAGAACAGCATGTGTTATTTTAACATCATCCTTGCAAGGTAAGTGTGCCCCTCTCCCGTCATTTCATCAGAGATTTTCCTAGAAGTGAACTTACCAAGTCAAAACTGCACCCATGTTTAAGCTGCGAATCTACATTGCAAATTGCTCTCCAGAATATTTGCACTAATGTACATGGTTACCAGCAATATTGGGGCATGCTCTTTTTAAGCACCTTACTAGTTTGCTTAATATAGATCATAGATACATATACCTGCTGTAACTCCAAGCTAAGTATATTTATATCCACTTGCAGTGGCAAATGCATACCGCACGGGCCATTCACCGTCCCACTCCAGCGCTAAGGGAGTCATTTCTAATAAGCACAAACAAAATTCTTCGTGTCGAAGTGGGACTTGCCATGTAAGCCCTTCTGAGGATAGTTCTCCAAAAAGCCACTGCCAGTGGATGAGAGTTGGGGCTCCAGACACCCTGGGATTTGGTTCTTCTCCAGGATTCCCCGGAATGTGCATCTCACCACTTCTAGCAAGACAGAGCTGGGAAGTTTTTGAAGCATGAATTGAGCTGCTGTCCATCCTGTCCCCAAACACACTTTCTTTCCCCTGACACCTGGACCACCTGTGATTTCACACTTTTCATGATGGTGCCCATTTAGGCCCGCCCTCCCCTTGGTCCGTACCCCATGCCTCAGCTATGTTCCATTAGATGACAGAATGTGGAACCCAAGCGGCCCCTTGTCTGACTTGAGAGCCACCATTTAAATGCCTCCTGCCCACCTGGTCTGTGCACTCTGGAACTTTCCTGTGATAGTCAGTTGTGTTTTCCTGTTTCAGGTGCATCTCCTGGTTCATGTAGATAGACAGACAGACAGACTGCACTATTTGCATATAAATACACACATTATATATATACATATAACTTACTATATGTATTATACAATTATATGTATCTAATATATATTCATAATTATATCAATAACAACTGTGCATGCATAATCACTCCATTATGAAGCACCCATGACTAGTATTCTGGCATTGATTACCAATGTTTTCCTACACGAATCAAAAGGAAAAGCCAGAACTCAGAGGCCTTAAGGGTTATAGTTCAGGCTCTCTTTCTGGTTGATGCTTCTGGTTCTATACCATCATTTGGTTTTCCATCAGCTGTGACTCCATTTGGGCTCCTCCTGCCAAACACCGCCCTCTGCTGATTCACACCAGTCCAGGGCAAGTCACTGTCTTACGCAGGTAGGAATAGAACTCTAGAAAGCTTTCAATCATCCTGTAATTGGCATGCCCGCCTGCAACCTCGGGGTATATACACACTCATGTTTCTCTCCACTTTTTCACTTCATTTCTCAGGACTCCATGATTCTTAACTGCAGAAAGTTTGCAAGCCCCAAATGCTGGTCCACCTCGCTTATTCCATCCAAAGGACAGGGGTGGGGGAGGGGAGATATGGGTTCTTTCTGCATAAGGCTTAGACAGAAGTGCGGCTAATACCGTCACTTCTTGCCAGTGACGTCAGATTTGGCATAATCCACAACACTCATCAGTCTGGGATGATCCTGCTTGGCCATGTGGTTTCTCAAGGGATGGAGGCCCCAACCCTTGAGACTCTTACCCTAAGATCTCACTGTTTGAGCCCAAGATCACGGTTCTGGAAGTTGCTCTTTCTGGTTACATGCAGAGAATGAATTTCTCAAGGTGAAAGCCAGCCCTGGAAGGACTGGCTCCGGAAGATCCAGCACCTCATAGAGCCAAAGCCAGCTTCTCTTTTCTCTCTAGAAACGCCCTCTGGAGGGTACAACATCTTTCCTTTTAAATCCTCAAAAAACAAAATACTTGGCTGTCCACCTTTCCACAAACATCAGTTGCCTTTCCCTTCCCTTCTAAGAAAACTCTGTCCTCATAACTCATGGGCAATTTCATCCAGCCCACATATCAAGGACCTCGCATTCTCTCTCAACAGAGACAAATATGCACTGAACTTGTGGAAAGGCACCCCTTAGGTCAGCCACACACTACGTTAGCATCATGAAAACTGAGGCTTTCGGATACAGATGTTATTATTTTTTATTCTCAATTGTTTTAGCTAATTCACTTCTCGTTGGTTACCCCCAACTTTGTAAACCATGGCATTGCAGGAGGTCTGTGAAAATCTCCAGAGAAAACGAACGCTGAAGAATTTTTTCTACAAATCACCATGGCACTATTTGGAGACAGGTTGCTGTTGGTTAAATGTCTCTGACTCAAAGTGACATCAAGAACAACCTCTTAGCGGAATATTGCAATGTTTCTTACTGGTTGTTTCCTAAAGCTATACATTAACAATACCTATTTCCCCAGCTGCAAAAGCTAGGGGTATTTCTTGTTTGTCGTTGTATGTTGTTGTTGCTGTTTTCTCTTTAAATATTTCATTCCCTCTTATATATGGGCTGGGGATGACTGACCTTCCACCATGCAAAATAATTTCTGGTGTGGTGACAACAAGACTCTGTTCCTGTGCCAGAGAGGGAATAAGGCGCTACTGTAGTCCCTCTCCCCTCCCTTCCGCTGCCCTCCCCTCTCCTCCTCCGTGGAGGCAGCAGGTGTGAAGGAAAGAGCTTTGGGAACAGCAAGCCAGTGATCGAAGCATTCCAAGATAGAGTTTCGATTGTACCTCAGCCTCTTGACCTGGCTGCTGAAGACCTTGTAATAACAGCAGCTCAGTGTGTATTGAATCAAATTATTATTACATGCATCTCAAAAATTCTGACTTTATGAACAAGCGAAAGAGTCTGCTAAGCGCTGCCCGGCCACAGTAAGGTCTACCCGTCTCTACATTGATGCTTCCTGAGGCATTTGCTTAGCATTTGCGGCGAATAAAAATGTAAGCGCGACAGAAACTCTCTGTGCACAGCTCTTCAAACGGACGAGGCATGACCGGGAGTCCTTGGTTGAATGGAGAGCTCTCTCCCTCAGCCTGCAGCCTCATAGAGAAGTTTGCCATCCAAAATGTCAAGTAAGCATTGTGAATCATAACAATTTTCTGAACATACCTTTGCAAGGAATGGATGGAGCATTTTAAAATGGTATAAAGCAGGCTACCCTGCCATCTTGTGGAAAATATGAAGAAAAACACTCAATTCCATCTCCGAAACTAATAATACACTCACTATATGTTAATTGAATTGAATTTAAATAAAAAAATTTTTTAAAAAAGAAAATACTCTATTCAAAATTGACACTCAAAACTTGATCCTCATCATTTGAAATGATAATGTCCATATTTCACATGGAATGTTCCAGACACCTGAAATAAGAAAAGGGGATGGCAAGAGCCTTCAACTTGGGCCAACTTCAACCACCCCTCTGGAGCTCACCAAACACTTATTTGGAACTTTGAATAAAAATGTATGAGTTAACAGTTGCTAATCAAATTTATTGATTCACATATTTTGAGTGTACAGTTCAATGAGTTTTGACAAATGTAAACAAAATGTTACTACCACAACTACATATAAAAATTTCCATCACCCCCAAATTTCCTTCTTGCCATTTTGCCAAACCACACCCCATACCAGCCTAACCACTGATCTTTTTTTCTTCCATGTTATGCCAGCTCTAGAATTTTCAACAAACTGAATCATACAATGTCTTCTTTCACTCACGATGATTTTGAAATCTATCCATGTTTGCCCGTAGATACAAGGAATTCAATCCTTCCAAATATTTATTTATTTATTTATTGGAGTGGTATTTCACCGGACAGATTTACCACAACTTGTTTATTCATTCATAGCTGGTAGATGTCAAGGTTGTTCCAGGTTATAGGTAAATCAGTCTGAACATTTGTACACAAGTCTTTGTGTGGACATACATTTTTTTATTTCTCTTGGTAAATGTCTAGGAGTAAATTCACACAATCATCTTGTAAGTGTGTGACAGCTTTCTAGGAACTTTCCAGATCCTTTCCCAAGGTGGTTCTATCATTTTACATTCCAACCATTAATGCATGACTGGACCTGCTGCACCACATCCATGTCAACTCTAGGCAATGTTGATCTATCTCATTTTAACTGACCTAGTAGGTCTGCTGTGATGTCTCAATGTGCTTTCAATGTGCATTGCCCTGGTTACTAATTATAAACAACTTTTTCTATATGCATTGGAAATATATATTTTGTCCACAGTCTAGTATCATTATGCTTTCAGCGATCAGTTATCTTTTAAGTACATGAAAAAATCATAATAAAAATATGTATTAAATTATATGTATTCATCTCTTATGAAGTGTTTGTTGGAATCTTTTGCCTATTATTATTATTATCAAACTTTTGGGGTTCTCTACATATTCTGGGCATTAGTCCTTTGTCAAATATATGTGTTGCAAGTATTTTTCTCCCAGCGTATGAACTGCCGTCTTATTGTAAAATTTAGAATTATGTCATCTAATCTGACCCCTTCATTATTATGAAGTGCTGGTCATTACCCCTGGTAACATTCCTTGTTTTAAAGACTTCTTTGTCCAGGGGCGCCTGGGTGGCTCAGTCGTTAAGCGTCTGCCTTCGGCTCAGGTCATGATCCCAGAGTCCTGGGATGGAGCCCCACATTTGGCTCCCTGCTTGGCGGGAAGCCTGCTTCTCCCTCTCCCACTCCCCCTGCTCGTGTTCCCTCTCTCGCTGTCTCTCTCTCTCTGTCAATTAAATAAATAAATAAAATCTTTAAAAATAAATAAATAAGTAAAAATAAAGAGTTCTTTGTCCAATATTAACATGACCATACCAGGTGTTATGATAGTGTTTGTATGGAATATGTTTTTCCCATACCTATGTATTTATTTATTTTTTATTATTATGTTAATCACCATACATTACATCATTAGTTTTGTTTTGTTTTGTTTTGTTTTGTTTTGTTTTAAAGATTTTATTTATTTATTTGACAGAGAGAGAGATAGTGAGAGCAGGAACACAAGCAGGGGGAGTGGGAGAGCGAGAAGCAGGCTTCCCGCCGAGCAGGGAGCCCGATGTGGGACTCGATCCCAGGACCCTGGGATCATGACCCGAGCCGAAGGCAGACGCCTAACGACTGAGCCACCCAGGCGTCCCTACATCATTAGTTTTTGATGCAGTGTTCCATGATTCATTGTTTGGGCATAACACCCAGTGCTCCATGCAGAACGTGCCCTCCTCAATACCCATCACCAGGCTAACCCATCCTCCCACCCCTCTCCCCTCTTAAATGAGAATTCTAGTACAAAGCATGGGTGGAGTCTTTTGTCTATCCAGTGTGCCTCTAATTCGGAATGTTTGGGCCATTCACATTTATTGCAATGTATCCGTATGGTCAGTTTCACATTTACAACCCTGCCATTTTTTTAATAATTGCCCCATATGTTCTTTGTCCCTGTTTTACCCCTTTCTGTGTCTTTTCTTTGATTCTTATTTGTGTCTTTATGTTTTAGACTTCCACTGGTTGCTCTAGCGTTTATAATATGCATCTTTATATAATCACCATCTACTTTCAAATAATGTCATAGCTCTTCACACACCTGTGAAATACTTAAAAAAATATATTTTCATTTCCTCTCTATTCTTTGTAATTTTGTGCTTTTGAACTTCAGCATGCTGTAAACTCCACAATGCATTGTCATTATGCTTTCAACAATCCATTATCTTTTAAATAGATGAAAAAATGTAAAAAACAAAGTGTTTTCTATTTACACAACATTTACTGTTTCCAGTGTTCCTCATTCTTTTGCATAAATCCAAGTTTCTGTCTAGTGCCATTTTCTTTGGTCTAAAGAATTCCGTTCAACATTCCCAGCTTACAGTGAATATTCCCAGCTTTTGTTTTTATGAAAAAGGCTTCACTTGAAAATATTTTGACTTTATATAGATACCAGATTGACAGGAGTCTCTCCCCTCCCCCCAAATTGTCAGCACTTGTAAGATGCTCCACTGTCTTCAGGCTTGCATAGTTTCTATCCAGAGTCTTTAATAATTCTTTCATTTGGTCTACATGTATTTTTTTTTTCCTCCAGCTACTTAGATTGTCTTTTCATTACTTATGTTAAGCAATTTGATTATAAAGTGCCTTTTTAAAAATACTTCTTAGGATATTTTTAGCTTCTTAAGTGACGTGTATTTGTATTTTACCAAATTTGAACAACTGTTGACCATTATTTCTTCAATAACTACCCTTTCTTCTCCCATTTCTTCTGGTCCTACAATTTCATGTATGCTAGACTACTTGAATTTTCCCACATCGGTCAGGTTCTATTAAGTTTTTTCAACCTCTTTTTTTTCTCTCTGTGCTTCAGTTTGAATCTTTCCATTCCTATGTCTTCAAGTTTACTAGTGTTTTATCTTGTCTGCTGTGTTGACATTCCATCCAGCAAGATGGCATTTTTCACCTTTAGAAGTGACATTCAGTTCTTTCTGTGTTTTGTTTCTTTCCTCACTGTATCCCTGTTTTCCTTCAATTATATGAGCATATTTGTAATATTTACAGTAGCTGTTTTAAGATCCTTGTCATTTCTGGATCTGTTTGTATTGACTGACTTTCCTCCTGATCATAGGTCAAAATTTCCTGTCCCTTTACGTGTTGATAATTTTTTATAAGAACCTGGATATTTTGGATGTTACATTGTTAAGTGTTGGGATTGTCTTTTGTCTCTTTAAGAAGTATTGATATTTTCTTGACAGACAAACAGTGGTAATGCAGCTGATCCTTTTGAACTTTATTTTCAGGCAAGGCTAATTTTAAAGTTGTCTTTCCTCTAAGGCTAATGTAGCCCTAGTATTAAGAAGCGGCCTTCTGTTATCTCTACTGGTTGCCGCAAGTGTTCAAAATGTCTCTCACTCTGGCTGAGTGAAATTTAAATGTCTCCTGGCCCTATTCGGAGTGAACTCTCAGAATTGGTCACCTTATAGCCCCCAGCTGTTGTTGTTTTCATAGCTTCATGGAGTTTCACACTACCCGTGTGCAGATAAGTACCTAGCAAAGGTTCAAAGAATCCATTAAGCAGGTTTCTGGAGTTTGTTCTCTGCAAGGCTCCCAATTCTTCTGTACCCTGTCCTGTGAATTTCAGCACCTTTGTCTCTCCACCTACAGTCTCTGTCTCCTCCACTCAGTCAGTTCACTCACTGTAACCTCCCTCCTGCTCCAAGGTGCGCCTCCACTGTTCTCTTCTCTCGGACAACATAGTACTACCCTGCTGGTTGTCCAGTATCTGAAAGCAATTGTTTCATTATTTTGTCCAGTTTTCTAATTTTTTATAGTAGGAAGGTATTTCTAATCCCAGGCAATCCATCAGTTGATAGAATAAGAATTCCCAGGAAGTTATCTTTTGATATTCAGTGAAAACCATGGTGTATTAGCTCCCTGTGGTCACCGTAACAAATGGCCACAAACTTGATAGTTTAAAATGACCGGAAGTTATTCTCTCCCAGCTCTGGGAGCCAAAGTGTGAAACTGGGGTATTGTCAAGGCTGTATTTCTTACAGAGACTTTAGGAGAAAGTCTGTTGTTTCTTTGAGCTTTTGATGACTGTCAGCACTCCTTGACTTGTGCCTATGTCAGATGGGGAAAATTGAGAACCAGATTGTAGTCTAATCCCCTGGTTTAAAAATATGAAAATTGAGGCCCCAAAACATGACAGATATTCCCACTCAGGCAGTAGATGAAATGTAGGACCCTCAGAGATTCTGAGTTAGTGGATTTGGACTAGCAACAGGGGATCTGAATTTTCCAAAATAATAAAAAAAAAAAATCCTGATTCAGGTGGACAGTGGACCACACTGAGAAACATCATTCAACAGGCTCTCACCTGACCAGGAAATGGAGTAAATAAGAAAGCCCACAAGCCAAAGGAACAGGGTACAACACCAGAGCAGACAGCTGATTAAAGTTGCAACCTCAGAACCAGTTCTAGATAGTGCTACTTTTTTTAGACTCAAAGAGCTAGAACTGATATTGTATTCTCCATAGTAAAATGAATCTAGCTTCCCTTGAAACTTTATCACTAGACGTTTTCACTTGAATTCATGCTGAGACAGATTCCCTTCTTCTCTAAATCTAGATTTCTAGCACGCTGATCATAATGGAAACCCATTGGCCATATTTGAGGGTTTTTTGCACCTATGAATTCACCAGGGAATGAGAAAACCCTAGAACACAAGTTCCTGATGAGTCTTCTAGAGCAAATTCCCATCTTTAGGCTAAAAGATCTTCCCTTCATCCCTATGAATGACAGCTATAAAGTTGACCCCAGAACATATCCTAACCAGGGACTCCACAGCAAATATTTTCAGCTATTCTAATAGCTTTAAAGAAAGGGCACAAATGAAATACACAATGAGCTTAATTTAGTAATTTGCCCTTGAAACCATTTCAGTATTCCATAGATCAGTAAGAAACAGGGTAAAGATTTTTAAAGTGGTCTGCAGTGATGTTTTCAAAGGCTAGAGATAACATCTACATGAAAGTTTACATGACTGGCATTTTTAGCTAAGGATCCGCTTGAAAATGATTCTTCTCTATGCTCTCAGAGCCAAACCACCAGTCAATTCAATCAACCCAAATAAATTCAAAAGTCACACTGGTTAGGGAAAAAAAAATAGTGACTACTGAAGTTTCCACTTAAACAAGTTAAATATTATTTTTTTTTTTAAAAAAAGACACTAGGGGCGCCTGGGTGGCTCAGTTGGTTAAGCGACTGCCTTCGGCTCAGGTCATGATCCTGGAGTCCTGGGATCGAGTCCCGCATCGGGCTCCTTGCTCGGCAGGGAGTCTGCTTCTCCCTCTGACCCTCCCCCCCTCTCATGTGCTCTCTCTCTCCTCTCATCCTCTCTCTCAAATAAATAAATAAAATCTTTAAAAAAAAAACAAAAAACTCCTCTTCATATCCATTGAAAGAAATGAATAATTCAGCTTGAACCCTTGACATTTACATTAGAAGGTAAACCAACAGATGATATGGGCTGAGCCTCATTCATCACAGCCTGCAACATTCAGAAGGGACTTAATAAATACTTGAACAATTCTATAGGTATATTGCTATAGAATAGACATGTTTTTCTGGAATAAAAAGATCTTAAGTTTTAATAAAAGTATTTTATTATCATTATTACAAAATTAATAATGTAAAAAAAACCCATGAATTTCAAAATGAGATGCTGAGTGAAATTTAATATTTCTCTCTGCTGAATTCTCTAACTCCTGACCTGACAAAATTAAACAGCAATAAATATCCTTTCTCCCTCATATGTCTATATACTATAAACTGTATTTCATTTACACATGAGACTTAAGCCAATTTAAATAAAATAACATTGCTTTTCAAAGGGAAGCAATTACTTAAGAAAAAACACCTGTAAAATACTTTGAATGTAGTTCACAAACCTTTCAATAACAGCTATAGATAGTTGACTTTTTAAAAATCCCCTATTCCGTCCCATTCACATAGTTACTGCTATTACCCATTCCCTCCATGGGGGGCACTCCAGCAGATGACTGCAAAGGAATCACATGCCATATTGAATAGAGAAAGTGAGATCTGTGCTGAATATTTCACCCTTTCACTGATTCAAAGATTTCTGTATGTTTTTCAGCTGAAGCATCTCCATTGAAAGTCTTGAGTGAAAAAGGACGTGTAAATGGAATGCAAAACAGGAAATACTTTCAGCCATTTTAAATGACTTAATATGAGAACAAGACCATGAAACTGGGGGCTTGGGGTAGGCAGTATGGGGCAGGGTGGGACGGGGATGATCCATGACCAAATGACAGAAGAGTAAACCCCAAAACTCCATGCCAGCGTTCTCAACAGTAATGATTTTCAGGAGCAGATCAGCCCAAACTATTAATGGAGACACCTTGCCTGTTTCCATGGGTAGGGTCTCCCCTCAATTTCTAGGGGAAGTTCTGCCAGCCTGAGGACTGGGTCTGGAGGCTTGCTGTTCACTGAGGCTTTGCCTTGCAAGAACAACCAAGTTCCAACAAATCAGGTATCTATAAGTAGACATAATTCCAAAGCAATGCTGGATAATATTTACTCTCACATGATTCAAAAGGCTTGTCAAGATTTCTAGGTATTTTGGGATTGGTTTTGCAAAAATGGATTACTCTATTCACAAAGTATATCAGAAGCCATTAGTGCAGATTTACGGTGGGAGGGGAGTTTCACCTCCACCTAGGATGCAGAAAACTGGAAAGAGGATTCCTCCTACCCTGGCCAGAAGAAAAAACTACCAAACTGCAAAAACATGGCTTTTTTTTAATCCATCAAAGAGCTGAGGTCACAGAGCAAATAAGTGGCCTAAAATCTAAGGAAAGGGAAGCCCCCATGGTGAGGAAAGGCAGAGGGGCACTGGCTCACCTGTAGCCGAGCACGGGATGGAGAGGCGCTGGAAACCAGACATGAAGAATTGAGCAAAAAGATAGTAAAAATCCCTAAAGACAAGTGTGGGCGAGCCTGAGTGTAGTGGGAGCCAGAAACACAGGCGCCTCTTCACACACTTGCCGTGGGTGCTTACGGGAAGACCGGGCATGGAAAGCCCTGGTCCGGTGCAGCCGGGAGGAGGACTAGCTCACGGTTGCAGACAAGGCAAGAGGTGTCTCCTGGACTCTCCTCTCCCCGAAAATAAAGCTCTGAGCACTCGTGCAGGCGCAAACCCCGTCTTTCCCAGTGCGCATTAGAGGTCCCCACGGCAGCTGGGGACAGGGTAAAAGGGAGAAAGTTCTCTGCCTTGGGAAAGCTGAAGGAAACTCCTGGAGCCAGGATCCTAAACCACTACAGAGGGATGCTCCATCACTGGAGGAGGAAAAGAAAATCTACCCCACACAAGACGTCCCAGAATCACCAAGGAAAAACCCATGAGCCAGGTACATGGGAGCTGCCTAAGATGGAGGCTAACCCGGGACCACAGAGAAATGCCCCCTGCCCAGGTCCTGCCACCAGGCTAGCAGCTTGCCGCTGGAAGCCCCCTGTCGTGGGCTGAACTGTGTCCCCCCAAAAGATATATGTCAGTCTCAACCTCTGGTACCTGTGAATGTGACCTGATTTGGAAATAGGGTCTTTGGAGATGTAATCGAGTTAATGGAATAATTGCAATCAAATAATTGAAATTGTTCTTGTCTTATATTAGTTGCCCTATATTCCACCTCAAACTTTCCCTTCCTTATTCGAGCTTTTCATAACTATCTAAGCACATCCTATTGTGTTCATTTCATTTCCAAACTGAAGTAATCTAAGTTCTCCAATAAGTTTTATTTTTAATTAGAAGAGTTTTCAATTTTTTTAATTAATCAAAACTTTAGAAAGATTGACAGCTTTACGAAGAAAATCAGGTTCCACATTTCAATGTATATTATTCAATTATGGTCTTTTGCATAAGGGGCTTATAATTCAGTTATACTAACTAGCCTCCTATACTAACTAGAAAATCTTAGTTGAAGCTCCTGCATTTGGCACAGTCTAGAGTCCAAATGTTAGAGAGATAATGGTTGATAAATCTGAGAATACTTTTTAAAAATTGGAAGGTTAGGACTTTTTTTTAGATTGTATTTATTTCAGAGAGAGAGAGTGCAAGCATGGCGGGGGGAAAGGCAGAGGGAGAAGCAGACTCCCCGCTGAGCAGGGAGCCCGATGTGGGACGCGATCCCAGGACCCTGGGATCACGACCTGAGCAGAAGGTAGACGCTTCACCAACTGAGCCATCCAGGTGTCCCTAAAAGAGGTCTTTAAATAAAATGTTACTGCAAATAAAGATCAAGCACTTTTTGACAACTAGTTCATTCATTCATTAAATAGTATTAAATGCTTACTATATGCCAGGTACTTTCCAAGGCATTTGAGATACCTCAATGAACAAACAAAACAAAACATAAATACCCATGCCTTCAAGGAGCTTACATTTTGGCAGAAAGAGACTAAGAGAGAGGTAAGTCAATCGCAAAGCATGTTGGAAGGTGGTAAATATTCTGGGGGGAAAAAGAAAAGGAGAAGAAAGGGAACGTAGCAGGAGCAGGTCACATTGCAGGATGAAAATAGAAGAACAGGGCAGAGAAAAGTATGGAATTTGGGGGGAACACAATCAACAGATCAAATTAAATAATCCATATTTACAAATCTATTAAAATGTGGCTATTTTACCTATTTGATGTTTTTTAATTACTATCGACTCTGCTCATACTCTATGCTTATTGAGCCTTCAACTATTATACTCAATATCAATCTACAATCAAATATTTGCACTTACACAAAATTCTAATGTGCATAAAAGTATTTATGAAGATCTTGCCAAGTGTGGCAAGAATTTCAACTCTAGGATATGTGGAATTCCGCTGTCTCTTCCTGGGGATCATTAGAGAAAGAGAAAACTGGGGTTTGTGTATAGAAATGGAAACAAAAAGCAGATGGCAAAGCAGGAGTGAAGGCTTTTTACAGTGAAGTCCTAGAAATAAAGGATGTGAAGAGGATAGGAGACCAGGACTTAGAGTTTGGTGATGACCTCTTAGATCTGTCAAGAAGAAGGATGGTAAGAAATATGTCAGAGGGACACACACGAGGTCCCTGTGAGCAGGAGCGCTTGCCTCGGGTTTTAGAAGGACCTCTCTGGCTGTTGAGCTGGGGGCCCGAGTCGGGGAGGAGACCAAGGAGAGAAGCAGGGGGACCAGTAGGAAGTGATCACTATAATGCAGGCAAAATATGACCTTGGGTGAGTGTAACGTGGTACCCAAGTGGCTCTGGCAGGTGGGAGTCCTGTGATTCCAGAACTTCTCTGAGGATAAATCAAGCAGAGCTATTTTTAACAGGGAACGTGACATTCAATCTCTATCATCGCTCTCCTGGTGAGTTCTCGTCACAGCAGATGAGCAAAGCTGGTGGGGGCAGAGATAGCTAGAAACTGAAATGCTTTTCATTGTGTCTTTAAAATATTTTGACAACTCAGATGTTCAATCTCTGATTCTGCAGATGTAGACAATCTGCATGTCAATGCTCCACGACGCTGCTTATATATGGCAAAAGTAAGTTCAAAGTTTAATTGACATATTCTATAGAGATTGCAAAGTATTCCTATTTTCTACTAATAGAGGCTGAGGAATGTGCATGAGTCAATAAGGTAAAATCTATGAATGGGCAGGCTGGAAACACAGCGGATGCTGGGTGTCAATCAATAATGGACATGTCCCCATCCTAGCCAGCAAGGCACTGTCCAGAAACCACAACATGTGATTTGTGTGACCACATCATTATTAGTCATGGGTAGGGAAGGAAAATCTCTTCCTCTACCCTTCAAGGTCTTCCAGCTGGACAAGAATTAAATTTACATGAGACAGATTAACAGGAAAAAAAACCCAATGTCCTGTTACCTGCGCACAGAAGCCCAATAATGAAAAGGACCAGGAGAGGCAGTTTTTATACATTTCAGACAAAAACACAATACATTTGTGAAGAATTGACAGGATAAAGAAAACAGGTGTTGGGGAGCTTTAATTAGTAGGGAATTTGGGAATTTGGGCTGAGGTATTAGATTAGGAAAAAAGTAACAAAGTTTGTTTCTAGGGCGTTCTCAGCTTTAAAGTCCAGATCTCTGATAATAAGGATGTCTTTTAACTTCTTAGTAAAAAGAAAGTATTTTTCATGAGTGATTTTTTCCTGTTTTCCTGCTCAGGGGGACAGAGGAGGCTCTGAGTGCCCTTGTATCAATTGCTGCCTAAGTAACTTTTACTTAAAACAATCAATATACCAAAGTGGCCCCTTTTGGGGCAGGCTGCCCTTGGCCCCTACACAGGGGTGTGGCATTTTGTCTCCCATTCCAGGCTCATCCTTTCACTGAAATATATAGAAACGGGAGGGGCTCCAAAGTTAGCAATACTACCAGAATTGCTAACTCTCTCTGCTGTCAACATCCAGGGAGACTATTAAAAACAGAAATTCACTTAAACTGTGGTATATATGCTTTAGGTTACATATTCAAAACAAGGTTTCTTTGGAGAGATAATTATATCTACAAAAGGAAAGTCACCTTTCTCTGTGAAAATTAAGGTTTTCTGGGCACATGGTGGGGAGAGAGACAAAAGTACCAAAAGCAGAACAGTTTGTGGACAGTTTCAGGGCAGACCCACCAGGATACAGAAGAGGCACCAAGAACCACCTCCCCATATAAGGTGACGGAGACAGTGCCCAACTCCCATCCCGTAGCAAGCATGCGACAAGGCCAAGGGAACCATACCACCGAGATCTTCTCAATCTCAATTACCAGTATTGTGCTCTTTGTTGAGCAATAGATACATTTTTCTCTAGATGTGCTCCTTTTCAAGGAAGTGATTATATAAATCTGAATTCCAAACATATATTAAATCACTTCTTTGTATATTAACGTCTCCTAGTCCTTTTTTCAGGAATAATAACCGGTTTCAGTTTAAACAGCTCAAAGGTGTAAGTGACTCCGGACAATGTTATTAATCTTTGTTTCCCCGGCGCAGGCCAGCACAGACTCAGGACTCAATCAAGTGTTAGAAATGAATGCTTGGATGCATGAGATCATAAAGATGGTCTGACCCGAGCTCTGCAGGAAAGAGAAATCGAATCGAGTTGGCAGAGGAGAGGTTTTGTGAGGATGCTACAGGCCAGAGCTAGGACTCACAAGGCATTCCTGGGGGAGGCGGGGAGTAGCTCATGGCACATCTGATCTCAGCCTCTGTCTGCATGTTACAGGATTTTTATTCCTTTAGTGCCCGAGGTTCTTCATCACACCACTCCGAAAAATGAAGAGGTAGACCAGATGAAGAGTGGTGGGCAGCAAAGCAGAGTTCATTGAGCAACAGTAAAAAGCTCCGGGAGAAGGAGGGGACCCGAGAGTTTGCCTCTTTGTCGTTCAAATCTAAGGGTTTTTATAGGCTCTTCTGAGGAACTATCTTGAGCATCCTGAGTGTGGGCCCCCGTGGATTGGCTGCTGAGTTGTGCCAATCAGAGCTCTGATCATGCACCCGTCTACCTAGCGGGTTATTGTTCACGTGTTGATGGTCTTTGGGCCTGACAACCGGAGACTAACTGCCTCAGCTTGTGATAGTGACCAATGTTTTAAGGTTCATTGTTTTGTTGCAGGATGTTTTGCAAAAGTCACTTCTGCAGAGGCTGCTAGACAGGATGCTCTTGTGGTCTTGTCTAAGCTGTAAAACAGGATGCTAGTGCGCTTTTGTCTTAGCTGTCCCAGCTCCCTGCTTTCTTGCTGGGGACCCTGGCCCTGATGACCTAAGTGTCCAGTTAACTCCTAACACACACACACACACACACACACACCGTGTCTTCTCTGTCCTGCTTATGACGGGCTCTCTCTCTTCATTGTTGCCGTGTTACTGTCACTGTCACTCACAGCCCCTCCCCCACGCTGGACAACACCTGCAGCTTGACTCCCGTGTCCCTGTGCCTCTCTCCTGAGATCTTTCTTGGGCCACAGAGGCCTGCTGGCTCATGCAAGGGCAACCCTGACCCAGTCAAAGATGGGACTGAACAAGTCACTTCCCCAGCGTCCACACTCCTTGCAGGGATCGTTCAGAGCCTAGGTCTCCCCACGTGTCCCAGCTGCCCCCAGCAGGCCTGCAACATGCTTTCCATTGGGCAATCACCCTAGGGCTCAGGGGTCCACCTGGCAGCGTTGAGGGTGGGCACCTCCTACCTGCCGCCCACCCATGGAACGTGTGGAATTCCCTCAGAAGGAGATTGCTGCAGTGATGGGCATCTCCAAAGTATGTCTCTCATGGGACTTGATTCTCTCGACAGTTATCATGAATTATGATTACCTCTCATTTTGGAAGAGGGAAAACAGGAAGTTAAGGCACTGAGCAATTTCCACCATGTTCCAAACCCTGCCTGGTCCTGTCAGGACACACAGCGGAGACTGAAAGATCACCTGTCTCAGCTTCTCCTTCAGCGACTGGAGGCTCCCATCAAATACTCGGGGTTCTTTGAAATATTGTGGATGATGCACCAATGAGAGCTCCCAAAGTCATGGTTCTGCACATGCCAAGGAAACTTGAAAGTGTACGATTTAGATGAGGGGGAAATGAAAAGTCATGCTCTGAACTTTACACATGAGAAGGAAGTACAGTAGCCCAATAGGCTTACCACAAACGTGAAGAGGGATACTCTAAGAAAGAATAAGCTAATAGTTATGTTTCTGAAACAATTAGATTAATAAATGCTCAGCCATTTTACAAGAGCATAAACCAATTTTATTTGTGTGCAAGGTCCTTGAGATTAAAAAAAAAAATCAATAGAGGCCATTTCACTTTACTACCTCAAGAGATTTTTAGCACATTTTGTCATTTCTACCAAGAACTGTGAGCTCAGTCTGTATTGAGAGTATAGGAAAATGTGTAGCAAAGCATTGTCCAGAGAGAGGGAAAATCTGAATTACTTTCAGTGAACTGAGAGGATTTGAAATGGAAAATACAGTGAAGCAAATAATTACCTTGAAACAGATCTTAAATACGCAATCACTTATGAGAGTGATTGCATTTCGGAAAAGTCCAAGATAAATTCTTGTAAGAGTAGACAATAAGAAATCTAGGTGATTTGGTTCAAAGATAATTTTCTTAACTAAAAATGAAGAGTCTGAATTCACATATAAAAAATCATACCCAGGGCGCCTGGGTGGCGCAGTCGGTTGAGCAGCCAACTCTTGGTTTTGACTCAAGTTGTGATCTCAGCATCGTGAGATCGAGCCCTGATCTCTCGCTCTTTCTCTCTCAAATAAATAAATCTAAAAAAAAAGTCATACCCAATATTTATGCTATTTTGAGCAAGAGTGGTCTAGATTTGAACCCCCGACGTAGTCCTACATGAAGCATGCTTCCCCTGCCCTTTGAGTGTTCCTGGCGCTGGGGGTGGAACTCATTCCCGTGGTTAAGGTTACTGCCCATGCACTCGTCCCTCAATCATGCAGCAGACGCACAGGGAGTCCTCCCTGCATTTGCTTCCTACTGCAGCTGTAACAAAGTAACACAAACTGGGGCTTACACAACAGAAACTTACCGCCTGGCTGTCCTGGGGGCTGTGGGTCTGGGATGCGGGCATCGCCCAGGCCACGCTCGCTCTGAAGGAGCTGGGAAGATCCCAGCCTCCCTCGGGGCTCCCGGCGGTTCCCTGGCTTGTGGCAGCAGAACTCGCGTCTCCCATGGTGTTCTCCCTGTGTCCACAGTCCCACCAGCTGCACGGGATTAGGGCCCACTACTCCAGTATGATCTCACCTTAATCATCTGCAGAGACCTTATGTCCAAGTAAGGTCATATCTGAGATCCTGGGTCTTAGAATTCCAACACCTTTTGGGAGGACACAGTTCCACCCACAGCAGTCATGAACACGCATCAAGCATTATGAAGATTTTAAGGTGCTGATATGGTACCTGCCCACAAGACCCAAAGCCCTCTTCTGGGGGACACTGACCCATAAACAGCATATTACCATATCTGTGATAATATATGCCGAGGAGGGGCTGCATGCCCACTCTGTGATGGCAAAGACAGCTTCCTGGACACGGTGAACATCTGAGATGGTTCTTAAAAATGAATCCTACTTAATGCAGCAAGAAGGAAGGGCGGGGTGTTCTAGGCTGGGAAACCTCCCCTGTTGTGGAGAGGGTGTGATGCTGGGGAGGGACAGGGCGAAGCGTGCTTGTGAAGGGGGCAGTGACATAGGACAGACAGGGGGTTAATCGGAAAGGATCACCCACTTTAGCGACAACAGTGCCCGCCAAGTGCCAGGGCAGAGGCCTGAGAGCAGCCCTGTTGGCTGGAAGTAAGGAAGGTGGAAGGCAATGACAATAAACTCCTTTTTCAGGTAAGTTTGCTAGCAAGGAGGAAAGCAGCAAATGAAGGAGGCTCCAGGCATCAGACAACCTGACGCTGTGGCTCAAATGAGGCATGGTCCTCTTGCAGGTGGAGGAGAGCCTGCCGGCCAAGACCGGGGCGAGCGGTGCGGAGCCACACCCCAGGGGACCGCTCCTCTCTGGACCCATGGGTGGGTCCGCCTTGTTTCTCGGCGCCCCTTCTCAGCGCTGTCCCCGATGGGCCTCTAGAGGCTACAGGAACCTGCTCCCAGCTGCACAAGAACATCCCTCCCTGTCATCTAAGTGGTGGCGCGTTTCAGTCCTGCTCCCACCCCAGGCCAGTAAGAGTCCCTGAGTTCCTAACCAAACAGCACCAGCTCCCAGAGTCAGAACAACTCAGGGAACTCATTAAAATGTTGAACACTACATCAGAAACTAGCGATGCACTGTATGGTGACTAACATAACATAATAGAAAGAAAGAAAGAAAGAAAGAAAGAAAGAAAGAAAGAAAGAAAGAAAGAAAGAAAGAAAATGTCAATTGCCCAGGTCCCACTAATCTCTGATTTCATTGGTCTCAGTTGAGGCTCAGGCATCCAGTTTTTTAAAGAATTTCCCACCACGGCACCTAGGTGGCTCAGACAGTTAAGCGTCTGCCTTCGGCTCAGGTCATGATCTCAGGGTCCTGGGATGGAGCCCCCCCATCGGGCTCCCTGCTCAGCGGGGAGTCTGCTTCTCCCTCTCCCTCTGCCACTCCCCTTGCTTGCGCTCTCCCTCTCTCTCTCAAATAAATAAATAAAATCTTAAAAAAAAATAAAAGAATTTCCTACAGATGAGCTTAATCTGCAGACAACATTGATTTAGACAAATTTGGGATCCACTCTTTAAGCTCAAAGGAAGGTTGGGGCTGTGGCATTACAAGGGCTACCATGCAGGAGAGGTGGGTGTTATGAAAAAAATTAAAAATGGAAAACAATTTTAGAAACACAGAGTCTTCTGGAAGGCAGAAGTAGGTAATGGTTGCTGTGTCAACAGCCAACTCAGTAGAAGAATAAAATCAAGGGAGGTCTTTAGTTTTGTTTTCCCCTATGTTTGGAATGTGGCTCACTTGGGCATGTTCACGAGTTAAGGGAAAAACCCATAGGGCACCTGGGAGGCTCAGTCGGTTAAGTGTCTGGCTCTTGGATTCCCCTCAGGTCATTCTCTCGGGGTCATGAGATCAAGCCCCACGCTGGGCTCCTGGTGGGGCTCTGTGCGGGGATCCTCTCCCTCTCCCTCCACCCCTTCCCTCTCTCTCTCTCTCTCTTAAAAAAAGGCAAAATTGAAGATAAAGGACAGAGGGCATACTCAATGAAGTGAGGTTACTGAAGAGTCAGTGAAGGCTATGTCTGCAAACTCAGAGTTCACAACAAACTAAATGGGCATAAAAGTTATTAACATACCCTGGGGCCCCTGCTCATAAGAGTAGAGTCTGAGATCCAGAACAAGCTTCTCCTTAGCAACAGGAAGTCATCAGACAAGTTGTACAGGAGGTAGTGAGTCTCGGAGAGCAGTTCTTTGAGGCCCCAAAAACCAGTGGTTACCTCTGCCCCTTGGGGAGCAGTGTCCTTAATCCGATGACCGCTGCCAGCTCAGGAACGTGCTCATCTACTCAGAGTGCCCTGACTCCCTCACTATTCCTGGCAGGAAAGAGACAAAAGCGAATCTACGACACACCCAATAGCAGAGTCTGCAAATTCATCCTGGAATTCAAAATTCTCCTCTTAAACTTAGCTAGCAGAAAACATGGGAGAAATGACATTGGCGGAGCAGATCCTATAGTTCTTGAGGTAATTCACATTTTAAATGAATTAGATCCAAGGGATTTATACACACTTGAACATAAAACATAGTACTCATTTAAATATAATAACTAGAAGGCTGAACGGAGCGCTGAAGCTGAGCAAACTCAGATGATAAAGTAGTAATTTTAGATCTGGTCTCTACAATAACAATAAATGGAGACTATGAAAAAATTATAGCTTAGTCTTGCAAAAATGTTCCTCCTTAGAATTTATTTTTACATTTATGAATGAATCTAAAGTAAATTAGAATATGGGACCAAATCCAAGTTAAGATATTCAGCATTCTGAAGGTAAAGACATTTTCTAAAGTTTAAATGTGCTCACTAACCAAAAAAATGTGCTCATTAACTACAAGTTCAAGTTAATTAAGATTATAAAAATAGTTCACAAAAAAAGGCAGTGGTGTTTGATTAAAGTTATTGCTGTTTCACTCATTCTGTTGATTTGGCCAATGTCCTTTATTAGTGTTATGAATAGGGATATATATATATATCAATGAATATCTTTCACAATTCTTTAATAGAAATACATAGTAATTGGATACATTTGACCTAGTGGCAAATTATCCTTTGTGATAAAACATTGTTAAATGCACAGTAATCTTCTGAGACTCCATGCAACTTTAAACATCATCTAGAATTATTTTGGTATTAAGACATTTCTATTCTGCTACTATTAATGCCTTATCCTTGAACATTTCCCCAGTTTCTTCCACTGCCGATTTCTCCTGTTCTTTTCATGTTTCCCACATCACAGAGACCAGAGAGAAACCCTCAGGATCCAGATCAAGGATTCACTATGTGTGTATGCACACCACAAGCCCCACTAGATGCTCAAAAAAAGAAAATGAGTTATTTTTGGAAAATGCTGCATGGTACATCTCCTTAGAGATGGACAGTGAGCTGAAAGAATGGCCTAGAAGAAGAAGTGATCTCAAACTTAGTTCTAATCTTGGACAAATCCCTTCATCTAATTGCTTTTTCATTCTTAATCTGTAAATTAGGGCCTGGATTTAGAACTCACAGATGTTAGAATTGAAAGGGAAGTTTA
The DNA here is from genome assembly GCF_054177405.1 of Leptonychotes weddellii. Classification (NCBI taxonomy): domain Eukaryota; kingdom Metazoa; phylum Chordata; class Mammalia; order Carnivora; family Phocidae; genus Leptonychotes; species Leptonychotes weddellii. The sequence continues at coordinate 127,708,170 of NC_138376.1, forward strand.
AAGTCATCTGGTCAGGGGCACCTGGGTGGCTCAGTCATTAAACGTCTGCCTTTGGCTCAGGTCATGGTCCCAGGGTCCTGGGATCGAGCCCCACATGGGGCTCCCTATTCAGCAGGAAGCCTGCTTCTCCCTCTCACACTCCCCCTGCTTGTGTTCCCTCTCTCGTTGTGTCTCTCTCTGTCAAATAAATAAATAAAATCTTAAAAAAAAAATAAAGTCATCTGGTCTGATCAAACACGTATTTCTATTTTATACGTGTGCATGTAATGTTATGAAAAGCTATATTTTTATTCTTCTGAAAGGATTATCTAATAAATGATGCTAAAAAGCTATCTATTATGGAAAAGCGGTAGTATGGGAAAACATTAAGCAATAATATCAGTGAAAAAGGCCGGAAAATTTATTTTTGTAATAGAACATGTAAAAAACTAGAAAAATAAAAAAACATTGGCAGGAATAAGTAAACATCCCCAAAGTATGAACATGGATAACCTCTGGGTGTACAGAATTGTAGACAGTTTCCTACTTTTTTACATTGTTGAGTATTGTCTAAAATTTCTAAGAGGTCAACATTACTTTTAGAAGAGCAAAACACTACACTCAGAAAATAATACATATTCTGAAGTTTTACCCTTCTCTCCCCAGAAAAGCTCAACTTCCTAATTTCCAAATTAGGGGAATGTAAGAGTAGGTGAAAATTCTGTCAGTTGCTTAATCCATTTTTCAAAGATTTTCAAGGTAGTTTAATTTTATGTGAAAAGTGAATGCCCGTCAAGAGAATGAGAAGGCAAGCCACTAACTGAGACAGAATTTTTGCAAAAGACATAGCTAATTAAGAACTGTTATCCAAAATATACAAAGAGCTCTTAAAACTCAGCAATGAGGAAATGAACAATCCAATTTAAAAAATGGGCAAAAGACCTAAACAGACACCTCCCCAGAGAAGACATGCAGATGGCAAATAGCAGGTGAAAAGATGCTCCACATCATGTGCCCCGAGGGACATGCCAATTAAAAGAATGAAGTATCCCTACACACCTATCAGAATGAGCAAACTCCAGAACACAGAAGACACCAAAGGCGAGGATGTGGAGCAATAGGAACTCCCATTTACCACTGGTGGGCATGCACATGCCAATATGGTATAACCACTTTGGAAGATAGTCTGGTAGTTTCTTACGAAACAAAATATACTCTTACCAAATGATCCAGCAACTGCACTCTTTAGTATTTGTCCACATGAGTTGAATACTCATGCCCACACAAACACCTGCATATTAATGTTGATAGCAGCTTTGCTCATAATTGCCAAAACCAACAAGTCCGTCAGCAGGTGAGACTATAAATACACTGTGGTACCTCCAAACAATGGAATATTATTCAGCACTGAAAAGAAATGAGCTATCAGTTCAAGAAAAGACATCCAGGAAACTTGAATGCATATTACTAAGTGAAAAAAACAAATAAATAAAATAAAATCTTTAAAAAAAAAAGGGGGGCGCCTGGGTGGCTCAGTCGTTAGGCATCTGCCTTCAGATCAGGTCATGATCCCAGGGTCCTGGGATCAAGCCCCGCATCGGGCTCCCTGCTCGGCCAGGAGCCTGCTTCTCCCTCTCCCACTCCCCCTGCTTGTGTTCCCTCTCTAGCTGTCTCTCTCTCTCTGTGTCAAATAAATAAAATAAAATCTTTAAAAAAAAGAAAAAAAAGTCAGTCTGTAAGGGCTACAGACAGCATGATCCCAACTATATGACATTTTGGAAAAGACGAAACTATGGAGACAGCGAAAAGATCCATGGTTGCCATAGGTGAGTGGGGGAGGGATGACTATGTATAGCACAGAAGATTTTTAGGGCAGCGAATCTATTCTATTTGGTATTAAAATGGTGACAAGTCATTATATAGACTTGTGGGGGCAGAGTTTACCTGGGAAATCTCTGTACTTTCTGCTCAATTTTGCTGTAACCTAAAGCTGCTCTAAAAAAACAAAGTCTATTAAAAAACTGAATAACTTTACTTATAAATATAAATAAACAGCCTCTGTCCTTGGAATTTTAAATCATTGCTTTTAATGCAAAGAATAATACGGAGATAGAGGAGAAGCCTGGGGAATAATCTTGAGGATCTATAAAGAGAATATTGCTGGAGCCTTTGGATCACCAACCCCCGCCCCCCCCATCCCCACCCCCTCCCCGATGCCTCACCCACCACTCCTGCCACCATCCTGGGACCAAATACCTGCCTGGATTTATCTATAAAACAGGCCAATAAAAGATTTTTTTTTTAATGATACTAATTTAAGTTGCTTGCTGTCCCTTGAAAAGAGTTCTATACTTTAAAGAGTCCTAGTAGATTATTCTCACAAACACAAAATCTCATAAAAGCTAAGTAACGTAGCAATTGAAACTAAGCTCACTGGTAGATGCGCTTTCGCTTCTCGTACTAACTTAGCGTTCGCTTCAGGTCCACCATGTGAACAAGGGCAGACGTGGCTGTGCGGATGCTCAGCAACGGAAGGAACATTTCTTCAATGAGCTTGAAATGCCTAGAAAACAGGCGCTTGCAATAGTTACAATATTTATATTTATAATTAGAGTTTGCATTTTATGTAACTTGATCTATAAACTTCGCTCTAATGTAAATCGAAAATTCATTTAATTCCTTAGAAAATACATTCTCATCTTTTCCTCCAGCTGGCACGCAGGTGGTGCTCATGCGCACAGATTGTTGCGGGGTGGGGGCGGGAGCAGATTCAGTATCCAACCTCAGCCCCGCACCTTCATCTCCAAAACAAAAAACCAAGCAGAGGGCAAGTGAGATGATGTCTTAACGGAATACACTGCAACGGGGACGACTAGGAACATGGTTCTCCAGTGGTATTCCCACTTTGTGAGCACCACACGCTTCTCGGACGCCTCCATGCCCTGGGTGAGGGTGCTGGGATCCCAGTGAGACCTGCCCTCCTGTGTGCATGCATCCCGCCTCTTCACACTTTCTCCCAGGGATTCTAGGACTTTGGGGGATTCCCTTTCCCCCAGTAGGTCTGGGGCTCCCCAAGGATTTTTGGGTGTGTCCCCGAGTCTGATTTCATCCTAGCGCCCCTCTCACCACACACAGGGAACATGCCTTCAGCAGTTGAGCTACGTGCA
>NC_138376.1:127711815-127719687 GCF_054177405.1 Leptonychotes weddellii
AAGCAGAGAAAGTCAATTATCATATGGTTTCACTTATTTGTGGAACATAAGGAATAGCATGGAGGACATTAGGAGAAGGAAGGGAAAACTGAAGGGGGGGAAATCAGAGGGAGAGATGAACCATGAAAGACTATGTACTCTGAGAAACAAACTGAGGGTTTTAGAGGGGAGGGGAGTAGGGGGATGGGTAGCCCAGTGATGGGTATTAAGGAGGGCACGTACTGCATGGAACACTGGGTGTTATACAAAAACAATGGATCGTGGATCACCACATCAAAAACTAATGATGTACTGTATGGTGACTAACATAACATAATAAAATTTAAAAAAAAGAAAAAGAAAAGCCTAGAGAATTTTAGGGAAATTCTAGAGCAGTTCCTCAATTTTCATAATTGATAACAGAATTTGTTAAGGTGGCTGGATACAATATAAAATACAAATTTGGGGGGCACCTAGGTGGCTCAGTCAATTAAGTGTCCATCTCTTGATTTTGGTTCAGGTCATGATCTCACAGTCATGGGATGGAGCCCCACGTCAGGCCCCCTGCTCAGCATGGAGTCTGCTTCTCCCTCTCCCTCTGCCACTCACCCCTGCTTGTACACTCTCGCTCTCTCTCTCGTGCTCTCTTTCAAATAAATAAATAAAATCTTAAAATTTTAAATAAATAAATAAGAACAGACTGTAAACAAAAAACACAGAAGGAAATCTTACATATTATTTTAAAAGAGAGAGAGAAGTCAAAGCAAGCTTATACCTCCACCACCTGCCTGTACACTGTATACTTCTGCTTTAAAAAAAAAAAAAAAGATAGTGCTGGGAAAATACATGTAACTATATAACCATGAGAAAAAGAATAATCACACATCACTTACAAACTCTGTAACTAAATGGTAACACTGAGTCAGATTCTACACAAATAAAAAATTATGTTACAATATATAAAAAGTAGGGCAGCATAACATTTCAAAACATGGATTACAATCTATATTATACTGTTCATCAAAAAATTGGTTAGTAATAATTGTTTTTTTTTTTTTTTTTTAAAGATTTTATTTATTATTTATTTGAGAGAGAGAGAATGAGAGACAGAGAGCATGAGAAGGAGGAAGGTCAGAGGGAGAAGCAGACTCCCTGCTGAGCAGGGAGCCCGATGCGGGACTCGATCCTGGGACTCCAGGATCATGACCTGAGCCGAAGGCAGTCGCTTAACCAACTGAGCCACCCAGGCGCCCGGTTAGTAATAATTGTTAAAGACTACTTTTAATGTAGCAGACTCTCCTTTCAATGGTAGTAAGTAATTTCTATCTTCTAACATAATTGTACAACTCACTGAAAATCTAACTATGGAGTTTCAGTGTGACACAATGAAAATAATAAGGTCTTTGGAGCCCCAAAAGAATTAAGCTTGAATCCTGTAAACTATGTCATATAGGTCAGGTTACTTAAATCCTCTGAGCTTCAGTTCAAGCTAATTAGTACATATTGGATACTAAACATTGGCTGTCATTACTTTTATGACAAGCATTTTCTATACAAAATTGTTAAACTGTAAGAGACATCAACTGACCTGAAAGAGATCCAATTTGAACCTTAACAGAACTCTACAGGATTTTTATCACCTTTATTTTTGTTGTTTTAGCTAGATCTCTTAATTATTCTAACCATTTGCCACAAATGTTTTATAATGAAAATATATTTGGACCAATTTTTCCATTATTGTTTACCCATTTGCAAAATGAAATTGCTTCATGTGTTTGCCAACATCTTCAAGCAAAAGAACAATGTAAACATTCAAATAAATAAATTACATACCTCTATGCTTTTAATCCTATTTTCAGTGATATGCAAAATTCCAGTATGAATCAAAGTTGTTTTAATTTCTCTTTCAAGAGCTTGAATTTCATCCCATTTATTAAGTATTTCACATCTCTTCTTTTCAACCTTCTCAATAAGAGTAAGGTGATCTTCATTCATTACATCTTTCTTAGATAATTCTGCAAATATTTTTAAAAGCAAAGTATTACTGTTTAATATGTCATCTCTTATTAATAGTATTATGCATTACTAACTGTATTATGTATGTTATATATAGCTATAAAATATAATGTAACTCAAGCTCCAAGCACATCAATAAAAATTATCTGATCCAAGAATTGGAATATTCTTCCCCTAATTTACTGAGTGCCCAATTTGAGCACCTAACGTAGTGTGGGGAAGGTGCAAGGACGACTTTGCAGGAGAAGTGTGATGAACTTGAGACGCAAAGGATGAAAAGGAGTTAGACAAGAGAAAGGGGGTAAAGAAGGGGCAGAAGAGCAGACCTTGGCACATGTTGGTAAAAAGAAAGTTATATGGTAGGGTGGGAACATTGAGGGCCAGGGAGCGACATCAATGAATACTAGAAAGGAAGCAGGGGGGAGAACTGAAAAGGTCTTATAACATATGTTAGGAAATCAGTCAATGCTGTTGAAGGCTTTTAAGCTGGGATCAACACACACAATGGTCACTCTGTCTGCAGTACCAAAAGTGGATGAGAAAGGGTGAAGCTGGAACAGGATGACCAGTCAGAAAGCTACCACACTCATTCAAACAAGATCAGATCAAGATAGTACCTGTGGCATAAAAAGAAGTGAAGAGATACAAAAATGATTTAGGGAATGGAAACAAGGAGGGCTTGGTAACTGACTGGATCTGGATGGAGAGGACAGGTAGGTATCAAAATAATCCCTAGGTTTCAGCTTTGCTACAGCTAGGAACAGATGCAGTAGGAAGGAAGGGAGGTCAATGCAGCAGAGAGGTAAGACAGCTGGGCCACTAACTACAAGCTGTGTTAAAGTGATTGATAGGGCAGAGAGGGAAAGATTTCCTCTGCAGGCTTTCTGACTTGACTTCCATGTGTTTGGTGATGCCATTCACTGAAACAGAGAGTTTAATCTTGGGCGTGTTGAGCTGAGGCACCTATGGGATACTCAAGTGGTCTTATCCAGTAGGCAATTGGATATAGGGATCTCAAGCCTAAAAAAGACATTTGAGCAGGAAAGAGATTTGGAATTAAATATGTGTGCATTGAACCAAAGACATGCTGGGCTCCAACAAACATCATTATTTAAGGATTCAGAAAGGAGACGGAGATATTGAGAATAACTCACTGCTGAAGGAACTTGATCATCAAACAGCACAGGTAGGTTCTGACTACAGTGGTAATTTTTTGAGAAAGAAAAACCAATCCTTTTTGATAGGAAAGAAAGCAACTCAAAAGAGTGATAATACTTACCCGTCCATAGTAAACAACACAGAAACAATTGCCATCATTCAAACTTGCCAAATTTGGTAGAAGGGAAAACTTTGAAGATGAGTTTTGAAATTTGGGGGAACTAGCTAAGTACATACACAATGAACTAGCCAAGGAGGCAGAAGCCAGAGTTAAGCTTCTGCACAAACAGGAACTATGATCTGAAGTCTGATCCCCACCTTAACCTAAGCTGAAGGTTTTAACCTACAACAATTAACTGGGGGCACAGAAGCCAAAAGGAGTATAAGGACACTCCAATGACCCCACTGTTGTTACCCCTTTTCTACCTAAAAGGAAGACTGAGGGGCACCTGGATGGCTCAGTCAGTTAAGTGTCTGCCTTTGGCTCAGGTCATGATCCCAGGGTCCTAGGATTGAGCCCCATATCGGGCTCCCTGCTCAGTGGGGAGTCTGCTTCTCCTTCTCCCTCTCCTCCCACTCATGCTAACGCTCTCTCTCTCTCTCAAATAAATAAATAAATAAATAAAATCTTTAAAAAAGAGAGAGAGAGAAAGATTGAGGTACCAAAAGGCGGAAATCCCACAGTAAATACATACATTTGGAGGAGAGGCTCCTGAACGAGAAAGCTTTAGGAAAAGAATAGAGGATGAACACAAGCCACCAGATTTCTTCAGTAGCTCAGGAAAAGTGTCAGAAACAGCTAGAATCAACTACTAAGAAATGTTTACTACAGTTCTAGAAATTAGTAATGTCCTCTTATTTATTATCTTATAAATCCTGATGTTTTATCCTGTTAGCAGTTAGCAATGAAGCCCTTAAATCTAAAAGAAAAGTGGGACAAATACCATATGATTCCACTCATAAATGGAATCTTAAAAAAAAAAAAAAAGAACAAACAAAAAGCAGAATCAGACCTATAACTACAGAGAACAAAGTGATGGTTGCCAGAGGGAAGAGGGTGGAGGGATGGGGCAAAATAAGTGAATGCGAGAGGAAGACTCAGGCCTCCAGTTACAGAATGAGTAGGTCACAGGAATAAAGAGCAGAGCATAAGGAATATGGTCAATGATACTGTAACAGCGATTTACTGGGACAGGTGGTAGCTACACTTGTGGTGAGCATCACATAAAGCATCAAATGTGTCAAATCAACACGTTGTACACCTGAAATTAATGTAACATTGTGTGTCAACTATACTCAAATTAAAAAAAAAAAGGAAAGGAAAAAAATGTTTGGCCTGTCTTAGGATACAGCAAGGAAACAGTGAGCTTGAGTCCCATGCATGACTTTTCTATAAGAGGAACCCAAGAATACGCAATGTGGGTGCAGGAGAAAGATGGACCCAACCTCTCTGTAAGTCCTGGCACGTGATCAGAAGACAAGCACTGGGCTGGCCTAGGACAAAAAAGAGGCCAGGACTCAGGCCACAAGAAACCCTTGGAACATGGCCAGCAGGTAAATCACACAAGTGTTGCTCACAGAGAGGAAATAAGTGGCAGAAGGAAGCAAAAGACCCCAGTAAGAACCTTTGAGGCCAAGTTCTGCTGAGAACTTAAAACAGGTTAAATCTGTGAGTATATCCTAAAAGCTGCTGAGGGGCGGGGGACGGCGGGGAGTGATTCCAGTATGAGTTAGTATTTAACAAACTTGTAAGAAAAATGGCATTTGGCTGAATCATTGCATTAACAGTATGGAACTTATTTTGGTTACTTAATCATATTCTAAATTGTGTATCTAATTTTAAAATAATTTTAGTATTGGGCGCCTGGGTGGCTCAGTTGGTTAAGCGACTGCCTTCAGCTCAGGTCATGATCCTGGAGTCCAGGGATCGAGTCCCGCATCGGGCTCCCTGCTCAGCAGGGTGTCTGCTTCTCCGTCTGACCCTCTTCCCTCTCGTGCTCTCTGTCTCTCATTCTCTCTCTCAAATAAATAAATAAAATCTTAAAATAATAATAATAATAATAATTTTAGTATTTATTTAATGCATAAGTATTCATAAATGTAATCAGATTCCCATAAACTGTGTATTCTTCCTCACAACAGCCATGAGGAGGAGGAGGAATGGGCAGGGCCACTCCCCTGGGCCAGGCGCCCTGCTCCTACTTCCTGTGGATTCTTACATTTAATCCTCACAGCACACCTGAGAGGGAAGTACCATCATTATCCCCACTTAACACGCAGGCAGCTGAGACTAACAGAGTTGAAATAACAAAGCTGGTGATCTGGGTGAACCACCAGCCCCATGGCCTGCCAGGGAGACTGGTCCAACCCTGGCAGCCCTCTACCACCTGCACACCATGGGAGTGAGGCTGAACCCGACAGAGAACGTGTCTGTAAGACAGAGGACATCACAAACTCAGAGAGCCTGGGAAACGTGTTGTTTGTAAACGCTGACTTCTTCAAGCTGGGAAAAGAGATGCAAAGGTTCTGGAATCCAGAATAGACTGTCTTCATTGCTGTTACCCTGGAAACCACAAGAGGCTAGAGCTAAAACTTGACGTAATTCTTTCTACATGAGGTCTTGACTTAATTCACTATTCTGCTAAAAACCACAAAGATCTTAGAGAAGAATGACGTGGTATATACATGTTGTATCTGGTTCCAGAGAAACTAAAAAACCAAAGGTGCCCAAAGCAACAGAAACTGGAGTAATAATCTCCACCCTGACAGGATCTATTAAAGAGATGAACTGTTTCCCACACCTTTAAAGTATTTCATTTAAACCACTTCTGATTAAATGAAAACTTGCTGTATTTCTAAAGAACTTGATGGAAAAAATATAAATGAATACAATTTAATAAGCTATCTGGAAAAAAAGAACCCTTTCAAACAAATAATAGCAGGAGACCATAAATCATAGATTATCATAGACGAGGACATGAAGATTCTTCACCCAGAGGTCAGAAGAACAACATCATCATACAATTACTCGCCTGACTTTTCCTTAGCAGATTGCAGCAATGTGTTTTCCATCTCTAGTTCACTTCTGAGTCTACAGGTTTGGTAAAAAACAGCAAAATATCAGAACTCCATTCATACCTTTCTTCTTTTGTCTATTTTATGCCACAAGTCTTTCTTTAAAATTGAGAAATAAAAAGTCATCTCAGTTTCTATCAAAAAAGGTAATTTGAAACTCTATATAAAATGAAAGCCTAAGTCAGTCAAATTAAATAAACAAAAGAATACTTTCTTACCAAGATTGCGTAAACCACTAGTTGAAGAAGCTGGTTAATATAAAGTAAATTATTTCCTGTAGTGTTATGAACATTATTTTGTTACTTTAAATTCTACAAAGCAGGGAGACAAAGAAATCAGCATTTACACTCCAGGATGAACAACAGATGAGGGGCAGCGGAGGCAGGTCCCTGCAGCTAGAATGCACACTGCATGTTCCCTGGGCCTCATGATTTCCTCCCACAGATACAATTCACAAATCCCACTATGTTTGTACTAAAAATAAAATACAAGACATTTTAAAAGGAAATGAAAACATCTGTAATCTCTTTGTATCCTCTCCCTGGTTTAAAAAAAAAAAAAAAACTAAATCAACTGTCTTATTTCTAATACATGGGGGGTGGGGAGGAGTCTAATATGTATTGCTTGTACAGAAATCCTATGATTTGGTTAAAAACATCAGTGCCACAAATGAGTCAATGCTGCCTGTCTACAGGGGCCTAATGGTTAAGTAGCTTCACATACATTAGCTCATTTTATCAGAGATGAAAAGAAACAGAAAAGTATTATGACCTCCAATTTTAAGAAATTGAGATTAAATGAATTAATAATAATGGTAACAGCCTTATCAGTATGCAGAGTCAGGGCATTTAGTTTCCAGAAATGTTAAATGTGTTATAGTTTTAAATATTATGTTCTATTCCATTGCTTTTTCTTCTTCTTCTGAGACTTTAATTATATGTAAATTGGATCTTCTTTGCCTGTCTTCCACTTCAACCAGTTTTTCTCTGTCTTTTTATTTCTTTTGTTATCTCATCTTCATTCTCTGGCTTGTTTTTTGTTTTTCCCTAATGCTCCTTATTGTGTCCACTCAAGAGTATCCCTCCTTGGGTGTGTCATAATTTCATCTGGATCTATGACATAATTTTGACTTTTTCAACTATCTTTCCTGAGTGGTCAAATCTTGCTTCACATCTTCCTTTTTATTGCTGTTGATTGCTGTGCTTTCTTAGTGTTTACATTTCTAACTCAAGGTCATTTTCATAGCTAGAAATGCTCTTTTGAGAATATTTAAGTTTGGAATGCTGTGGTACAGTTTTCTTCAACTTTTTGTTGTTGTTGGATGGCAGGGATTCTCATCAGCTAAATTGTTTGGGTCCTCATTTTATCAAGAGAGATAGTTGCTTGTGCAGACAGAGATCATTTGCACCTCTGCATTTTTGTAGGTAGGGATAACAGTTTGGGTAGTGTGTGAGGTTCCTAATTCAAGAGGACACATTTTTGTCAGAATAGCAAAGTATGCTTTTGTTGTTGTTTTAGGGTGTTTTATTTTGATTTTTTTACTGGATAACTTTTTTTTTTTTGGAGGAAAGAAAGAACAATAGTGAAAGGGTCATGTGCCCTTCAATTTTCTTCTTTTATGGGATTCTAAACTCCCCTCCCTTG
>NC_138376.1:127719787-127842217 GCF_054177405.1 Leptonychotes weddellii
TTTGAAGTTTGAATGCTTTTTGTCCTCTACTTATACTGAAGACATGGTTTTGTTTTTTGGGTTTTTTTTCTTGTTTTGTTTTCTTGATAATATTTTGGGTGTGTTGGCTTTGCTTCAGTCTTCTTTAAATCCTCTATAAAACATATGCCCTATCCAATTGTGATTTCATCTGAAAGACTACACAGAAAAGTTAAAAGATTTTTTTTAAGTTAAAAACATAAAAACAAGATCATTCATGAAAGGTGTCTTGACTTTGCAGCAGTGTCACCTATCAGTAGGTCCCCAGGGGACCACTAAAGAAGATGAGATGCTTTCAGAAACCATCCCAAACCACCCTCCCCCCCTCGCCATACAAACACCAGATTTGGCTGAATTTCCCAGTCACAGATGTGAGGGCTTATGAAAGAGGCCAAAGGGCAGGGTATTAGTAAAGGCAGCATGCCTCCCCCATTAGTGCAGAAAAAAATGTAAATATATATGCTTGTCACATGGTTTTAAAATATTGTAAAATAGTATAATCCCAACATAAATAAAATCAGACTGTTAACCCTCACTTGTCATTATGCTCCAGGGCTGCTTTGGTGGCCATCACCATCACCCTCAGCTCCTCCTTGGCCTGGTTGACATCTGCAGTCTTCACTGATCTCTTCTCCAGTCCCTTGGCATTAGCCAGCAGAGTCTAGGAAGGACAAGGTCATAATGGGTAAGACAGACACAGGATGGGTGAACATTTTCCTTTTTTGTTATTACAGTGTATTCAAGATATCCTGAGTCAAAATAGAAATTCTAGGTAAAATAGGTAAATAGGATGAAAGGGGGGAGAAAATATTGGAGAAGGAATAACTAGTCATGCAAAGATCTGGGTAAAATATTGTTTTTAAAATTTTACGGTTTTATTTTCTTAAGAAAGTTAAAAAGTGGCAGGGGTTCACTGTGGGTTTGTGTGGGGGAAAGAAATGTTGAATAAAGTGCTCCAAGTATATTATCATGAGCACAAGAATTATTTCTGAATTGGTGAGAAACTATTTAATTTGATTATTCTACATGGATATAAAGCAATGCTGAACTCAAATGTGGAGACACAGAGTCTCTGCTTCATTAGGTGAAAGGCTGCCACATTTCCAGAAACAGAAAGAAGGATAGGATGCCCTGTTGGCCAGGGAAATTTTCATGCTGATATTTGATTGGGATAAAGGCATGTATGTTCCTTTTGGACTCAACCTCAAAAACTAAGGAATAGGGTAGATCCCCAACTGGAGGTTTGTTTATTCCTGTCAAACAAAAGCTTATTTTTCTGCAGCACGAAAAGCTCAAAACAAGGAAAACTTTGCACACATGCAAGTTTGAATTAAGGAGTAAATCAGATATGGGGAAGATGGCAATGGAGTAGGAGGACATGAGGCTCACTTTGTCCCTCAAATACAACTAGCTAACTATCAAATCCCTAACTACCCCCCAGAAATTGACCTGAAGACTGGCAGAACAAACTCCACAACTAAAGGCAGACAAGAGCCCACAATGAAGAAGGTAGGAAGTGTGGAGACATGGTTTGGGAGAGAAACGGATGGTGGCCAATGTGGTGTGGAGAGAGCTGCAGTCGCAAAGGAGGGTGAGAGACAGACTAGCACAGAGGGAAGCCCACATGGGGAACACGAAAACAAGAAAACAAGAGGGGCTGAATTTCATGAGTTCTTGCAAGTAGTGGGGCTTAAAGCCTAGAGATTTAAAGGTCAGTGTGCCTGGCTCAGGGAGAGCCCCGAGGGCATTGGGGCTACTCCAGGAGAGAAGGTAGGGCAAGCAGCCTGCAGACATACAGCATGAAAACAATCTGAAGAGCACCTGGCGCACACATTGGGGAAGTTATTTGCTCGTCTTGGAGTGTGTCCCAGAGAGGAAGGGTTCACAGAGAGACCCCTTTGGGAACAAAGGAGCTGGCAGGTACCATTTCCTTTGCCAACCCTCAGCACGAGCACAGGACCACCTGCAGGAACCAGTGCCACTTGGACACTCTCTACCTAACTTGCTTACACCAAGCCATGCCCCAAACCCCCATGCTTCAGTGGGACCTACTCTCCCAACCACGTCTGCCTCGGTCCCAGCACAGTGGGTCCCCTACCCCAGAAGAGTGGCCCAAACCCCTGCCAACACCACATCTCCCAATCTGGGAGTTTTTCAGGGCATTGGTTCCAGCGGTGGTGGTGACTGGTCTCATTTCAAAAGTGGAACACACCTAGTTAAAGTTCACCATGTTCAGGCAAGGGAACAAACACTGCCCACAACAGGCAAAGAGAGCCTCTGCAGACAACTGGCCTGAAGGATAAAGTGGCCAGGACAAAATAGCAGAGTGCATGCAGCACACATTGGAGGCACTCTCTGAAGTGCCAGGCTCTGCAGAACAGGGGACGCTACACTGCAAGGTGCTGCAGGACCTCTTCTTCATAAGGCCATTAACCTCAAGAACAGGAGACATAGCTGACCTTCTTAACACACAGAAACAGGCACAGCGACTTACACAAAATGAGAAGACAGATGAATTTGTCCCAAATTGAAAGAACAGGACAAGGCCACAGCCAGAGATCTAAGTGAACCAGATAAAGTAACATGCCTGATGGAGTATTTAAAGTAATGATCATAAAGATACTCACTGGACTTGAGAAAAAGAGTAAAAGACATAAGGGAAACCCTTAACACAGAGATAAGGAATAACATAGCAGAGATAAAGGGTTTAATGAACAAAATGAGAAACACACTCAATGGAATGAGCAGCAGGCTAGAAGAAGCAGAGGAATGAATTACTGACCTAGAAGACAGAGTGAGGGAAAGTAATCAAGCTGAACAAAAGAGAGTAAAAGGAATTATGCAAAACAAGAATACACTTGGGAACTCAGTGACTCCATCAAACATAATAACATTCATATTGTAGGGATCCCAGAAGAAAGAGAGCGAAAATGGGGTAGAAAAAAAATTTTTTTTTTAAAGATTTTATTTATTTATTTGACAGAGAGAGACACAGCGAGAGAGGGAATACAAGCAGTGGGAGTGGGAGAGGGAGAAGCAGGCTTCCCGCCGAGCAGGGAGCCCAATGCAGGGCTCCATCCCAGGACCTGGAATGATGACCTGAGCCGAAGGCAGACGCCCAACGACTGAGCGACCCAGGCGCCCCTGGGGTAGAAAATTTATTTGAAGAAATAATAGCTGATAGGGAACTGAAAAGTTCCCTAATCTGGGGAAGGAAAGAGATATCCAGATCCAGTAGGTACAGAGAAACGTCAACAAAATAAAAAAAGCAGATCCATACCACAACATATTGTAATTAAACTGGGCAAAATGTAGTGATAAAAAAAAAAATTTTAAAGCAGCAAGACAAAAGTAGACAGTTACATATAGGGGGAACCCCATAAGGCTATCAGCAGATTTTTCAGTAGAAATTTTGTGCCAGAAAGGGGTGGCATGAAATATTCAAAGTGCTGAATGGGGAAAATGTGTAGCCAAGAATATTCTATCCAGCAACACTATTATTCAGAATAGAAGGAGAGATAAAGAGTTTCCCAGACAAACAAAAACTAAAGGAGTTCATGACCACTAAACCAGCCCTACAAGACATATTAAAGGGGACACTTTGAGTGGAAAGAAAAGACCAAAAGTGATAGTATGAAGGTAGGAAACACAAAAGCAGTAAAAATGAATATTTCTGTAAAAAGTCAGTCAAGGAATTCACAAAATAAAAGGATGTGAATTATGACACCATATACCTAAAATGTGGGGAGGAGAAGACTAAAGAACGTGTTCAAACTTAAACGATCATCAACTTAATATAGACTGCTATATGTAGATATTATATACAAACCTAATGGTAACCACAAATCGAAAATCAGTAATAGATATACAAAGAATAACAAAACCCAAATATATCACTAAGAAAACCAACAAACCATGAAAGAAGAAAGGATCAGAAAAAAACTTCAGAAACAAAGACAAAATAAGTAACAAAATGGCAATAAATACCTATCTATCAATAATTACTTTGAATGTAAGTGGACCAAATGCTCCAATCAAAAGACATAGGATGACAGAATGGATAAAAAACAAGACCCATCTATATGCTGCCTATAGGAGACTCACCTGCAGATTGAAAGTCAGGGGATGGAGGAACATTTATCATGCAAATGAGTGTCAAAATAAAGCTGAAATAGCAATACTACATCAGAATAAATAGATTTTAAAACAAAGAGTGGAACAAGAGACAAAGAAGGATAATACATAGTAACAAAGGGGACAATCCAATAAGGAGATATAACAATTTTAAATATTTATGTACCCAACATGGGAGCATGCAAATACATAAAACAGTTAATAAAAAACATAAAGGAACTAATTGATAGCAATACAATAACAGTAGGGGACTTTAACACCCCACTTACATCAATGGACAGATCATCCAATCAGACAATCAACAAGGAAACAATGGCATTGAATGACACATTGGTCCAGGTGGATTTAACAGATATATTTAGAACATTCTATCCTAAAACATCAGAATACACATTCTTCTCAGGTGTACATGGAACATTCTCCAGAACAGATCACATATTGGGCCACAAAACAAGTATCAACAATTCAAAGAGATCAAAGTCATACTATGCAGCTTTTCCAACCACAATGCTATGAAACTAGAAATCAACTACAAGAAAAAATCCAGAAAGACCACAAATACATGGAGGTTAAATAAACAATGAATAGGTTAACCAAGAAATCAAGAAAGAAATCCAAAAGTACATGGGAACAAATGAAAATGAAAACACACGATCCAAAACCTCTGGGATGCAGCAAAAGCTATTCTAAGAGGGAAGTTTATAGCAATACAGGCCTACCTCAAAAGGCAAAAAGAAATCTCAAATAAACAACCTAACCTTACACCTAAAGGAGCTAGAAAAAATAACAAACAAAACCAAAAACCAGTAGAAGGAAGGAAATAATAAAGATTAGAGCAGAAATAAATGCTATAGAAACTTAAAAAAAAAAAAAAAGTAGAACAAATAAATGAAATCAGGAGCTGGTTCTTTGAAAAACAGCACAACAAAAATTGATAAAATAAAATTACAGAGGATGCCTGGGTGGCTCAGTTGGTTAAGCCTCCAATTCTTTTTTTTTTTTTTAAGATTTTACCCATTTATTTGAGAAAGAGTGAGAGAGTAAGAGAGCGATTAAGAGAACAAGTGGGGGGTAGGGGAAGAGGGAGAAGGAGACTCCCTGAAGAGTAGGGAGCCCGACGTGGGATTCAATCCCAGGACCCTGGAATTATGACCTGAGCCAAACACACACGCTTAACCGACTGAGTCACCCAGGCGCCCTCTTTTTCTTCTTCGTTTTTTTTTTTTTTTCAAGCCTCCAACTCTTGATTTTGGCTCAGGTCATGATCTCAGGGGCGTAAAATTGAGCCCCACGTCAGGCTCTGTGCTCAGCGGGGAGTCTGTTCGAGATTATTGCTCTTCCTCTCTCTCTCAAAACAAATGAATAAATCTGAAATAAATAAATAAATAAAATTACAAATGAAAGAGGAGGAAGAACCACCAACATCACAGAAATACAAACAATTATAAGAGAATATTATGAAAAACTATATGCCAACAAACTGGACAAACTAAAAGAAACGGATAAATTCCTAGAAACATATAACCTACCAAAACTGAAGCAGGAAGAAACAGAAAATTTGAATAGACTAAGTACCAAAAAGGAGATTGAATCAGTAATCAAAAAACTCTCAACAAACAAAAGTTCATGATCGTTTGGCTTCACAGCTGAATTCTACCAAAATATTAAAGAAGAGTTAGTATTATTTTCTCAAACTATTCCAAAACATGGAAGAGGAGGGAAAACTTCCAAATTCATTATATGAGGCCAGCATTACCCTGATACCCAAAGCAGATAAAGACATCACCACCAAACAACAACAGCAAAAAAGAACTACAGGCCAGTATCTTTGATGAACATAGATGTAAAAATACCCAAAATGAGGGGCGCCTGGGTGGCTCAGTCGGTTAAGTGTCTGCCTTCAGCTCAGGTCATGATCCCAGGGTCCTGGGATCGAGCCCTGCATCGGGCTCCCTGCTCCATGGGAAGCCTGCTTCTCCCTCTTCCACACCCCCTGCTTGTGTTCCCTCTCTCGCTGTCTCTGTCAAATAAATAAATAAATCTTTAAAAAAAAAATACTCAACATGATGCCTGGATGGCTCAGTTGGTTAAGCGTCTGCTTCAGCTTGGGTCATGATCCCAGAGTCCCAGGATCGAGCCCCGCATCAGGCTCCCTGCTCAGCAGGGAGTCTGCTTCTCCCTCTGCCCCTCACTTGCCCATGCTTGCTTGTGCTCTCTCTCTCAAATAAATAAAATCTTAAAAAAAAAACAAAAACTCAGCAGGGACGCCTGGGTGACTCAGTTGGTTAAGCATCTGCCTTCAGTTCAGGTCATGATCCCAGGATCCTGAGATCAAGTCCCACATGGGACTCCTTGCTCAGCGGGGAGCCTGCTTCTTGCTCTGCTCCTCCCCCACCACCACTCATTCTCTCCCCTTCTCTTTGACAAGTAAATAAATAAAATCTTTAAAAAAAAAAAAATCCTTGGGGCGCCTGGGTGGCTCAGTCATTAAGCGTCTGCCTTTGGCTCAGGTCATGATCCCAGAGTCCTGGGATCGATCCCCACATCGGGCTCCCTGCTCCACGGGAAGCCTGCTTCTCCCTCTCCCACTTCCCAGCTTGTGTTCCCTCTCTCGCTATGTCTCTCTCTGTCAAATAAATAAATAAAACCTTTAAAAAAAAAATCCTCAACAAAATGCTAACAAACCAAATCCAACAATACATTTAAAAAATCATTCACCACAATCAAGAGGGATTTATTCCCAGCATGCAAGAGTGGTTCAATATTTGCAAATCAGTCAATGTGATACATCACATCAATAAAAGAAAGGATAAAAACCATAAGATTATTTCAATAGATGCAGAAAAAGCATTTGACAAAGTATAACATTCGTTCATGATAAAAGCCCTCAGGTAGGTTTATAGGGAACATACCTCAACATAATAAAGGCCACATATAAAAAAATATATACTGAACATCATACTCAATGGGGAAAAACTGAGAGCTTCCCCTCTAATGTCAGGAACAAGACAAGGATGTCCACTCTCACCACTTTTATTCAAAACAGTACTAGAATTCCTAGCCACAGCAATGAGACAACAAAAAAATAAAAGGCATCCAAACTACAGATGTAAAACTCTCACTATTTGTAGATGCCATGCTACTATATGTAGAAAACCTTAAAGATCACCAAAAAACTACTAAAACAGATAAAGGAATTCAATAAAGTTGCAAGATACAAAATCAATGTGCAGAAATCTGTTGCATTTCTATATACTAATAATGAAGCAGCAGAAAAAGAAATTAAGAAGATAATCCCATTTACAATTGCACCAAAAATAATAAGATACCTAGAATAAACCTAACCAAAGAGGTAAAAGACCTGTACTCTGAAAACTAAAATATTGATGAAAGAAATTGAAGAGGACACAAAGAAATGGAAAGACATTCCATGCTCATGGATTAGAAGAAAAAATATTGTTAAAATGTCTATACTACCCAAAGCAATCTACAGATTTAATGCAATCCCTACCAAAATACCAATAGCATTTTCCACAGAACTAGAATTTTTAAAATCCTAAAATTTATATGGAACTACAAAAAACCCAAATTGCCAAGTCAATCTTGAAAAAGAAAAGCAAAGCTGGAAGTATCACAATTCCAGACTTCAAGTTATATTACAGAGCTGTAGTAATCTAAACAGTCTGGTACTGGCACAAAAATAGACACATAGATCAATGGAACAAAATAGAAAGCCCAGAGACAAACCTACAATTATATGGTCAGTTAATCTTTGACAAAGCAGGAAAGAATAGCCAATGGGAAAAGGATAGTCTCTTCAACAAATGGTGTTGGGAAAACTGGACAGCTACGTTGGAAAAAAGGAAACTGGACCACTTTCTTATACCATATACAAAAATAAATTGAAAATGGATTAAAGACCTAAATGTGAGACCTGAAGTCATATAAGTCCTAGAAGAGAACACAGGCAGTAAGGTCTCTGACATCGGCCCTAGCAACGTTTTTCTAGATGTTTCCTGAGGCAAGGGAAATAAGAGCAAAAATAAAATATTGGCACTATATCAAAATAAAGCTTCTGTACAGTGAAGGAAATAATCAACAAAAATAAAGACAACCTACGGAATGGGAGAAGATATTTGCAAATGACATATCCAACAAGCGGTTAGTATCCAAGACATATAAAGAACTTACAACTCAATACTCAAAAAACCAAATAATCCAATTAAAAATGGGCAGAAGGGGAGTGCCTGGGTGGGGCAGTCACTTAGGCATCTGACTCTTGGTTTCAGCTCAGGTCGTGATCTCAGGGTCATGGGATGGAGGCCCACATCAGGCTCCACGCTCAGCGTGGAGACTCCTTCAGAGTCTCTCTCTCTCTACCTCTCCTGCTCGTGCACTCTCTCTCTCTCTCTAAAATTAATAAATAAATAAATCTTTTATAAGAATGGCCAGAAGAAATGAATGACATTTCTCCAAAGAAGACATCCAGATGGCCAACAGACATGAAAAGATGCTCAACACTACTCACCATCAGGGAAATGCAAAATCAAAATTACAATGAGATATCACCTCACACCTATCAGAACGGCTAAAATCAACAACACAAGAAACAAGATATTGGTGGGGTTGTGGAGAAAGGGGAACGCTGTTAAACTGTTGGTGGGAATGCCAACTGGTGTAGCCACTCTGGAAAACAGTACGGATATTCCTCAAAAAGGTAAAAAATAGAACTACCAGAACTACACCAGTCAGCCCAACGACCTCATCCTCACTTGATTGTATTTGCACAGACCCTATTTCCCAGTAAGGTCACACTCACAGCTTCCAAGTGGACATAATGTTTTGGAGGACACTATTCAGCCAAGCACAGCTGACTCATGGGGAAAATGCAGGGAAGATGTGGAATCCAGGCCACCGGGAGGCACCAGAGAGATGAGCATCACAAGCACACCCTACAATAGCTAAAGTTCGATAAAGGACAGCTTAAAAACAGTGTTGGAAACTCTATTTTGAGATATTTACGGGGTATTTTCTGAGTTTTACACAGTCATCACAAATTTTGTGGCTTAACACAAACTTGTCATCGCCATTCTGGAGGGCAGGAGTCTGGTTTGCTCTGCTGGGCCCTGCTAGGGTCTCCCTGGGCTGAAATCAGGGTGCCGGCTGGCTACGTTCCTTTCTCAAGGCTCTGGGACACAATTTCCTCCAGGATCACTCAGGCAGTTGGCAGGACCCACTTCCTTGCGGTTGTAGGACTGAGCTCCTGTTCTTGCTGGCTGTCAGCTCCTGGACGCCTCTCTCTAGTGCCTGTGCATGGACCCTCCACCCCAGAGCCCCCAACGGCCATGGAATCCTCCTCTCCCTCCAAATCTCTCCGACTCCCCTTCTGCCACTTCTCCCTTCTGAGCCCAGCCAGAGAAGGTTCTCTGCTGTGAGGGACCCATGGGATCAGACTGGGCCCACCAGGGTAATTCTGGATAATCTCCCTATTTTTAGGTCTGTAATCTGCCTGCTTTGGACACCTAAGTGTCAACATCCAGCAAGAAGCTGGAAACAGGTATAATCTGGAACTCCCAGGAAATATCTGAGTGACATATACAGAGCTAGGGGTCATCAGTGTAAGGGTATGCAAATGTATCTCATAACCAGGGTGAGAGGGAGAAAAGAGAGGATCAATGCTGAGGAAAACAGTCAGGTGAGGACTGGGTTACAGAGGAATCAGCCAGAGAGATCACTGACAGTGGGTGGCCAGAGACATTGGCAAAACACAGGAAATGTGTATGCCCCCCCTCACCCCACCGCTCACTCTCACTGTGGGCAGGAGGTATTCTTTACCCATGGTGTCCTTCAGCTGTAGAGGCACAAATGGGGCTTCTTGGATTCAGAATGCTTTCTCCTACTCATGAAATATGAAGCAATGAAGAAATAGGCTTTATTTAGACACCTGGAGGATCAGCTGTTACCTTACACTGTGATGGGGAGTGGGACCGCAGAAGTATTGCCATGTAGAGTTCATATTCATCCTGTACAAAAAAAAAAAATCCACTGAAAATGTGTTATATCACAAGGTAAGTTTCTTTGCAGGGATAAATAATATGGAAGTTAAGGATGTCGGTTCAGATCATTTCAAAAATTATAAAATGTTCCTTCAGTATAAAACCAATAATACATACAATAAAGTGTATAAAATCTCACCAACTTTGAAGCACATCTGAGGGTTAACTGTTGATCACCTCAGAATAGCATTCTAAAATACCTTGACACACATACAACACATGATCTCCTGCCATACAGATGCTCTGTGGGTCCTGCTCACCTGCCAGGGATTACTCCCTAGGTTTGGGGATGTTCTCTGGAGAACAGGCCACTGTATGACTGCTCTTATTTAGGCCTTAGGCAATAGAAAAGATATGGAAGCAACCTCATTTCAACTCAGCTTTGATATCATGAAATCACAGCAAACTTATAATTCCATAGGAATGTATATGAAATAATTATGCATAATTATAAAAGTTTATATGTTACATATGTACAATTTAGAAAAGCCTATGAATAATTGGGAAGCTTTAGTGGGGGGAAAATGGGCTTAAGGAGTGAGCTAGCTGGTTGTTTATTCACATGGGCCCACTTGTGATTTATGTGGCTATATGCACGTTACTTTGAGTCTGCAAGTGATTTTCGTCATCTGTAGAATGGAGGCCATGATATTTGGCAGAATTTCTGTGAGAAATGCGATCCTGTGTGCAAAGCATCATATGTGGCTCTCAGTGGTTATGTGGGAAATAAACATTTTTTATTACCTTAACTTCTTTCAAGATATCACCAAATATCAAAGAACTATTGCAAATATCTTCAAAGACTTCTCTGAAGACGTGCAGTCTGTTGAACTGCTGAGGGTCACACACGCACACTTTCTGGAGCTCCTGGTGGATAAAGAGAACCAGTCATTTTAAGATGTCTTCATTTTTCTTTCCAAATAGCTTCTCGGTAGAGGAATAAGAATTTCCATGGGGCTTTCTATCAGAGGGTCCATCTCCCACCGCTCCAGAACTGGGTCTGGACAGAGCCAGGCAGCAAACCAAGGTGCATCTCATTCCCTCTGAGCAGTGCTGAGAAGGTCTGATTGCACTGTTTTCAAAGGCGTTGGTCTATGTTTTCTTTATTCACTCCATTACACCCTGTACTTGTCCACAACGTCCCCAGGGTCTTCCTCTTTCCATTAGCCCTCTCAGCCAAAACCCTCATCAGGTTTGGTTATTTCTCAGGTATGCTGCTATTTCTTCCATTCTGGCATTCTCACCCTTGCATCACATCTGCGGTCACTGTGCACGACTCTCAGCCCCTGGGAGTTCACCAAAGCTCCTCCCATCATGCTAACCACCTTCCACAGACATGGGTGACTCCAAGCAGACTGCACCTACGTTACCTAACCGTCTACTCCCACCTCACTCTCCCCTCACATGCTTCCATAGTGAGTTAGGCAAACCTTTCGTCAGATATGTCTGCTATCCATGAACATTGTATGTACCACAGCTGCCAGGCAGCATCTGATGCTCTGCCTATGAAGTCACCTCCAACTGACCTGTTTCCAGACTTGGCCTTCCTTTACTTCTCCCTGTTATCATCTACATCATGTCAGAACTGGTAGGTACACTATTTTCTAGCTGGAAATGTAAAGGAGGTGCCTGAATGTGGGTCTCCACCCACAACATTTAGACACCTAGGACTACAGCAGTTTCCCCACAGCACTGCAAAATCACCCTCCTTACCTGTTCCAACTTCTTTTCATGGCATATTGCTGCCTTGATCCCAGTGAAATCGTGCTTCGTGAGATCTTGCTTTGCAAGAACTTCTTTTTGGAAACACAGGAACTTCTTATACTTGTCTGCCTTTGTTATGCCAGCTAAGTAGGAGCTGATGTACCGGTACTCATCCTTGGGTCGGGGAGACATCACACACTGACGGCTGGACTCCACTGTTCTGTACTTGAGAACCTTCATCTCTGGCAGTCTCAGCTCTTCTCTCCTCCGCAGTTCTGGAGAAGCCTCTCTTCCTAGAGCCTTCCTTGGAAAGAAGTCCTCTTCTGAAGTGTGGGAAATATGCTCCAGAGGGTTCAAATACCTGAATAGTGGTGTGGTCTGGGCATCTTTTGGACTCAGAGCTGTATTGATGGCAAAATAAGCCAAAGCATCTTTCATCTTTGCAATCTTCTTATCAGATGGCTTTTCTATTTTGAAGATTTTTTCCCCTTTTGGTCTATTGGCATTGGGCCAGTGATATAGGATTGTCTCAGGTGGCCTGTAGAGCTTATTGGAATTCAAGTGCCCAGAGGTGTAGAGATAGATGTCATCTCTGTGATCTTTCTGAAGTTTGTTCAGTAGTTTCGTTAGATTGCATAAAGTCCTATCACCTTGCACCTCACAGTGCTTCCACCTCATGTAAACTGGTCAGAAAAGATAATAAGATTATTAAATATTAGTTCCATAATAAGACAGTAAGACAGCTGTGTGCATTTGCTGAGCTGGCATATCTCATTCCCAGAGGAGGAGCCGACAGACACAGACAGAAAACAGCACACAGGCCAGGCCTGGCTGCAAACAGAGGACTGCTAGATACACATGATGTGCAGTTCTGATCAGAAAGCCCAGGGCCCTGCAGGAACACTCAGTCCATAGAGCATGCAACTCTTGATCTTGGGGTTGTAGGTTTGAACCCCATGTTGGGTGTGAAGATTACTTAAAAATAAAACCAGGAAGGAAGGAAGGGATGGAGGGAGGGAGGGAGGGAGGGAAGGAGTCCCTCCAGGGCCCTTCAAAGCCAGGAAGAAGGGGGGAGGGACTTTTGATGGTTTCTTACCATATTAGCAAAAGTTCTGAAAGGAAAGTTTTAACAGTGTAATTACGATTCATAATGATGGCACTTAGAGACATTCACCCCTACAAAATGTTTTTCTTTCTCTCTTAATATTGAAAGGTCTCAGAGTCCCTGATCAAACCCCTCAGTGACTGCTGAGCCAGTCACCCCTTCTGCTCCCACCCCCACTTGTAGGAAGATAAGGAGCCAGGGAGTAAAACCTGTGGGTAAGTTGATGGGGACTCCAGCTCCTTCCACAAAGGTCCCTGCTTCTCACATATCCCAGTGGTAGGGCTCCACTTGGGCACATGCTCCAGGACATAAAACTGTAAAAACATGGCTTTTTGAGTCAGTTTCCTAACCATGTGATCTCATAGAGCTTACATAATCTCTCTGAATCACAGTTTCTTCCTCTGCAAGATCAGGATAATCATCCTACTCAAAAGGATTGATTGACAGCTAAATGAAACTGCATTTGGCAGAGAAGCCCATGGCCTGGAACAGATACTCCATAAATGGTATCTATTTTAAGAAAGGACTCTAGGACAAGGAACACCTTATGAAATTTTTCTGGTAGAACATGAGTTGGCCCAGACTTCAACATGAGATTTCTTTTTGGCCATGCACTGTGAGGGCCACGGAGCAGCTAGCCCACAGCTTCACCTTCCCAGAGAACCCTGGAGGAAAGAATAAGCAGATCTGTCCCACCATGTCACCCGAGCGGGGATGGACACTGGCAGCAGAGTGGTAAAGCAGGCCCATCGGAGCCCTCAAGGGCCCGTTCTGAACTCCCACAGACTGGGCATTACCCAGGCCCATAACCCTGTCACACCCGCTGGTCCTCACAAGGATTCCATCTATAACTGGTTTTGTCCCTATTTTGTAAAAGGGAAGCTGAGAAGGAGTTCTGGGACCCACTCAGGTCCAGACACCTAACAAGTGGCAGAACTGATTCCTGAATACAACATTTTTACCCAAACTGCTGGATCATCTCTCTTATTCCACTAGCACCTGAGTAATGCAGGGGAGGACTTTCTGGGAACTATGCCACATCCAAACCCTTTTCCCTGACCAATGCATGTAATGACAATAAATCAGGACACATGATTTCCTCTGTTTTCACCTAAGAAAAGAAAGGCCCAGAGAATATGAAGAAGTAGAATCACTTCTATCACTGTGTAACAAATTATCATAAACTAAGTAGCTTCAAACCCATGTATTAGATCACGGTTCTATGGGACCGAACTCCAGCATGAAGGAGTTAGGTTCTCTGCTCAGGATATTACAACACAGATAACAAAATGTGGGTCTGGTTGAGGTCTGGGAAGCTTTGGGAGAAAACCTGCTTCCAGGCTTATTCCTGTTGTTGACAGAATCCAACTCCTTGTGGTTGTAGGACTGAGGCCCCCACTTCCTGGTTGGCTGTTGGTGGGGGTCACTCTAAGCTCCCAGTGACTACCCTCATCCCTGAACACATGCACCCCTCATCCCTGAGTCCCCCTCACGTACTTCTCATGCCCCTAACCTCTGACCCTCCTCTAGGACCAGCTTCATGTGATTAGGTCAGGCCCACCCAACACACTACCTGTCTTGAGGTCACTGGTGCTATGGGACATAGCACAATCACAGAGCACTCTCTCCTCATGTTCAAAGTCTTGAGGACTATGCCAAGTACGCACCAGAGGTCAGGGAAACTTGAGCCGTCCCAGAGTTCTCCCCATCTCAGGGATGTTGCCAAGCCCAGAGCACAGTCTCCCTTTGCCTTGTCCCATGAAGAGACAAATCAACCTTTCCCATCTGTGTGGTCAGATATTAGAGCAAATACTTCCAGCAGTGGGATTCTTGAGAATTTCTCCCTATTGATCAGCTTATTACTTCAAAGAAACCACTTATAAAATGTTAAAATATTAATAGAACCATCTTTCAAGACAGTCAATCATAATTCATCAAAGGCAGAAACACTTAAAGAAGATACTAAACACACATTGTATTTGTTGGGCTTCTCCAGAGGACAGAACCAATACGATAGAGAGAGAGAGAATATGTAAAGAGATTTGTTATAAGGAATTGGCTCACATGGTTATGCCCTCTGGCAAGTCCAAAATCTGCACGATGGTCAGCATGCTGGATACCCACTTCATGCCCAAGGCTTTCTGCTAGAGAATTCCCTCTTGCTCTGGGGAGGTCAGTCTTTATTCTATAAGGTCTTCAACAGATTAGATGAGGCCCACCCACATTTCAGAGAGCAATCTGCTTTACTCAAAGTCTACTGATATAAATGTTAATTTCATCCAACAAACAGCCTCAACAGAAATATCCAGAATGAAATGTGACCAAATATTTGGGCACTGTGGCCTAGCTAAGGCGACACCTAAAATCCACCATCACATGCATTATTCCAATTCTCTTTGGAAAGTGGGAGAAGGAGGCAGCTCAGTTGTGTTTATTTTATTTCCGGAAAGGATTTGAAACCACCAGAAAATTAGCAAAATCATTTTCCTACTTAGAATATTTTTCTTTACATTGCAACAAGACTTGCTTCACTAGATTTAGAGAATCTGGATTCCATTTCTCTCTGCCAAGTTCTTACAATATGTACCAGGGATCCCATACTGGCAATAAATATTTTAATTTCTTTTCTACCTGGAAACATTGTTTATTTGCATATTCTGCCACCTCAAACTGACAGAAAAAGAACAGAAAAGGTTGAAATAATTCATTGGAAAATGTCATTCTTTACCAAGTAACTGGGGAACAAATTCGTTTTAAGTAAAACCAAACCAATGTTGAATAGATATTGATAAGACATAGTAATAGGTTTTTTGGACTAGGTTTAAATTAATAAATATTTCAAACATCAGCATTTGACATTTTTAAATACAGGATGTTGTTTTTGGTGGTTCATCTTTTCCAAGACAGAAGCAGTAGGTCTTTAATGTCAAAATTATTACAAGTCACTTTCCTGTGTTATGCGATCTCAGGGAACCTTGGAATCCCATAGACATCTTCTTGTGCTGTCTCCCTCACCTCCAGACTTAAGTCAGCAAACATCCTTGTGGTATGTGTTAGAGGCAAAAATTCAGGGAAAAGAGCAGGCCAATCCCCAGCCCCACAGACTCCTTGCCCTGTGGGGCAGGTATGGCCAGAGGAGAGCCCCAGAGCCTTGGGGAACAGGGCAGGCCAGGCTGGGTGCTTGAACTCCTAAAAGAATCCATGTGGGGCCCCTCTGTGCAGATCCTCTCCCTGTGGCTGTTTGGTCCTCCCCCATGTTAATCACCTATAGGATGTTTACAACTCTTCTCAAGATTTTAAGCTCTCTTCCCTGAATTCTGCGGATGGTTTTGTACTGGTCACCAACTGTAATGCTCTTCTCCTGTGATTTCTACTTTTCCTCAAGGGAAGAAACTGTTTTATTAACATCGGCATCTTCAGAAAAAGACCAAGAGTATCTGTTTTGTTTCATGAATAAATGTGGAAAAGAAGTCATATTTTTAGAATTTTAAATAATAAGGTAAAATTTTACTCTGTACCACACTGCTGTCTCCCTCGGATTCCCCAGCAGCAATCTGAAAGTCCAGTAGGGAATGAGCTACGCGATAGGGAGAAGGTAGGAGCTGTGGGAGAAGCACACATCTACGGTGCTGGAGCGAGGAAGGGAAAACCACACCAAAGGTTAATTATCTTAACGTATCTACGGCTGTCCTGTGGTTGGACATGGAAAGCAGATTAATGGGTCCGCCTAATTCTATGCTCTTGGCAAAGGGACTTTGCAGATTTCATTAAAGTTATGACCTTAGAATAAAGAGATTATCCAGAATTACCCAGGTGGGCCCAGTCTGATCCCATGGGTCCCTCACAGCAGAGAACCTTCTCTGGCTGGGCTCAGAAGGGAGAAGTGGCAGAAGGAGAGTCAGAGAGATTTGGAGGGAGAGGAGGATTCCATGGCCGTTGGGGGCTCTGGGGTGGAGGGCCCACGCACAGGTACTAGAGAGAGGCGTCCAGGAGCTTACAGCCAGCAAGAACAGGAGCTCAGTCCTACAACCTCAAGGAAGTGGGTCCTGCCAACCGCCTGAGTGATCCTGGAGGAAATTGTGTCCCAGAGCCTTGAGAAAGGAAGGTAGCCAGCCGGCACCCTGATTTCAGCCCAGGGAGACCCTAGCAGGGCCCAGCAGAGCAAACCCAGACTCCTGCCCTCCAGAACGATGACAAGCTTGGTTTGCTTTAAGTCACTAAATCTGTGGTCATCTGTTATAGCAGCAGAAGAAACCAAATACGGCGCGTGGTTCCCAGGACTGGAAGGGCCGGAGGGTCATGACAGTGAGGGGAGGGCTAGTGGCCAGCAGAAGAGGCAGGAAAATCACTAAGTAGTCTTGACAATTCAGGGAGAGCCAGCCCTGGGGCGGGGGGCGGGGAGGGGCGTCACCCACAGCACACCACTGCCCTGTGCCCAGGGATCCCAAATGGAAGAATGCAGTCATACGGCCCAACATTACAGAGGAGAGCCTCCAGTTTCTTTACGCCCATATTAAAGAAAAAATAACCTCCAAAGGCTGGAAGGCTGTAAAAGTATTCCCGCGGCCCGCTGCGTAGCCGGGGTGCGGGTGCCTGGGCCCCACAGCTGTTGGGTGCTTTCCTTTGCACTGCACCCGATTTACTTGTAAGGGATTTATTTGGCGACTATTTTTTCCTCCTCCTTTTTACAGAATATGTACTTATTAAGAATTACCAAAATAAGACGAGAGCCTTCTCTGTTTCCAGCCACCACGTTGCAGGTTTTGCCGAGGGCACGCAGTCACCTCGCAATTTAAATCTTACGGGGCAGTTCTTGAAAGTTGAGTACCACGAACCCCGATGTTGCGAGGCAAAAATGGGCCCGGATGTTCTGTGTACACAGGGCCGCGTCTCTGGGCACCCAGCAGCTCGCCCTCCCGCTACCCAAACACCGCTCGGCACAGACAGAGACAAGTGCTCTGCGCACAACTGCGGAATCATGCGCGGCCCGAGGAAGACCTCTCTGTGCAGGGGAAGCCAGCCGAAGCCGAGAGGAACTTCGAAAGCGCTCAAACAGCAGGACTGGAAAATCCATTAGACCACGTGCCCAGAGACCGGACAGACGTGAGCAGTGAGAGGCTTTAGAAAAAAGGGGTTTTCGGGCGCCTGGGTGGCTCAGTCGGTTAAGCGGCTGCCTTCGGCTCAGGTCATGATCCCAGGGTCCTGGGATCGAGCCCACATCAGGCTTCCTACTCAGAGGGGAGCCTGCTTCTCCTTCTCTCTCTGCCTGCCTCTCTGCCTACTTGTACTCCCTATCTCTCTGTCAAATAAATAAATAAAATCTTTAAAAAAAAAAAAAAAGGTGGGGGGGGGGTTTCGTGCACACAGCCAGTACGTGGAGTGATTGCAGGGGGAACAGAAACCGCATGGTCGAGAACTCACGGGAGAGGAGTGCCCTCAGCACCCTCACTTCACGGGGGGCGGGGGGAGACTGAGCCGCAGGTGGCTGAGGCCAGGGCTCCGCGGTCAGTCTGCGCTGCCTGCGGCCCGGGCTCTCGCCTGCCCACTAAGCAACGCGCGCAGGAGTGCGCCATGCACTTGCCCGTAATGGAATTTCTTTCAAAATACGTTACCGTTCAGACTGTATTGCTCCACCCAGTAAGCTTTCTCTCAACTCAAAATTCCTCTGCAGGCCGCGGTGTGGTGGGAAAGCGATGGCCGCGGGGTCAAAAGAGCCGGGTGACGTCCCCCTGCCTCCGGGTCCTCAACTCACACCAGTAACCCTCGCCTTCGGGAGCCGGAAGCTAAATAAACGCGACGGCTGTCCTGTGGTTGGCGGCGGCTCCGGGAGGACTGCAGGGTGGCGGCGGCCAGGGAGCGTGCCCGCCAGCGGGTGGCTCTTTAGAAAGCACACTCGGACCAGCGTCTGGAAACCGCCCCCTCATCCCTCCTCCTCCCAGAGGACACGCACGCATGCGCAAGCGCACACACACACGCACGCGCGCGCACACGACCTGGTTCCTTTGAGTGTGACCAGTAGGCTTTCCGAGGAGGCACGGCGTCCCCAGACGCAGCCCTACACCCTGGTGACCCGGGGCTGAGGTGCAGCCACCAGAAAGGTTTTCATTTCCCTCCGGGTTCGGAGCCGCTGGCGTTCTGGGCGAGCGCACAGCCAACGGACCTCAGACGGCAAACACAGCGCGCTCAGCGCACACTTACACTCGGGCCCCGAACCCCCGGCCATCGCTCCGGCACCGCAGCTCCGGACTGAGGCCGCAGTTACCGCGGAGACGGACAAACATTCGAAGGCCCTCCCCCGCTGGGGGGGTGGGGGGGCGTTCCTCTGCTGCTGGGCCACCCCCACCCAGCCCCGCCCTCCGCCCCGCCCTCCCCGGCACGCCTTCCTGAACAGGGAGTACCAGGTTTCCGGGCTTGCTTTACTTTGTAAATTAAAACACTTTCTGTCATTTGAGAAGCACCAAAATACCCTTGTACTCTAATACTTTACCAAAGCCTGGGGAACAAAAAAGGCAACTGGTCTTTGGCTGGGCATCTTTATAGAGACATTCAGGTTGCACGATGCACACCTCATGCAACTGTACCCGGCGTTCTAGCACATCGTAGGTGTCAGTCACTAAATTATCATTTAGTTATTTTCCTAGTAGGGAGACTCAGGCGCTCATCCCAGCGAATTCACTCATTTAGTTATTTTCCTAGTAGGGAGATGAGATCACGTGAGGTAAAATAACTTGGCCACGATCAGTTAGTTAGCAGAGTAGAAGAATGTAAACACACATCTCTTTGCAGTCTGTGCTCTTTCCTCAGGCTCTGCTAAGGAAAGAAGAAAAGCGAAGGGAAGGGAAGAAAAGCTAAAAAAATCTCTACGTTTCCTATCTTTGAAAACTGTAGTTCTATTTAAATTTCTTCCAGCCAGGGAGGATTCGAGTGTCCTGGCATGGTGGCTGCGACTCTCAGACGTGACTTTGGGCAGCCCCTCACTGCTGCCCAGCTCAGGGAGGAAGTGATGATAAGGCTAGACGGTGTGTGTGAGAAATTTGGGCACACAATCTTTCACCTCCACTGATGCTGGTCAGACACTTTGTAGGCGAACGTTTTGGAAATCATGAAGTTGCCCTGACTCTACCATTGCTCAGGTGGCTCCATAAATAGGAGCATTTGGATTTGACCTGGAAAAAAAATAACAGAAGTGTTTCCCAGTTTTCTCTCTCCAACATTCAGTCTTTAGGCATCTGACCATAACTAGAAATGCTGACATGAAAATGCCCACATTGCATAAGGATATCTAAGCATTGGCCCAGGACGGGAAAAGTGTTCCCCACATTCTGTTAATTACAAATTAGGGTCAGATTGTGGCAATCCAGGTTTTTGTATTACCAACTATTAGAGATGAAACAATGAGCCTTTCTGCTCCAAATTGTTTAGTGATTGGGTGGCAGGCAGACAGGTGACAGAGGTTTTCTCCTCTCTCCTTCCACAGATGGGCTCAGAGGACAGAGCTCCTGGCCCTGGGAGAGACGGCCATGGAAGTGTGTGCCCCAGGACCAGTGGGGCACCTCCAAGAGTTCAGCTTGTGTGGTACTCACACTGCTCATTGGCACGAGAATGGATTTGGCTCATTCTGCATGGAATTACAGATCAGAAAGAAAATAGTGTATTTCTCCCAAGTCATCCCTGTGATAGGACCCATATACAGTTCAATTCAACCGTCTCTCACAGACTAAAGTCCAGGAAGTCAATGATCAAATCACCACCAAACATTAAAACCCACTACAGCTCTCCGACTGCTAAATATGTCAACAAAGTGTTTGAGGCAGAAAGCTATTATTATCGGTGAAATGGACTGATCTGCCAAAACCAGGAGATCTTCCTTGAGGCCAGATTTCTATGTAGGAATCCCCAAGAACTGATCACCACGCAAATTGCGCGAGCAGGTATTTGAATTCGTATTATGCTATTTTGTTTTTCAGCTCTAGGTGGCGCTGGAATACACCTTAAAACACTCGTCAGAGTTCCTGAAAGCTGCCTAAGGATGAGACTCGGGCGCTCATCCCAGCGAATTCACTCGTCCACACACATCCTTTCATCCTGCTAGGATTCAAAGAGAAAACAAGAAGTATTGTCTGCTCTTGCAACTTTGCTAAGAATGCAGAAGCGCACGATTTATTCCCTGTTCTAAAGATGCTCAGGGGAGAGGAGACAAACCACTTAAGCGCAATACGCGGGGGAGAGGGCCGGTGGAGACAGGTGCAAACTGGCGCAGAGGAGGGGATGGCTAGGGGCGGGGGGGGGGGGTGCTCCGGGAGGACCCCACGTTCACGGTCCCACGACGGGCCAGCAGCAGGAGGGGAGAGCCTCCCGTGCGCTCCTAACAACCAACGCATTGGAAATCTAACTGGTCAAAAATAAACATTTAGTTACCGCCTTTCCAGCTGTTAGAATTTATTGTGTAAAAATAGACAAAGTGAAGACAACTTTTTTTTTTTTAAGATTTTATTTATTTTTGACAGAGAGAGAGAGCACAAGCGGGGGGAACAGCAGAGAAAGAGGGAGAAGCAGACTCCCCGCTGAGCAAGGAACCCAATGCGGGGCTCGATCCCAGGACCCTGAGACCATGACCCGAGCCGAAGGCAGACGCCCAAACCGTCTGAGCCACCCAGGCGCCCCTGAAGACAACTTTTTAAGCACCTTTGTGCTTTCTAAGCTCTGGAGTGACACAGAGTGACGCGTTTAAGGAAGTCCAGGTAGACTGTGGACTGAAATTCTACACCATCCCGACAGGGAGACGCGGGATGTGACGGGGAGTCTGGAAGCTGCAAGTGTGCCCGAGTCAGGAGGGAATGTCAGGTCGGTCCTGCAGACTGCAAGGAGTTCGCGAAGAATTCTGAACACACACAGAGAGACCACAAGTTTCCATTTTAGAAAGATAACTCTGTGGTTCACACTGTAGACGGAGAATGCCGGCGGCGGTGAGAGCCAAGAATTGCATTTCCAGTTCTACACGCAGTGACACCCCAAATTCTCCTCCCTGCGTCCTGGCGCAGTGGAAGCAAAGTCTCCATCCACAGGAGGCCTAGAGTGCTGGGGGACCCCTTGCCCTCCTGCTTTCCAAGGCCCGTACCCACTGGGAAGCGTCTGCCCCGGGCTCCCTCTTCCCTCCCTTCTTCTTTCCCTCTCCATCTGATGGCACATTTCCCTGAAAACAAACGAGCTCTTGTTTTTCCAATCTTAAAAACATATAAAAACAAAACCTTTGCTTTGACTCTGCATCTCTCTAAGGCAAAGGCGCCCTCACATTTACCTGACACCACAGATCCTAGTCGGAGACCCGCACAGGGAGGGCAAGTGGCGGGTCTGCGCAGGTGGGTAACTTACCGCAGCTCTGCGGGCGCCCCAGAGGCTGGAGGAGGGGGTCCCCGCCACGCCTGTGTCTGCCGCAAGGGGCGCTGTCTCCGCTGATCTCCCACCTTGTGGCGGGTAGCCTCCATTTTGCCCTAAAGGGACTTTTCTGCATTATAACTTTATTTTTAAGTGGCATTTGAGGACAAAATAATTACGAGACCCAAGAAGGTTGAAAATGGGATGAAGAAATGCTGTAGAAAGAACACAACTTCCCCAGAAGGGCTCCCACGTCTCTTCCCACCCGTGTCCTGCACGAGCCTCCTCTTCCTCCTCCAGAAAGTAAAATAAACCTTCATCTCCTCACAGTGGTACATAAAACCGCATTTCTTTACTTCCAAACTGCCGTTTACAACTTGTCTAAAACATCTCAATATTTCACTGAAAGGTTTTCTCAACTGTGAAAATTGCTATCTTGGGTCAGGATGTTTCATTAAAAACAATGAAAATATCTTTGATGTAATGACTTCTGGAAAACCAGAATTTAAGCCATCAAGTGAGGGATGAGTAATGAAAACTCCCTCCGACCCCAGCCTTTAGTTTCTCTCCCCCAAAACAAATCACATCTGGTCTCTTACTTAGCAGGCCACCCACAGACAGGGGCCCCCCCACCCCATGCTTTCACTTCTGCAGAGGATGGCCCACCACTCACCAGTTCCTGCACCTGGATTCTTTCTCAAATAAATAAATAAATAAATAAAAGTCTTGGAAATGATTCCACACCAGTACCTAAAGAGCCTGGCTTTTTTTTTTTTTTTTTTTTAGATTTTTATTTCTTTATTTGAGAGAGAGAGTGTGTGCATGAGCGGGATGAAGGACAGAGGGAGAAGCAGACTCCCCGCTGAGTAGGGGACTCACCTCTCTCTCCAACGCTGGACTCCATCCTGGGACTCCCAGGAACAAGACCTGAGCCAAAGGCAGATGCTTAACCACTGAGCCACCCAGCACCCCAATCCTGACTTTTTAAATAGCTGTATTGTATTTCATTTTTATGTATAATCAACAGGCAACTGACCGACATTTATTCTGTTTCCACTCTTTTGTATTAAACTCCTGTGCTCACCTTCAGGTGCCTTCTTTGGTGTGAGAATATTCGGGTAAACCTGAGAAGCCAGGTGAGCTCAGTCAAAGGGTTTGTGACCAGAGGCTGTGCCGATTCACCCAGTACCCGCCACAGTGAAGGTGATGTGGGGCTGGCAGTGGACGGTCCAGAAAGATTTCTTGAGATGTTTTTGGTGCAAAAAAGGTGTTTTTATTAAAGCACAGGGACGGGACCCACAGGCAGGTAGAGGTGCACTGGGACTGGGAGGAGTGACTGATTGTACACTTGAGTTTATAATTATAAACTATAGAATTTATACTTATATAAATATATAAGTAAATATATAAATTTAAATATATTATTAAAAAATCTAAAAAGGAGGGCACACTTGAGTGGCTCAGTCAGTTAAGCGTCTGCCTTCAGCTCAGGTCATGATCCTGGGGTCTTGGGACGGAGCCCCAGTTTGGGCTCCCTGCTCAGTGGGGACCTGCTTCTCCCTCTCTCTCTGCCCCTGCTTGTGCTCTCTCTCTCTCACTCTCTCTCTCCCACAAATAAAATAAATTTTAAAAATCTTAAAAAAAATTTAATAAACTTATTTATATATGTATATATTTATATTTATAATTTAGTGGGGATTAGGGAGAGCATAAGCCTCGAAGGAATTTAGAAGCAAGGCTTCCAGGACCTTGAGGGGCTGACTGCTGTGCAGATAAGGTTATTTACTTCTGTCTAGTAAAACAGTCTTGAGAGCCTCAGATGTATGGGCCATAGGTTTGAAAGATACTCGCTAACAGGTATCTTGGGGGTGGGGTGGTGTTTACAGTGATCAGAGGGAAGCAACACTATGAGGAGCAAAGCTCTAGTGGTAAAACATTAAAGGAAGTCCTTTAAGGGAGCGGTAGGAGTGTGACCATCCGCAAGCCTCAAGAATCCTGCCTGGACATTGTGAGCCACAGGGAAGCCCGGCCTGTGGTCCTTTCTCGCCCATCAAGGGTGCCTGTCCCCACTTCCTCACCACCGAATGTGGGGCATGCATCAGTATGTTACCACACCCCTGATTTTTGCAAATACAAAGTGGCAAACTAGTTGGTGAGAGAGGGAAAATCCACAATTAAACTGTGTAGGAAATAAATAAGACGTAATAATTTTTCAAAGCAGTGGCAGGTTTGCTATTTTAGGTGGCTGATCAGAGAGGCTTCTCCCTGTTTCCTGTTGCCACTGTAACAACCACAGATTTGGCAGCTTGAAACAATACAGACGTACTATCCTAGAGTTCCATAGTTCAGAAGTTCCAAACAGATCTCACTGGATAAAATCCAGGTGTCCGAAGGACTGCGTTCCTTCTGGAGGCTCTGGGGACAATCTGCTCCCTTGCTTTTCCCAGGTCCAGAGGTGCCTACCTACCGGGGCTCCTGGCCCCTTCCTCCACCTTCAAAGCAAGTGATGAGCCACGGCTGGTCCAGTCTTTCCACGCCACAGATGCTCTTGAGCCTCCCTCTCCCACGTACGAGGAACCTGGGGACTGCGCTGGGCCCGCCTGGACAATGCAGACCAATCTCTTGATCCTAAGATCTTAAAGTCAGCTGAGCAGCACCAAGGGCGAGACACTTAGGCTGCAGTCTGATGTGCTGTGCTCAGAGCCAGGGAGGAGACTGCTGGCTTCAGGGGAGGCCCTGAGCTGGAGCTGGAGCAGACTAGGGACCCACTGCCCCCAAACTTGTCTCTGACAGGACAGGAGAGGTCAGGCCTCTCTCCAGCAGGGGACCAGGGATTGTCGCAGACTTGGGCTTTGTTGAGTTTTGAGTTTTTATGATTGGAGAGATCTGAGCTTGTTGAAGGAACCCAGCCAGGGGAGTAGGGAGGGCTGACGATCCACAAAACCACAAAAGGGGGGGCACTGGATTCTAGACTGGTGGTACACCTCTAAAAGACCCAGGCAACCTGCCACAGGGAGGTGGGGCGGAAATTCCCTGTCCCTGCAGAAAACAGAACTAAAACCAGACTTGTACTCCATCTAGTTTGCCAGACATTTCCCAGCCATTCTGATGGCAGTTCTTGGGAAAAGTACAAATAAAAGTGAGCCGCGGGCTCCCACGTGGGATTACGTGGAAGCAGCGCCTTTAAGGCACAAAACCCTTTCCAGGGTCTTTTTTCAGAAACTGGAGACCCTGGTATTATGGCCTTTTAATTTCCCCAGGGTAAGTCACTGAGCAAGCGCAAAGGCCGGCCAAGGTCACTAAGATCACAGCGGATCACAGCATGAACCCTGAACCAGCCCAGCCCCCCACAGCAAATGAAGGGGGAGGGGCGCGCCAGAGGACGTGTGATTTTCCATCGCTCTTTTAAAACCTACTTGGCGTTGCTGATCACTTCCTGTTTCTTAACCTTACTTTGCATTGCTTGTATTTTAATTGGAAACCGAGTTGCTCACATTAATACTAATGATGATGATGATGATGATGGCCTATTCGTCCCTGAATGCAACAATAGGCAGGCGTGGTGATCCCAGCTCGCTAGAGGTGTAGGTGTGAACGTCCCACTCTGCAAGCCGAACAAGTAAGGCCGTTTTCTCCACGTTTCCGAGAGCAGATGCTTTCCTTCGAAGGCAGATGTGGCCGCCGCGGGGGTGTGAGTGTGAAGAGAAGGGGAGTTAGTTCTTCGTGTTGTGTTTCCAAGGGGTATTTTCCCGGCAATGTGGCAGCGAAAGGATTATTCTCCCGAGGTGGGGGGAACACTGTTACTGCAAAAGGAAAGCAAGCCAGGGTTTAAGTCACTGTAAGAAGACAAGTGTGTAAGCGAGGCGGAGGGAATCCAGGCCCGCGGTGCGGCGCGTGCAGCTGAGGCCTCCCTGCAGCGGAGCCCGGGGTGAGAGCCCCCACCCCCCGCACTGGGCCCGCTCTGCCCCCCTCTACCTCCCCCCACCGTGGCACATACCTGCCCCCCCTCCGCTGGGCCCCCTCCGCCCGCCGCACCCCGCTGGGCCCCCTCTGCGCCCCCCGCCGCCCCGCCCACAGAGACGCACGCTGTCCTCCCTTCACTGGCCGCACGAGTCCTTAGAACACACGGAGAAGGTTCACACTCAACACCGGGAGGGTGTTGAGAATCTTAGTAATTCTTTCTAGCGGCCCCAAACTTCTATGATGGCAGGACTTTCTTGTCCTGTTTTTCAAGGTACAACTCCGATGAGGCCTGTTGCTTTAAGCAAAGCTGAATTCGTTTGATTCCCTTTCTAAAGCTCTTTGTCTTTTAAATGACACCAGCAAAGCTGCTGGGGGGAGGATTCCCGGGTAAGGTAGAGCGAGGTGCTGTTTGCTTTGTCCTGGGGGGACTTCCCTTGTCCACTCCCACTTCTGGGGAGGGTCGTGACGCAGGCAGGGGCAGACTTTGCAATGACTCTGCTTTCTGGGGCTTGGCGTTTGTTCCGGAAAACGATGGCTTGCGAGGAAGTATGCTGGGGCGAAGAGAGCCTCGGCAGGGGAGCAGCAGAACCGAAGGAGAGGAAGCCCGAAGCTTGAGACCCGATGGGGGACCGGGGCTCTCCCTGACCCCCCAGCTCTGGACGCACCCGGAGCCGAGCAGGAGATCCGAGCGGACCCCGAATATCCAGGGGGGCCCCTGAGAGCGCCCCGCACTGGTCCCGCTCCCGGGCTGCCCTGGACGCGCCGCACATCGTGCGCAACCAGCGCGGAGCGGAGCAGAGAGGTCTGCCCTGCTCGCAGACCCGGGGACTCTCGCACCAACTTGAGGAGTCCCTGCTGATCCATGAGAGGAAGTCCTCCCACCCCACCCCAGCCAGCGGGAAGGGGCTTAGGAGTCAGATCTGAGTTGCTTTCCCGGAGGCAGTGTGACCCCATGGGCCCCCCAGCCACATAGCATGTGTTGCCAACCATCAGCAGCTAAACAACGTTTACCATTGTTATATTCCTGTATTATAGAGTAAACCTCACACACAGTACCTGTGTGGTGTACTGTTCTTTCCAACAAGAACAGTAGAATGGACAACCCCATGCCCAACCGCCCAGATCCAAAACTTCACATTCGGACTTATTTGCATTATCGCTCTGTCCATCCTTTTGCGGAAACTTTTAAGTCAGTAGCAGACATCATGAGTCTTTATCCCTAACTACTTGAGCACACATCTGAAATAAAGTCCTTCTCCAGAACCACAAGCCATTATTACATCTAAAATCAAGTCCTTACCTATTGTATTCAAATTTCCCAAATCATCCTCAAAATATTGACTATAGCTCTATTTTAAAACAAAAATCCATGCATTTTGCTGTTATGTCTTTATTTAAACAGCTTTAATGATATATAATTTACATACCATACAACTCACCCATCTAATTGTACAGCTTAGTGGTTCTTAGTAGCCTCACAGAGTTGTTGTGCTCCTTTCATCTAAAACAGTCCCACTTTTTCATTTTTTTAAGGACACAACATTTGGAGACCAGACCATTTGTCTTGTCAACCACCCAACCTAGGGGTCTGTCTGGCTATTTCCTTTTGCGCTGTGGTTGAACTTGCCCACTGGCCTGGGTGGTCTATAAAGTGGAGGTTGGGTGTAAGGCTTGCTTATGTTTAGTGTGGGCAGTAAGAACAGTTCATGGACGGTGATCTGTACCTTCCCTTATCAGGAATTGGATCCCTTCATTGTGGGAGAAGGGGTTACCACATGTCTTGTTGCCATGAGAGTAGGTCTTTTCTTTTGTGACTGGGGACTCTGCTGTGAGGTGACGCTTGATTCCCCAGGAAACTTCTCCTCTAGGGGCACTCCCTGCATGAGTCCGCCTCATGCCTTTCACAGCGATGAGATATCATTCTGTAAAAAAAGAGCTTTCCCTCATCAACTTGGGACTTCCCCTTTCATCACCTTCCAAGAAAGGAGTTGGTGTGGGACTCGCCTCCAAAACCACCTAATGAATTCAGTCCTTTTAATTTGAGTCTCATTATGGACATAAAGAATTATATCTATCCAATGTAATCAATGACACTCATTGTGCTTTTATTGAGATATAACCAGTTAACATCCATGAAACACCCTTTTAAAGTGTATATTCCGTGGTTTGTGGCACAATCACAATTGAATGGTTTGTGGTACGCTCACAGTTGTGCGTCCACCACCACTCTCTGCCTGGGGGACAATTTGTCCTTCTGCAACAAAGCCCCACACCTGAGCAGTGACTCCCCATCTCCCCCCAGCCCCTGGCAACCACTAACCTATTTTTCTGTCTATGATTTTGCCGGCTCCAAACGTTTCATTTAAGGGAATCATACAATATATCATCTCTTGTGATGTGTTGGTGCTTCATTCCTTTTTGTGACTGAGTGATATTGGACAGAACACTCTGGGGTATCCCTTCATCATGTGATGGGTACTTGGGTTGCGTCTGCTTTCTGGATATTATGAGTAATGCTGCTATGAACATTTGTGCACAACTTTTTTGTAAACCTAGGTTTTCGTTTCTCTTGGATATATAACTAGGGGAGAATGCTGGGTTACATGCAAACTTTATGTTTAACACTTGGAGGAACTTTCACACTTTTCCCAAGTGGCTGCACGGTCTCACAATCCCACAAGAAACACGTGATGGTCGCGGGTTTCTCCACATCTTCACCAACACTTGTTATGGTCTGTCTCTTTTGTTTTAGTCATTCCCGTGGGTGCGAATGTGGTATGGCATTATGGTTTTGGTTTGCATTTCCTTAATAACTAATGGTGTTGAATGCCTTTTCCTGTGCTTATTGGCCTATATATATATATACTTTGGAGAAATGTCTATTCAATCCTTTGTCTATTTTTTAATTGGGTTATTTGTCTTTTTATTGTTGAGGACTTTTTAAAAAAGATTTTATTAATTTATTTGAGAGAGAGCACACAGGAGCAGGGGTAGGGGCAGACAGAGAGGGAGAAGCAGGCTCCCCATGAGCAGGGAGCCTGACTGGGGGGGGGGCGCTGGATCCCAGGACCCCAGGATCATGACCTAAGCCGAAGGCAGATGCTTAACCAACTGAGCCACACAGGGGCCCCTCCCTCAGGTTTTAAATCAGTCTGGCTGAAAACCTTTCTCCTGCGCTGTTGCCCTCCTGAGGACTAGGTGTGGCCACAGAAAGGTTCGGTCAGCTAACGTGAGCTGAGGAGCAGGGAGTGAGGTGGGACCCTCATGGCACTGCCCTGCCCAGATGGGCGACTGTTGCAATGTCCTCACTGGTTCTTGACCTTGGCCACCTGACCCCAGTGATGTTCCGGAGCCAGCCTGCACTTTGGTGAGTTGGTTTCCCGGAGGCAGTGTGACCCCATGTGCCCCCCCAGCCACATAGCATGTGTTGCCAACCATCAGCAGAGCGGGGAGGTGTGGGCTTAGCCCACCTGGTCACCTCAGGCAGCCCTTGTTCATTTTTGTCCCCTTGTCACACCAGATGCGATTTGAGACTTCCCACTCTCTCCAAGCTCTAGGAAAAAGCAGGCATGAGGATCCTCTTGATCAGATTCCCAAAACTGATCAGGGGGCTTCCTCCCCTGCCCACCTGCCGCCCACCATGGTTCTCCCCCTTGTGGACAGCACCCTGGCCCTCCTGGTGGCTGCACATTCACACCTCAACTGCTTTCTTTTCTACATTCCTTCCTTCCCCAGGCCAGGCGACCCTTAGTGCTGGGCCCAGAAAACCTGAAAACATCTTGTTTCAGTAGACTGTCAGCTTATAAATAGCCTTGAAAGCTTTTTTCCCTCAAGATTTCATCTGCTATGAGTTTCTGAATCTCATTTTGAAACTGCGTACCTGTGTTGGTCACGATGCACCCTTTGGGAACAGATCCTGAAGAAGGCACATTTCAGGACAGCATGGTGCTTATGCGGGAGTCTCTGAACGCTGGCTGGCCTGCTTTCTTAGGTTCTAGCTACTTCACCTGTTTTTCACAGTCCTCATCTTAAAGTGGGGGTGATAACATGCGTCATTCAGAGAGTCGTTGCGAGCACTGAATTGGTAGGAGGGCTTGGCGAACATAAAGTCTCAACTCAGTTTGGGCGACTGGGCTTTGCAGCCCGGTTCCCACGGCAGGGGATCAGAGGGAACGTGTTCAGGAGGGAGCAGATTACTGACTGAGAGGAACAGATTCTCAAACATAGGAGGTAACATTTGAGTTTCCAAGGATGAGCCAATGAAGCAGAGAACAGAGTACGAGGTTAGGGACATGGGATGCTCAAAGGACAGATGTGCATTCATGTGACTGAGCCACAGGAGGGGGGGACGGGGCTGTAGGAGATGTGCCCACAGTGCCAACTGATGGACTTTAACGTGCCAACTGATGGACTTTAACAATTCATTCTGAACTAAGTAAGGGCCCAGCAGAAGGTCATTGGCAGA
Source organism: Leptonychotes weddellii (assembly GCF_054177405.1). Lineage (NCBI taxonomy): Eukaryota > Metazoa > Chordata > Mammalia > Carnivora > Phocidae > Leptonychotes > Leptonychotes weddellii. The sequence goes on from NC_138376.1 coordinate 127,750,608, forward strand.
TTTCTAGGGGGAGAATTGTCAAAAATAACTAGGCTCCAAAGCCAATTTACATTTTTAGAAACTTAAAAAAAGAATCGGTTGGGCATAAGGAGGCAAGACAGCTTTCTTCAAATAATTGAAAGTTTGTCAGATAAAAAAGGGAGCGGACTTACCCATGTGCTGTAAGCCAGTATCTTGGAATAGAAATTATAAAGCTATAGATTTCAGGACAACTTCAGATAGAACCTTCTGGCAACCAGAGCTGTCAAACAGTGGTCTGGTTTGCATTACAGTGGTCTGTCCTCCACCCCTGGAGTATGAAGTCAGATGACCGTCTATCAGACATGGCAAGTAAAAGATCTTGTGTTGCTGGTAGAAGGTGGAACCAATGCCCAACAGTCATGATTTCAGGTGGACAAAACTCAGTAACTCAGAAGGCTTAGGAAATGGGGTGTTTTGATGCATGCTTTTTTTAGTTAATGCAAGGGTAAGCAGGTAAATACTATTTTCTTTAAAAAAAAATATTTTATTTATTTGACACAGAGAGAGAATGTGAGAGAGAGAGAACACAAGCAGGGGCAGAGGCAGAGGGAGAAGCAGGGTCCCGGCCAAGCAAGGAGCCCGATGCGGGGCTCGATCCCAGGACCCCGGGATCGTGACCTGAGCCGAAGGCAGACGCTTAACCCACTGAGCGCCCCAAGGACCCCCAGGCTTTGGTATTCTTATGAGAACAGCAGCAAGTCTGCACTACTGGGAACATATTTAAGAATCGTCTTGTTAAATGTGTGAGATTTTCAGGTGTACCGATGTGTGGCTCCATCTCTCTGGAACTATGACGGTGCAGACAGTAAGCGCAGGGCTGGTGCACAGGAAGTGATGGCGAAGCTGTGAAGGCTTCCAGGAGATGACGCAGTCGATCCCAAACCCACGGAAATGTCGTGTCCCGCCTTCTGCTCCTAATTCCCTCCTTCCACCTTCCACACATCAGGTGCCCAGTGGGCATACTGAACGCATGTTGGCTCGATACGTATTGCTTTTCAGGGTTCCTTTTGCTTCGGGACGTAGATACGATGGGGAAATGTCCCTCTCCTCAAAGCTCTCGAGTTACAGAGGGTTGATGGAAAAATCAGACATGTACATAATTAAGGATTCAAATTAAGATCGTCTCTACAGCGTACCAATCTGCAACATGAGTTGCCAAATAAGTTTATGGATATATTAATTCATGAAATTCGTTTTAGCACAGTCAACATTTTATTCGGTTTCACAGGAAATGAATACTTTAACAAAAATCCTGTCTACAACACATACAGTGCTATGCACTCTGAGGGCTTTCCATTAGTGAGGGTTGGTGCTGCAGGAGAATTCCATTTTAGGGGCAGTCTATGCTTCTGTCTAATTAACAAGACTGTGGACTCTCTTATTTAACAATGTAACAGGTCTTTATTCCAGGAAACTTTTACTTTGTTTACTCCCAAATTTAGTTCTAATACGTTTATGGTGAGGGAGGGTCTGTGGATGCAAATGAACTTCTGACTTTTTGGTCTTAAATATTTACCACGTGATGGTAAGCAGGGATAGCCACATAAACACAATTTCTTTAAGCTGAGTTGTCCAGATAAAGCCACGAGTATACTTATCGTGGAACACAGGTGATGTGAGGTTTAACCCAGAACGTTTTCTTTACTGTAACAGAGAGAATCCCAAGGCTTACACACATAAGCATGCATACAACCGGAGTCCTTCCTGCTCTTGGCCAAGTGAATCTGGATGGTTCCGGGGGGCCCCTGGAGGCCAGGGGAGCTATTTCAGGAGTCCCAGAGTCAGCACTCCAAGCCACTAGCTTTGGAATCTGAAGCACTCGTTCTAAAAGACCAGCTTCTCCCACATAGTCTCCAAACCTTTAAAATTATACAGTGGAGTTAATAAATTGTGTTACACAATTTAACATCGTAGGTCGTCTCGTCCTCTCTGCTTGGAAATGGCTGAAGCAGACCCACCACATCAAGCCACCGTGAACTTGGGCGCTTCCACGCGGACAGGGCCCGGCGTGCATGCAGACAGTTTGACAGCGCCGCTGCACCTCCTCCTCAACAGACAAAACATCTCTTACCTTCCCCGCAAATGAGAGCAAATGATAAACGTGAAAAATGATATTTTAAAAACTCTGTATTCAGTTATTCACACCAAAGGATATCCATTAAAATTATGAACATCTCTACATATATTTCATGTATCATACATATATATACTTTGTATGTATAGTTACATATCGACAAAAAATTCCTTGCTGCCCGAAGCATGTAAGTAAAACAAAGCTAGATTTTGCAGCATAACACCCATATATGCATATCTACTGGCAGTTTGAATTATGAATTTATTTACAAGTTGCCTCGGTTATAATAAATGATTACTGTTCTATTATACAAACATAATGGTAAAGGCTTCTTTTAAATACAAAGACTGCAAATGAATACATGAAAAATTACACACATGTACAGTATTTATAATTTATAAATGCAAAGTTAAGACCTCTTTAAATTATTGCACTTGTGCATTTTACAAAGATTTTTATATGTCATACATATAAAATAATTGTTTTAAGTTTGCTAACTCATCAACTATAATAAAGTCGGATATTATTTACTTGAAATTCTTTCTCCTTCCAAAAGAGAGCCCACTAAAACTTTGGACACAGATCCATCAACTCTGCAAATCGGTCCATTAAGTGCATTGCATTTTGGACAGCTTATAACCCATCTTACACCTTGGCAGTATGGGGTCAGCACGATCACCACCGGCAAACTTGTGGGTACCTTAACTAGGTAGGGATATAGGATCTCCTTTGTTCCTATGGACTTGTAAAGAAAGCCGCCTTTTCTTTTCAGAAAGATTCAAGATGCTGCATATCTATAAATTTTGGTAAATTTCACAGTGTTTGGGCGAGCACATTTTTTCACATGGGTCACTGGGTTGGGTCTGGTGAATAGGTCGGGGCATTGTATAGAAATACCTTCTCCAGATCAATCTGTTGAACTTTCAGTGTGCACACCAAAGGCATGCATAGAACATACACCATACAATAGATCTATGGGAAATAATACTCCTCTATGGCATTTACACTGGCTGTTGGAGAGATGGCCCAGGACTGGGTATTATTCAAGTGGCTAAAGGAAAAACAAAAGCTGCAACACCCATGGTCTAATAGTATTCCAGGTGAGCTGGAGGATCAGATGATACACTTTGCAACCTTCATTTGCAGTAGGAATAAAAATTTTCCATTTACACTTCTGCAAATACATAGTACCTCAAAATTATCAGCTGACACCTGACATGTGTAAACTGACTTCTCTACTTGACACACTGGATTCAGATCTTAACTTGCAGGTCGGGTCCTTGGACGACACTGACCCACGCCGCCGCCCCCCCCCCGCCCCCCAGCAGAGGGTCTGCACACGTTCGGTTACCAATTGCTCATACTCGCTGTAAAGCGAGGTCCAACTATGCATGAGGCATAGTGGGGTCGGCGGTGGGGGGAACCCAGCAAGTGAGTGAAGACAGTAATGTTTCTTTGAATTTGAAATATTGTTTCTTGGGAAACATTAATGTCTTTCTCTTCATCCCACCCTTTTAATTTAGAACCAGAACACCACTGAAACTTCTCTCCTTTTTGCTATTTTTACCATCACAGAAATGCATCTAATGCTTCAGACAACCAAAATATCCAGTACAAAAAAAGACAAAAAACAGACAGGGTATAGTACTGCATTGGGAATCACTAATTTAAACTTAAGATTAAGTGCCTAAAGAAATGGGCAGAATGTGTATCAGGGTAGATACTTGGGCAAAGGTAAAATAGAACAGCCATGCGCTGCTGACAAGCAGGGGAGGGGGAGGGGGGCAAGAAGCAACAGCATACTCGGTTAATTTACATTTTACAGAGATTTTAAAGTCAGGCAATAAAAGGGATACGTTAATGTGACTAAATAAGTCTTTAAAGAATTAAACCCTAAATAAAATCAGTAAAGTGTAGAAAGCAAACACATGTCTGAAATAGATAAAGGTTAGAAGTGATTTTCAAAATCTAAATCATGCATATGTACCTGAAACCCAACAAAATCATACCCACCATAACTGTGCCACAGTTCTTGGAAGTTCTTGCAAAAAAGACTGCATCTGTACACTTCATCGGTTATAGTCATCAGGGCATGTGTGAATGACATCAAATAAAGGATAGAAGTCTGATGAGGAGAGAATGGTCCTATCCTTTCAATTTGATCCAATTAACCATGGACATGTCCCTTTAAATGTTTTTAATTCTAGTTAAGCAAGAAAGGCAAAATAATAAATATATGAACAAGGAAGTAAAATTACAGTATTTAAAATAAAGGCACAGGCCAAGGCATGGTGATAATTTAGTCTGATTAAAGCTCAAACCTTAATTTTGAGATAAAAGACCAGAAACATAATATCCAAACTAAATCTATTTAAAAATCCAGGTGGCTAAGGATTTATGCATCTATGTGTATCATGTACAAACATATCTAGTGTGCCTGAACATACCAATAAAGCAAAGTCACTGAGGTTGTACAAAATTAAAAAGAATCTAAAGCTATCTAAAAAGCATGCTAAGAAGAGGAAACCTACACTGAACAAATTCAGTTTCAAAGTTGTTCTGTTTGTGTCGCTGTGAGAACAAGTCACCTCCAGTGGTACCGTATCAACTGCGCAGATGCCTTCCCACTGAGTAAGAGTCCAGGATGGGGACGGCTGTGCTAAGTAATTCCACTTGGTCTCTCTTCCATGACCGGTTTCTGACGAGCCCCGTAGAGATAGTGAGAGCTGGGAAGTGGATCTCAATCCTGGCCCCAGGAAAAGGGCCGTTTTTGAGAATTACTTTCCACATCCATTTTATTTAAGTTTTCCTAATTAACTAAATCAAAGTCAACTATTAATTAATAAGATGCTTGCAATTTTTAGAGTTTTATTCCGCTGCCTAAATTCAATATTTCATGTTGTTGGCATGCATTTCCAAGAAAATTTCTAGTTAAAAAATATATTCACTGTCTCTGGGAAGATAATGGAATAACTGCATTTGACAATAAAACTTTGTCCATTATAAATCAGCACAACCAATAAAAACTTCCACAAATCAAACATTCTACATATACTCACAGCTGGCTACCAAATTTATACTGAACAGGGAAATTTTGGCCCAATCTAAAATACTGCCTTAATGAGAAACTTGTTAAAACTTTTGGTAATAAAAACCATCTGCCCTTTCAAGAAAAGATCTGGGAGAAAGATGAGAACAGAGCTCAAAAGTTTGTCTGCTAAGTATATCTGCCCCAATATAAAAATACTCCTAACTGCATTTTTTCCCAAAGCAGATTATTGACTAAATATCACTGCATCTTGGGCCCATTTTAGGTAAATGTATGATTCCTAAGTAGATCTTAAGAATACTAACAGTTCACATTAGAATACAGTCCTTCCTTTGTTCAAACTTTGCTTTGATTATGACAATATTTCAAGAGAAATCAACTAACCAATAAACCCACATATGGTTCTTTGGAAAACTGTTCAAAGTACAATGTCAATAATATAAGAAATCTGGCTCTATCGAAATAGAATTTTCTGTAGTAATTTTAGAAAAGCAACCTTAAAAAGCAAAAATAGCCATAAGATTCCCTCCCTTCAGGACTCTTTTCTATATCAAAAAGCAAAATTCATGCATCCTTTTAAGATCCTTTTAACTAAACAATCGCCAGGGGTATTTCCTCCCAACCACCTTGCGATTCAGTGGAGTTCCATTACACGACTACCAACTCTTGGAATTGAAGTTCGATTTGGTGGGTCCAGTTTCATAAATCTGAGTGCAGAAAAACATGCAACATTTTAGAATTCAATTCTATAAATGCACTAACATGAAAAAGGACATTTTCTGCTCACATTTTCCAACACACAAAAAATCAGGTTTTGAAGAATGAGGCCGATTTTTACTTTCTATAGATGTGTTTGCATCACTATCCCTTATACATACGTACTTTTGTACTATGTATGTCTAGCCACAGTGGTATTTCTCTCTTTAGATATTTCATTTTACCTCATATTGTATAATTACAATAGCAAATGGAGTGCCAGGGAGGGAAGATGGCAACTTTCAGAAGCCCACGGGGAAATTGAACACATAGTGTTAATTTTAAAATAAGAACAATGTTTCTATATAGCTAACTCTGCTACAACTTAAATCATGTTGTAGGAACATCTGATTTCTTTTTTGCAAAAAACCATATGAATAACAATGTGTACAGTATTGAATATGTAAAAGAATATTTTAAAAATTTATTTTATCAAAAGTAATATTCTAGTTTCCTGCCAAGTGAATAGCAGATAAGCTGTCTGTTATGGATCTGCTGATCACTTCTTGAGACTCTAGTTCTCTCATTCCTTCAGGTCAGGACTAACCACAGCTCTGGAGGTGACCTCGCCATTGTGCTAAAAATCTCGACAGCTCTAATGTGCACCAGAAGTGACTGGCTTATAATCCTTGTAGGAAGGGGTCCAGACTACTACTTTTGTGTATTTTTTCGCAACACTTGTATGGTACAGTAATATTAGTCTACTAAAAATTATACAGAAGACTGTCCAAACTACAGGTTTGGATATAGATGCTTGATACTGGAGCAGAGGAGAGAGAATAAAAACGCACCGCGATGCGTTCGCACTGTGCTCTCCTACTTCCTGTCGTGGACAGAGTGCTTAAGGAAATGTGACCGAGGAGCTCAAAGCAGGGGGCAAACTGGGGGATGGGTGCAGCAGAGCAAAGTAAAAATTACACAAGACTTAAATTTTATGGTTTAATTTGATTTTAAGAGAAATGTATGGTATTTTAATTAAATAATCCGTAGAATAAACCTCTCATTTTGAATGTGAGTCTAAAATTTTGCAATGACACCAAGTGAAAATATAAAGAAATCATTATTAAAATTCACATTTGACATCCCATAAGACCTGTCTGTTAAGAAAAATTCATATGCCTTGCTTTTGTTTGTTCTTTACGCAAAGTGTTTACAAATTTGCCTACAATGAAGAAAAAAAATAAAAAATATTCTTTGACATTTTTTGAATTGATACTTGGAATTTTGAGATTTATTCTGATGTATATCTGCATCTCTTCTCAAGAGGATACAAAGTCTACCTCCTTTAGTGTTAGATCTATTCACCCAAGCCCTTTAGTATAAACTTAGAGAATACACTTTTCGTCCACCTAACTTTTAATTCATGAGGCTCTGAGACAAGAATCTATTCTCCATCGCTGATTGCAGAAAGACACCTCTTACTGTCACCTCGATGACACTCGTCCTGAGGCCGTGCTACAGTTCACGCTAATTACGAGTAGGTCACACACGAACATTCACAATAGTAATGTGTAAAAATTCCTATTTATAACCAACAACATCAAAGCAACATTGGTGTTAAAGCCAAAGTACAATATCATAATAGTACCATTTTAACCCCTCACTAGAAAGATACAATGGAAAAGTACCCCCTTCTGAATAATTCTTGTCCATTCCCACTAAGGCCTCAGCAACGTGAGCCTGTTAAAAAAGGCCAGTTCACAAGACAACTGGAGTCCCTCGGACGGCTGATTTCTGGCCACGGGGTGGTCCTGGTTGATCACTGTCTCTGACGCGTCACAGAGGAGACTGGTGGGGAGTCGTCGGCTTGACGTGTTTCCTTGATGTTACCTTCTTCGAGAGGCTTGTGTCCTAGTTACCAGGTGTAGGTTTCCCCCCGTGAAAATAAAAGGAAGAAAAGTCAAAGAAGCAGGACGAGCGTGTCTAGGTGGGACAGCTCATCGAGTGGCCGTCAGTCATCGATCTTCACAGGCAGCTTCTCCGAGGGCCCGTGGGCCCCTGGCTGGGATGAGATCCACACCGCACTCTCCTCCCCTCGGATCACCTTCTCCCACTGGCTGAGGTTATTCCTAAGGATAAAAGATGCGGGGACAAGGGTGTTTAAGAAGGACTTCTGGGCTCAGTCTCAAACATTAAGCACCCTCTGCCCCCCCGCCCCCGAGGTATAGCCGAGCACGATGGCCTTCTGGTGCCCTTCTGAGGCCGACAAGGACCAGCCTGCTGTAGCCGGGCAGGGTCCCAGCACGTCTCCCTGACGTGGTCCGGCAGCCCATTCTGTGGCCAGCAAGGCTGGGGAGGGGGGCCACCTTGTCCAGGAGCACCAAACGACAGGGGCAACAGGAGAGCTCAGATTAGGACACACCATCTCGTAATCAGTGAGAAAGGACGACCTGGAAAGGGGCACAAGCCACAGGGTGCACTAGCCAAGAGCATGGAGGTAAATGGGGAGGAAGGGAGGCCTGGGCGGCAAGAACGTTCGGCCACAGCACCGCCAGCCAGGAGCTCCCGCTCTGCGGGCAGAGACAGGGTGCCAGCTTGGGGTCCCTGCCACCTCATACTGGGAACTGGGGACTAGCCTTATTTTGAACACTGTCCTATATAAAAAGTCACTGTAAGTTACACGTAGGACCAATGTTAGAAATTTCTTTGTTGCAGTAAAGCCATCTTCGCGTTCTGGCAACTTGTGGTCTCAGACGCAGGCTGCTCGCCCCCCTCTCCACAGGTCTTTCCCTTTCCAAATCTGCTGTTCAAATGCTGTGGGAATCCTAATCTCCTTGAACAGTGTGACCACCACCACCTCGCCCCATGTGGCTGACCAGGCAGAGATCTTATCAACGCTTCCCACTTTGCACCTTGCTTTCTTATATACAAAGCCAAAATCAGAAGGGAACCTTGCACTAGCAAACACAAAAGTCATACAAAGCACACATAATGCAAAGACACCTCTGGACAAAAGAAATCTCTAAAATATAACCTGAAAAATGGAACACTTTTAGCTTTTGTGCCATATTACCACATATTATTTGCCCAGAACTTAGAGATTTTTGATATACTGGAAAAAAGACCTACACTAATGTTGCCACGTTTCCTTGGACACCAATGACACATGAATTTTTTTTAAGTGTTAATAAGATTAAAATAGCCTTTAAGAGATTATATGGTTCAGCCAAGTCAATGAAGCAAGAATGCATCAAAGCTGCTGAGACAGAGGAATCCCTATCCTCGTGCTCGATAATGACAGCAAGCACTCATTCTGCTGGTTCTGGATATTTAACAGAAAATACAGATAATTTTTGGATAGGAAAGGACTTTTGACTGTTACCTAGGATTTTTTTTTTAATTACATGGATTTTGATTGATATTGCCATTTCTCTTTGGTGGGGCACTGACTTTTCCAACCCGATTCCATCAGGAATGAGTCCCAGCTCATACTCCATATTATCCACATGGCTTAGTCCTTATGTAATAAGATAATATTTTAATGAACTAACTGCTGATTAAGGTCAGTGATGGCTCAACAAAATCAGCTGGGAAGTTATGTTCACCTCCCCAAGAGCAGAGAAGAGAAACCATCACTTACATAGGAAAAAACATCTCCCTCCTTGTTGGTTTCCTTTGTTTTCCTCACAATAATTCGTTCATGAAATGAGTTTCAACAGCAGAGGGTGGGAGTATCCAAAGGCTCTGGTTTTGTTCAAAATCCTGCCTCTGTCCTCCATCCCCCACTGTGCCCACCCAACCCCCAAGGGTGCTCCATGGCTAAACAGCTGGAAAAATCAGCAGGACACCAGTTCTCTTGCAGAAAATCAATACACAGGGCTGCTCTGCTCACTGCCCTTTGACCTCCCCAGACGGAACTTCTTTTCAAAGTAACATGAAAATCCTAAAAAAATTCCAATGTTCTTAGCCGAGCGCATCCCTCAAAAGCAATGAGAAAAGGATGCAGAGGATTTAGAAGCTGGGACGGATGACAGAGGGCTCATATCTCTTTTGGGAAGAAACTAAAACTCACAGAGAAAGAAGATCCCAGTCAAGGCTCACCCTCCTCATTTACACAATAAACTGTGGGATTAAGCTGAGCCTCTTTCCAAGGAGCAGTCCCAAACACACATTATGGTTCTGTCTTTTTAAAAACGCATTGGGGGGGCGCCTGGGTGGCTCAGTTGGTTAAGCGACTGCCTTCAGCTCCGGTCATGATCCCAGGGTCCTGGGATCGAGCCCCGCATCGGGCTCCCTGCTCCGCGGGAGGCCTGCTTCTCCCTCTCCCACTCCCCCTGCTTGTGTTCCCTCTCTCGCTGTGCCTCTACCTCTCTCTGTCAAATAAATAAATAAAATCTTTAAAAAATAAAAAAAAATAAAAAAATAAAATAAAAACGCATTGGGCATGGATCCCTGGGTCCTAACAAAACCCAAACCCAAACCAGATACCTTCTTGCTCCTTTTTGGTGAATGAAGGACTTTATGAATACTCCTAACATATGCTTGTTACCTAGGCAAACACACAGCCCATAAAATGACATTTACTGTAATAAGACACAGCACACACATTGAGGAGAGGAAAATTCCATACGGAGTCTTCATCCTTTTGCTACATCACACCCAGCCTGAGCATTGCTACCTACCTGCACGCTTTGAGGAGAGGCTCGGTGGGCGGGAAGATCTGGGTGAGGGTGGTGTAGCAGGGGATGGCCACGGCGTTGTAGAACCCCAGCTGCCTCGTGCAGGGCCACGCACAAGACACAAAAGTGCAGGTTAGCAACAACCTCCCAGCTGAGGCTTCTATTTCTCAAGCCTAGCTATAAAATGAAATGTTCTAGTTTTGCTCCCTGACATTTGGGCTCAATGAATACTGCTGCAGAGTGCATTTAAAAATGCCTTAAAATACGTCCGTGAAGTAACACACATAAAAAGAGGCTCATCCTAGGGCGCCTGGGTGGCTCAGTCAGTTAAGCGACTGCCTTCGGCTCAGGTCATGATCCTGGAGTCCCTGGATCGAGTCCCACATCGGGCTCCCTGCTTGGCAGGGAGTCTGCTTCTCCCTCTGACCCTCACCCCTCTCATGTGCTCTCTCTCTCTCTCATTCTGTCTCAAGTAAATAAATAAAATCTTTAAAAAAAAAAAAAAAGAGGCTCATCCCAAACCCAAGTTCAACATTCAATGAGATTCCATTTATAGATCAGTCAAGTTATAATTCAAGCACTGTTCTTGTCTCTAAGTCAAAGTTAGTTTTCTACCATAGACATTTCAAAGTCAACCCTGCTATTCTTCTACACGTGGCCTCTTCTCCAACTTAGTATTTGGGAATCTGTGCAGGTGTTTCGTGGGCTTGCTATCCTTGGCTGTTGGTGCCTTGCTTGGTCTCCAGAGACCTTCTTTCTCCCCCTCCCTTTTTTTTTTTTATATAATCACACAATGAGACAGGACCTTTACAAAAGGACATGAAAAGAAGATGCCGGACAGGAAAGACAGATCTCTGTGAGCAAATATATGGGAAAGTTCCATAAACAATATTAAAAAGAAATTAAACTGCAAGAACCACATGCAATAGACACGTGGGGCTGGGCATGTCGGTGTGTGTTCAGCAGGGAAGAACAGTGAGCACCTGTTGGATGCAGCGGCTAAGCACATGAACACACTGTGAACCGAGGACCACAAGGGTGAGAAAACCACGCGGCCCTTCTCTGTGCTGACGTCTCTGAAAAACTGGGGACTTGCCTCAACTTTGGTATGAACAGTGAATAAATTAACTTTAAGTGAAATAGGAAAGCTTGAGAACTTATCCAAAACCATCATCCTGTGAGTTTTCTGAAATGTTTTCTAAATGAAATTCTATAATTATTTGTCCATAACTAACTTCCCTGTTATGGTGTTAGAAGAGGGGTAGTTTAAAAAGACTATAATCTGAGAAATAGATCGCATCACACATGCAAAACTGATAGGCACGAGAGCTGTCAAAACATCAAAACATTGACATAAATCATGTGGTAAGACCTGAAAAAATAATAATTAATGTCAACTGGTGGTAAGACAAAATTCAAAATGTACTAAAATACTCTGCATTATTCATTAGGAAAAGTGGGCCTGATCAAAATCCATGTTACTCTCTAAAAAATACCTTTGCACATTCAATGACAAAAGATTTTCTGCTTGTTAAAAATATTAACAATTCAAACTCCTCTATCCCTCCATTTTAAGCCATTGGTTACTGTGATTCCATCGGTGGAAAGAGCTGACGGTTCGGGCAGTTGTGGCTTCTTTAAACCCAACTACGATTTCCTAATCCTGGCCTTATGATCCCCAAACTCCATCTAAATGCAGAAGATTTCAAGTGGTCCTGGGTTCTACAAGATGGCATATACTTTTAATTCACGTGTGGTTTTATGACTGCCTGAAATTATTTGACTTTTCAACAGAATTCATACCTGGCCTTGTGGGACCTCGTCCTTCTTGTCTCTGTCCATCATGGGAATAGGTTGTATTCCCAACTTTTTCATCTCATCGCCCTAAGAGAAACAGGAAAAACCAAGCTTTCTCAACTTATAAGCCATTATAAAGTCTTGGTATTAATGAGTTGTTCCCTTTATTTATTCATTTTCTTCACAATGGATAATGCTTCTGGCTATTGATGCAAACAAATGTCAAAACAATAAAAACTTAATGTATCATCATTTGGCTTTTCTCAATGAAATTACCAGGAATGCAGGCATCTCTCCCGGTTCTACTGTGCAGAGGTTAGTGAAAGTTGTAACAAGAGGAGACTCAGATAATAGTGAGAAGGAATGACAAGAACAAAGCATGGAATAACCTCAAGGCCTTTTTCTCACTTATTTTTCAAATGAATTCTCACGTGTGTTGAACTGGATGAAGCGAGGCTTTAGAGAGAAATAATGTATATCAAGACTGGTCTGCTAAAATGTGTTAGTAAAGATGCAGGATAACTGGATACACATCACCGTAAAGGTTACAGTCACAGATGTTTATTAAAGATTTCCTATTTTGCAGGCTCTGGGATAGGTAACATATAAATACTATTTTATTTAATCATGAAATACTAGGAGTTAGATATTCTTGTCCCCATTTTATAGATTTTAAAAATTATCTTCCTCTTTTTAGTTATTTGTTAAAGATTGTTAAAATCTTCTTTCTTAACATACCCCAACTTTTTCCTTGCTACACCACTATTCCCTCACATTTCTTCATTATTCAGTTTCTTTAATTACTTCACAATCATGCTTATTTTCAGAAATCAGAGGTGGAGAACTAAAAACATCCTAGATTTGCTAATGTAGGTCCAAAACAAATGATGAGAACCCCCACAAAAGGTTCTATTGCAGGGACAGAGGCCAAGCACAAACATCGAGAACCCCCACGAAGGGTTTTACTGCAGGACAGAAGCCAAGAACAAATGACTAGGACCCCCACAAAGGGTTTTGGCAGGACAGAAGCCAAGAACAAATGACAAGAACCCCCCAAAAGGGTTCTATGTGCAGGACAGAGGCCAAGCACAAAGGACAAGACCCCCCACGAAGGGTTCTATCTACAAGACAGAGGCCAAGAACAAATGACTAGAACCCCCACGAAAGGGTCTATGTGCAGGACAGAGGCCAAGAACAAATGACGAGAACTCCCACAAAGGGTACTTTGTGCAGGACAGAAGCCAAGAACAAATGACGAGGACCCCCATGAAGGGTTCTATGTGGAGGACAGAGGCCAAGAACAAATGACTACAACCCCAACAAAGGGTTCTATTGGCAGGACAGAGGCCAAGAACAAATGACGAGAATCCCCACGAAGGGCTCTATTGGCAGGACAGAGGCCAAGAACAAATGATGAGAATCCCCACGAAGGGCTCTATTGGCAGGACAGAGGCCAAGAACAAATGACGAGAACTCCCACAAAGCGTTCTATGTGCAGGACAGAGGCCAAGCACAAAAGATAGAACCCCAACAAAGAGTTCTATCTGTGGAACAGAGGCCAAGAACAAATGACGAAAACCCCCATGAAGGGCTCATCGGCAGGACAGAGGCCAAGAACAAATGAGGAGAACCCCCACGAAGGGTTCTATCAGCAGGACAGAGGCCAAGCATAAATGTCAAGAACCACCAGAAAGGGTTCTATCAGTGGGACAGAGGCCAAGCACAACTGACTAGGACCACCACGAAGGGTTCTATGTGTGGGAGAAAGGTCAAGAACAAAGGATGAGAACCCCACGAAGGGTTCTATTGGTAGGACAGAGGCCAAACACAAATGTCAAGAACCCACAGGAAGGGTTCTATTGCGGAACTAGGCCAAGAACAAATGAGGAGAATCCCCACAAAGGGCTCTATGTGCGGGACAGAGGCCAAGAACAAATGATGAGAACCCCATAAAGGGTTCTATCAGCAGGACAGAGGTCAAGCACAAATGACTAGGGCCCCCACGAAGGGTTCTATCGGCAGGACAGAGGCCAAGAACAAATGACTAGGACCCCCACGAAGGGTTCTATCGGCAGGACAGAGGCCAAGCACAAATGACAGGACCCCCAGGACGGGCTCTATCGGCAGGACGGAGGCACTTGAGTCCAGCTTCTCCTCCCGTGTTATCACTTTAAATATTAGCTCCATGGTTCTCAAACTTTTTCCATTCCTCTTCTAAGTGAGTGAAACTAACCAGGCCCCTTGCTCAAGGATATTACAAGTCCAGTAAGTAAAAAGACTGTGGATAAACAAAGATTTGACTATGTACAGTACTCACAAATAAGGATCAGTGCTACACAGGAAAACAACGGAGTACTGCAGAGTATGCGTCCCAGGAAGTACTGGCCCAGAGTGGGGCTTGCAGAGGAAGCTGCAGAGGGCAGGCAGGGGGGCACGGGGGTGGGGGGAGAAGCTGACCTTGATGGCCGCGAGAGGGACTTGACTCAGGGAAGCCAGAGGGGCTGAGACGAGGAAATAGCCTGGTGAAGCAGTGGGCTTTGGAGATCAAGTTCATGACCTCTGTCTCTATCACAACAGCATGGAGGGACAGACTGGGAACAACATTAGAGTCATCCCTAACCTGCAGATGTGACAACTAAAGTACAGAGGTGAGTCACAAAGCTGGTCTGAGGTTTGATCCCACGTGCTACAGCAGGATGCCCATCTCCAGCACCAGGACATCAAACACCACACTCTGTGTGACTGTTAGTCTAAGTCTAAAGGAAAAGGCAGGGACCTAGGTCAGAATGCTGCAGGGATTCAGGCACGAGGTGGCCAAGTCTTGGGGCAGGAATTGGGGTGGGTGGTGGGCAGAGATGGGATCTAGCGGACATCTGGTAAGTGAGCCAGCAAGACCCAGTGATGACCTCTGCTTCCTCCCATGGACTGTGAGGTCCCTGAAGACAGCATCCATGTGCACTTTGGGAGCTTAATCAGTCTTTGTGGACTGTTTAATCAGTGCAAAAGAGAGCAGGGAAATCTAAATAGCATATCTGTCACATTTTGATTCATATTTTAGAATACAAATACAATTATGAAAGTATGAATTATATTAGTTAAATAAAATTATTTGCAAAACAATAAGCTAGCTTCAGACCAGTTTTCCTTATGTGATATTTACAGAATGTACTCTGGGTTACTACTTTTAGACACATATGCAAATTAAGTTAATGGCTAATAAAGTCAGAGATTACAGTTCAGACATGTATACCTAAAACAACCTTCTTAATTAAGTCTGATAGTAACTAGATCCTGGGATAAACACTATAAAATAAGAAAAAACATGCAAGAATTTGCATGCACAATGTGTAGGCATTCTGGAGAAATAACACTGTGAGTATAATCAACTCCAGGCCTGTGGTTCTCACCCAACAAGCATTTTTTTTGGCTTTGCCATCGTGAAAAAAAATAACATTATAAATCTTTTCTATTGAACTATCAACTGAATGATTGGCTGGTTTTTACTTTTTACATCCATTCTTTTATACGGGTGAGGCTGAATGGTTTCAATTAGCAACGACCAAACTCTTGGCCCTCCAAATTTACCTTTACTTCTTCAAACCAAATGAGGTACACAAACATTTTATTTCATTTGTTTCCCTAAAGTAATCTTTGAATATGCAGGGGGCTAGGCATTTGTGGGTTCATGTTAATAAGAGAGTGTTCTACTTCTTCTTGGACAATTCAGAAAGCAAAATGAGAACTCAAACACACATTTCTGATAATTGAGATAATTCAGTCAAGAAGAGGGTATTAATGAAATTAAGTTCCATGGTTGCCTCACATGTCAGGGGTATCATGAGTTAAAAGCCCACATATTCTATGGAACTCATAATTGACCATCTGGAGTATTTACAGAATCTTGTACGTCTATGGTACAAGGTAATTATGTCCCCAATTTCCAACTGCAGACATACACGGCCTGTGACACTGGGGTCCCACAATCTCATGGGCTGTATGTCTGCATCTGTGTAGAAATGCTAATTCTCCTATGGCATGTGACTGACAGTATACTGTTTTTTGAAGTAACAAGCAACCTGAGCTACTAAGACATTGTTACTAATTTACCCATATATTTACTTTCTCATCAGACTTTTTCTCATTTTTAATGTTCATATAAAAATCAAAAACATACCTCAGCCCAGAACTCTGCATATATATCATTTGCTGTCAATTTTGTAACCGGCCACAGCTTTGTTACAGAACAAAGATCACAGGCAGTCATCATCAAACCAATGACACGATCTCTAGAACACAATAACACAAAACAGGTCAGCGTGGCATTTGCACTCTTACAATAAAGGCTAGAAAGACGTGTGCATTTTCAGGAATAAGGCTTAAATAGCAGGCATTACTTGGCAACTGGGAGGAGAGTGGGCGGGGAGAGAAGCAGTGTTGCTTCAACTGGAAGGACCTGGGTCACCTCTGTCACTGCCCCGGGAAGGGTTACGGTGCACCTCAGTATCATTGCTGTCATCAAGACAGTTGGGCATGGCTCTGGGGCCACCTAAATCCTCATGGAGTTCTGCAAATGTACAGGGTGAAGAAACCTTGAAGAAAAAAATCTACCCCAATCCTTTTGTTTATATATGAAAAATGTGAGGTGCAGAGAAATGAATGACCTCCCCATGGCGCAAGCAGCTCAAGACAAGGCCAGAGCAGACGCAGGTGCTCAGCATGCGTGATGGGAGCTGCCTCCCAACACTTTGCAAACTCTAACCTCCAAAGAAATGAGTCCTCTTTTTCAGTTGCTTTGCATTCACATTTTGACTTCTTTTTTTCTAAATGTGGTTTGGTTTAATCTTTCTTCTTGAAGAAAAAGAAAAAAACTGCTTGAAGACTTGAAACGGACATACCCCTACAATTTTAATGGATTTGGTCTAGTGACCTAAATGAAATCTATGGCACGAACCGCTGATTAGTAAGGAATTTTAATATACTGACTTTAACTTTTAGCAATAATCGCGCCTCGGATAAACCTCATTGGCTACGATACTGCCACTGTGCAAAGCTCGGACTTTAACTTTTATGAAGCAAATTACATACTTTAAAAGGCAAATTATCAGGGAAGATACAAAATTGTGGGGCAAATGAGATGTGACCATTTCCAGCTCATATGTACATTCTAACGAGTCTCGGGAATCCGCCGCCGCCTCCGCTAAATAATGCCTTAGTTCTTGTAACCGCACAGATGGTCCCCTCCAGGGGCACAGCCCGGCCCTGGGTCCTGAGCCTGCCCCCACCAGGGCAGATGGCATATTAAGAACGCCTATCCGTCGCTGTGGCCGAGCCTCTCATGTAGCGGCTCTCCCACGCACAGATTCCTGGCTATTTGGGAGACCCTGCCTGGTCTGTTACCTGCGTCTGGGACACCGATCCCTTGCAAGGCTCCTTTATTTCCCATCAGTCCACTTCCTTTAGGCCATTTCCTTAATTAAAATCACTTTTACAACCTCACTTTCCTTAAGAACACGTCTTTATTGGGGCAGACTAAATGGCTGATGAGACTTCTGTGCACCCTTCTTGTGACCCCAAACAGATGCCGTGTGAAGATCCAAATTCCTCAACGTGATCAGGAAACTCCGTATTTTCTTGATGCGGGAGTTTCCGAATAAGCACTTTGTGGTTTAAAGGAAGAATATTTCTGGATTTGGGCTTCTAGAAGAACGAATTTGTCATCTGTTTATTCAACAGGTAAATTCATTAAACAGAAACAGAACATGAAAACAAAACTATGGCTGTTTCATAAGATTGAAATAATTCAATCTCGTTTATATTCACATATACACCTCAACATTTACTTTTGTTGGCTGAACATTCTAATAAGCTTTACCTCAAAAAAGATTTATCTCGTAAATCCACAAAACAAGAAATGTTAACAGAACTGGGCACACTGTAGGACGCAAGGAACCAATTTTCTCCCTGGACCGGATTTCACAGGTAGTGTGGTTACTATTAAGGTTGAGAAGATTATGACCCCAGTTGTCATTCAGATTTCACTGTCAAAATTACTTAGACAAAACAATTCAACAGTAATTATTTTACTGGTAACCAAAAAAGTAAGAATAAACAGGTAAGAAAGTTTTTATTAAATGCCTTTAATAAATTACTTATCTTTTACTCTTAATGACAAATCAGTTAGATGGTCATGGTTGCCTGGAAATATTAATGTAAATTGGAATAATTTTATTTCTTTCCACGAATGGAATGTAGGTCTAACTGGGATAGCCGCTTAATTCATCATGCGTTCTGATAATCAACTCTGAAAGGGATGGAGTTTATGCTAACTAAACTCTAGGTACAATCTTGTATAACCGGGTCAGCAAAAATAACAAAGAGCCCAATGCAATGCCTATGTTATAGATGATTCTTTGGTAAGTAATTTCAGGGAGTTTGACTACATTCATTTATTCCAAAATTTTTTGAGTGCCTCTATGTATCAGGCACAGTTATAGTAATGAATCAAGTACCCTGCTCTTTATAGAACTAACATTCTAATATGGACACGCAGAAAATAAGGTAAAAAGTTTCATTGAACAAGCTTGTAAAAATTATTGTAAAAGAGGCATGAAGATCTGTGAGAGTCCCACTAGAGATGAGTAGGTGTGGAAGTTCTAATGTGTCCATGAGGAACATGGTGAGCTTGAGGAACAACAAGCCGGTCTGGCTGATGTGGAGGGATGAGGCACAGCACGGGGTGCTGCCCGGTCTGGAGACAAGGCAGAAGTCTGCTATTCCAAGTCAGATGGTCACACAGTGGAGGCTGCGAGCAGAGGAGTGACATGCTCCACATGGTAGAGAGATCTTGGTGGAGAATGACTTGTACAATCATAGGGGCAAGGGAGGATGGGGAGAGATCACTTAGGAGACCACAGTGGTCCAATGAGAGAGGATAGCAGCATGATTCCGATGGCTGCGGGAGACAGGGACAGGTGGAAGGCTCTGGGTGTCAGGTAGAGCCAAGGTGAAACACGGTAACATCTGCAGGTGTTATGGTGACAAAGCCCCCCTCCCCCCGTTCCTCTCCCTTCTACTCAACCCCCATGCATAATCCCAGACCAGGTGGAACTAAAGACACAGGATCCATCAGGCTGTGCAGACATTCTGACCTCTCACCAGGGCCGTCCTACCTTAAAATTCTCCTCCCACATCAGAAGATCACAGAATCGCAAAACTTTACCAAAGGAGAGGAAACCACACAGCATGCAGGATTTCAGGTGGGTTACTCTCCCATTATGCTCCCCATGCCCCAACTGCCCCCCACCACTCTACAAAAGTTCATCAGCCACGGATACAATGTCGTATTGGAAGAAAAGCAGAAACATGAAGCTGGACCAGATGAAACATAAGTAACTTTATAAAAGATTTCAAATAGAGACATGAAGATTATATATTATATATTTACATATATATACACAAAGAATGAGTTCTCATATGATTATCTTTACAATTCTTCATTTGTGTCAATATCTGGATTTCAAAAAGACTGAAGGACTAGCTAATTTCCACAGTGAGCTCCAAACAGAAGACTTCTCTACCCTCACTGTTCACTAGGCTCTGACATCATTCCGGCCTCCCTAATAACGTGGCCTGGTTTTAAAACACCGTTAACATTACCTACTTCAATCCAAGGTTATCAGCCAAGGTTACCCTAACATGAAAGAGACGGCACACCCAGGGGGACGGGAGGACCGACTGACAAGCTGAAGGGAGGCTAAGGATGGGGAGGCACCGAGGGTCAGTGGCAGCAAGCAGGCCCTGCCCTGAGCCCGAAGGGGCAAGGATACGGAGCTTTCCCCAGAAGCACTGTGAAACCAGGGGAACAAATGCACCAACTCTTCTGTCCTCCCACCCTCTCATCTCTTGTTAGTGCCACCAGTCTCTGAATCCAGAAGCTGGAGGGAGGGCAAGATTGCTGGGTGACCCAGCCCCTACAGGTCAAAGTGGAAAACATGGTCAGTGGATCTGGAGGCCAAAAGGAGGCTACTCAGATGACAGGAGTACCCAGAAGGGAGAGCTAGAAAGCTGTCGTTCACACTGAAAAATACGTTTGAAACTCAAACAACTTTTAAGTTGTTACACCTCTTTATTTGCCTCTTTATTACACCTCAAATTACACCTCTTCATTCATGTATCAACAGAAAAATGGGTTTAAAGTCAAACTTTCTACTAATCTAAGAAAATCTGTTCCATTAGTGTTTGGGGACCCAGGTTAAAGTGGATAGTCCAGCACAGAACTGTCATGGAAAATAGAAAAAAGAAAAAGGAAAAGGAAAATAAATACATGCCTGCTTATCTTAGAATGCTCATCCACAAAGAGCTAATCAAAGACCAGGTTTCTACTACGAGGTGGTCTTCATTACAATGTGGCTGAGGTTGGGTAAACTGGGGTCCAGTGGTTAAGTAAAGAGCAAGCTTTTGGGGTGTGTTTTAGCAGGTGTTTTGTTTAGAAACTACTATCTAGCCTTATTTTAACTCTTCTGTTTAATTTTAAAATCCCGTCATACACAATATTTGAAAAGAGACTAGGTTAAATCATTTTCCCCCTTAAATTATCATTTTAATGATCTTTTCTTGTTTTTAAACTTATCTTCAAGGAATTTTAAATCACAGTATTAAGTAATTTAAATAAATCATGTTTATGATAACTACTTTTCTGATAATACAACCCATTGTGGCTATTTTTGAAACATTAAACCAGACTCAGGATGCTATGGATTCTCTGAAAATATTATTTGAACAGCTGCAGAGTCAAAACCGTACATGAGATGTTGGACTCCTACTGTTTCCAATGACACAATACAAATAACTCTTCGATATAAGCATAAGCAGGGTGCAGTGATGAGCTCACTAAAGTAAACTTTAAATTCAAGTTCTCAATTCTTAATTTTATAGAATCCTATGTTGCTTCTTCACAAAATGCCATTGAGAGAAAAATAACTACATGTCAAAGGGAAATCACTCTTGAGCAAATGTGTGTCACAGAGGGATTTGCTATTAAAAATCATCCTAACTTGGGGCTCCTTGCTCTGTGGGGAGCCTGCTTCTCCCTCTCCCTGCTTCGCCCTCTGTTTGTGCTCTCTCTCTGTGTCAAATCAATAAATAAAAACTTTTAAAAAATCATCTAACTTAAAATGTATTTGCCTAACAAAATCATTGTATTAGTTCTAGAATTGAGAGCCCTTACATAGCAACATGCGCTACCGTAACTTTAAATCAAGTGAGGACATTAGCAATTTCACGTTAGAACTTAGTTTCCCTACATTTCAAGTTCTTCAGATGAAACATAAAACATACCTAGCAGAATGAGGCCCCCATGCATTTACTATGGCAGGTAGACAGAGATTCTTAATTTAAATAAAGGATGCACTTCTCTATTTTTTAAATTTTTTATTTTTTTAAAAGATTTTATTTATTTATTTGACAGAGAGAGACACAGTGAGAGAAGGAACACAAGCACGAGGAGTGGGAGGGGGAGAAGCAGGCCCCCTGCCGAGCAGGGAGCCCGATGTAGGGCTCGATCCCAGGACCCTGGGATCATGACCTGAGCCGAAGGCAGACGCTTAACGACCGGGCCACCCAGGCACCCCAAGGATGCACTTCTTTAGACGTTAGGTAACTTCATTCTTGGCCAAAGTCTGCCATTGATTTCCTCAGATGAATATCACCTTTTCATGTTTCAGTATTAATTCTAGGTATAAAGAGAGAAGCCACTGTCTGTCGTTTATCAACTATGCAATGGAGTAATTATAATCGATATCTACAAAAATTATCACCTAATATTATCATATATTTAAGTACAGACATTTCAGCAATATCAGGTAAATTGATGTATTAAAAGTATAAAAGAGATTCTCTAAAAGAGAACAAGAATTCATAATCAAAAAAAGATACTATACTGATAAACAGAGGTAAACAGTAAAATAACAGAAACATTAAAATTTATTTAAAAATATATTTCCAGCTTACAGACTACCCATTAACTAATAGAGAAAAAATAGCTTTGGAGAAGCATCCTTTATTTAAACGGTTTGCAAAGAGCCCCTGGCTGCCGTGAATATGGACCGGCTAGCAAGGGAGACACCTGCCCCCTGGACGACATCAGTGCTGATGGCTAGCGGAATCAGGGCAGGCAGCAGTTGCTCATGTTTCTTTTGGGCAAGAATTACTCGAGCAAGAAAACTAGGAGTAAGATATAAAAGCTAGCCGCATTCGGAGTTGGTACCTGTCCCTTCTGTACAGTGCCCAGCTGAGCTACCTTCTACCACCGAGGTGAAAGATGGCTGCAACCTGCAGGCCTTCTGGAGAAACAGCTGTCCTGATACAGGTAATGCTCCCTAGGGAGTGTCAGGAGTGCACACACGTCCATGGCAAGGATGGCTGGTGGGATATACATCTAGTCATAGGGCAGTGATGTCTGTGTTAACTCGAGCGTAAGAAGGGGCTCTAGAAGATGCAGAGGAGAAGGGTTTGCAACCACAGCCATGAGGGCAGTTCTGAACCTGCAGAAAAGTCACTGTGACTGCACACGACGCCTGCTGTCTTGACGGACAGCACGCAACGGCTCCAGATATGCAATTCCTTACAGACATCACTGTAGAATCCCCATAAAGAGATCTATGGAAGGCCACCAAAGCCATGTCAAATGTGGGAGTATTTCATGCCCTAATAATTTTAAATGGAGTGAAAAACTTACTCAAAACTAATCTCCTCAGAAAGGAGATTTGATCTCATCTGGTGAATTAAACACCATTCTATGTATTTTTTTAATGATTTTATCTAAAGACTTACTGATAGAATTGACATACTCTATCTTGTTTAAGGACAAAACACTTGAAAAAAGATGATTCATATTTATCATATAATCATATTTCTGGATTGTATATTTTTTGTTTCTCATACTTTAGGTGTAATTTATATAGAATGAAATGCATACATTTGAAGGATAAAGTTCAAGGAGTATGACAATGTATACAGTCCCAAACTACCACACCAATGAAGACAAGGAACATCTTCATCACCCAGAAACCCCTCCTGCCCTTTTCCCATTCAGTGTCCTTCACCCGATGCCCACAGCTGCCAGTCTGAGTTCTATCACAATCATTAGCACTATTAATTCATTTGGCCTATTCTGGTGCATCATAAAAATGTTTTCATATAGCATATACTATTTTAGTCAGCAAAATGTCTGTGTGACTCATCCATGTTGTTGCATGAGTCAGCAGTTCCTGATTTTTTAAATTGCTGAATAGAACAGTATTCCATTGTAGAAATGCCAGAAACTGTCTATCCATGCACCTGTTGTTGGATATTTGGGTTGCTTCCAGTTTAGAAACGTTATGAATAAGGCTGCTGTTAACATTTATGTCCGAGTCTTTGTGTGAACAATACGCTTTTATTTCTCTCGAGTAACCCGAGAATGGAGTCACAAAACAAGCATATATTTAGCTACTTAAGAAACTTCCAAAGTTCTGTCCAAAGCAGTTGTATATTTTATCCTCCCACCAACACTATGTTACTATTTTAGTAGTTTCACATCCTTGCCATCACCTGGGTATTGTTGGTCTTTTTAATTTTGGCCATTCTAGTGAACATGTAGTGGTTTATTATGGTTTTAATTTGGTTTTCCTTACACATAAATATGTTGAGCAAAACTTTATGTTCTTTTTTTTTTTAGGATTTTATTTATTTGAATGAGAGAGACACAGCGAGAGAGGGAGCACAAACAGGGGGAGGGGGAGAGGGAGAAGCAGGCTTCCTGCAGAGCAGGGAGCCCGATGCGGGGCTCGATCCCAGGACCCTGGGACCATGACCTGAGCCGAAGGCAGATGCTTAATGACTGAGCCACCCAGGCGCCCCAAAACTTCATGTTCTTATTGGCTTTAGGATCTGAAAAATATCTTTCACTCTAGGGCAACCACTAAAAAAAAGTAAAAAAAAAAAGAAATATAGATGATATGTTAAGAAAGGAGAGAAAATGGAATCATATAAAATAAGCAATTAAAGCCACAAAAGGTGGAAAAAGAGTGGAAGGCAAAAATAGAAACAAAGAACAACTGTGAAGAATAGAAAAGAGTAACAAACATGGCATATATTAATGCAACTATATCTATAATCACTTCAAATGTCAGGGGTCTAAATACACCAATTAAAAGAGGTCATCAGAATGGACTAAAGAACAAGACCCAGTCCAACCATATGTTGTCTACAAGAAACCCAGTTTAAATATAAAGACACATAGAGATTAAAAGTCAATGAATGGAGAAAGATACCAGACTAACATTATTCACAAGCAAATGGGAACAGCTATATTAATTTCAGACAGGACAGACTTCAGAGCAAAAGTTATCAGCAGTAAAGACGACCATTTCATAATAATGAAGGGGATAGTTCTCCAAGAAGATGTAACAATCCTCAACTTGTCTGTGCCCAATAGTAGAACATCAAAATATGTGAGGCAAAAACTGACAGAACTGCCAAGGAGAAATAGATAAATCCACTATTTTAGTTGGACAGGACAGACTTCAGAGCAAAAGTTACCAGCAGTAAAGACGACCATTTCATAATAATGAAGGGGATAGTTCTCCAAGAAGATGTAACAATCCTCAACTTGTCTGTGCCTAACAGTAGAACATCAAAATACGTGAGGCAAAAGCTGACAGAACTGCCAAGGAGAAATAGATAAATCCACTATTTTAGTTGGAGATTTCAACACCTTTCTATCAACTTGGGCAGACCCAGATAGCAGAAAATGGGCAGACCCAGATAGCAGAAAATCAGTGAGGATATGTTTGAATTCAGTAAGTTCATCAAACTATTATATATAATTGACATCTGTAGACTACTTCAACAACTGTCAAAAACACATTCTTTCAAGCTCACATAGAACATTCACCAAGATAGACCATGTTGCAGGGCACAAAATACACCTTAACAAATTTAAAAGAAGAGAAATCATACAGTGCATGATTTTTAGACAACAATGCCATTAATGAGATAGCAATAACAGAAAAATAGCTGGGAAATCCCCCAAATACCTAGAGATTAAACAAACCATTTCCAAATAACACACAGGTCATAGAAGAAATCAAGAAAAATTTAAAAATATTTATGACTAAATGAAAATGAAAACACAACTTAACTTGTGGGATGCAGGGAAAGCAGTGTTTAGAGGGAAATTTATAACATTAAATGTACATAATTGAAAAGAATAAAGACATAAAATAAAAAAATCTAAGCTTCTATTTCAGGAAGCTCAAAAAAGAAGAGCAAATTAAATCCAAATGAAGCAGAAGAAAAGAAATAAGAATTAGAGCAAAAATCAATGAACTTGAAAAGAGGAAGTTGACAGCAAAAATCAACCAAATCAAAAGCTGGTTCTCTGAAAAGATCAACAGAAACAATAATCCTCTCTAACCAGTCTAACTAAGAAAAAAAGAGGATACTAATAACTAGTATTAGAAATGAGAGAGAGAATGTCACTACAGATCCCAAGGACATTAAAGGGATAATGAAAGAACACTCTCAACAACCCTATGCCCACAGATTTGATAACCTTCATGAAATGGGCCAATTTCTTGAATGATACAATCTGCCAAAACAAAAAGAAATAGATCATCCAAATAAGCCTATATCTATTAAAGAAGTTGAATCAATAATTAAAACTTTTCCAAAACAGAAAGTACCAGGCCCAGATGGGTTCAGATGGTGAATCCTACCGAACATTTAAGGAAGAAATTATACCAATTCTCTATAATCTCTTTAGAGGACAGAAGCAGAGGTAACACTTCCTAACTCATTCCATGAGGCCAGCATCACCCTGACACCAAAACTGTGCAAAGACATTACAAGAAAACTATAGACTCATACCTCTCATGGCATAAATGCAAAAATCTTCAACAAAATATTAGCAAATCTAATATAATGCAGTATAAAAAGAATTATACATGTCCAATTATGATTCATCCCAGGTATGTAAGTCAAGTTCAGTACTAAAAAAATCAATTAGTGTAACCCATCATATCAAGAGACTAAAAAGAAAAATCACATTATCCTGTCAGTAGATACAGTAAAAGCATTTGACAAAATCCAACAGTCACTCATGATAAAAGCTTTCAGCGAACTAGGCATAGGGAGAACTTCCTCAACTTGATAAATATCTACAAAAAACCTATAGCTAACATCATACTTAATGTTGGGAAACTCAAAGCTTTCCCACTACGATCAGGAACAAGGCAAGGATGTTCTCTTTCACTACTCCTTTTCAACACTGTACTGGAAGTCCTTGCTAATGCAGTAAGACAAGAAAAAGAAATAAAGGGTATACTGATTAGAAAGAAGAAATAAAACTGTTCACACATGGCATGACTATCAATTTAGACAGCTTGAAAGAATCAATAAAAATGCTTCTGGAACTAATAAATTATTACAGCAAGGTCACAGGATACAAAGTCAACATACCAAAGGCAGTCATTTCCTATATACCAGCAACAAACAAGTGAAATTTGAAATTAAAAACAAATTACTATTTACATGAGAATCCCCCCTCCCCAGAATGAAATACGTGTTTATAGGGAGAGGCAAAAGACCCAGCATAGCCAACACAATATAGAAGGAGGAGAATGAAGTTGGAGGACTGACACTACCTGACTTCAAGATTTACTATAAAGGTACAGTAATCAAGACAGTGAGGCAGTGGAGAAAGAATAGACAAACAATTCAATGGAAGAGAACAGAGCCCAAAATAGACCCACATACATATAGGTGAATCACCTGTGACAGAGGCAAAAGCAATAAAATGGAACAAAGATAGTCTTTTCAACAAAGGGTGCTAGAACAACTGGACATCCACATGCAAAAAAAAAAAAAAGAAAGAAAGAATCTATATACAGACTTTTAACTCTTCCCCCCAAAATTGACTCAAAATGGATCATAGACCTAAATGTAAAATACAAACTTATAATACTCCTGTACAAGAATACCAAAGAATAATCTGTTACTGTCTTGATGCTCTCCTCTACTGCTGGCATTACATTTTATAAACACTTGGTAATCAGTAAGTGTTAGCATACAGATGGAAAGGCTGATGTGCCCGAAAGTACTGAATGCCTCACCCCTGAGCACTGGGGTGAGTTCTCCCAGCTTCTGACTCTTGGGTGTGCTGCATAAGCCCCTGACATCGCCTCAACCCCCCACAAGGCATCAGTTGATCTCCTGTCCTCTATGGTAGAGCTTGTTTTTCTTCTTGCTGATCCCTCCCCTCACTTCTCTCGGACTTCCTAAATGCCCTCTGTCCAAGTCTTTGTGCTGCAAAAAGTGTTTGCTCTGGCCTAGAAACACTGGGAGTGGAAAAGTATTCAGTTATAGGCATGTCTACAAATTCTTCACCTTCCCAATAGCACAGCCGGTCTCTTCTTACCATGACACAGTGAGTCTCATTCTCAGAGTCTCCGAGTCTGGCCAGCTGAAGGGCTCTGCTCTTCTCTCATGGGAACAGGCCAGCTCTGATGACGTCCTCACTAAAAAGGCAGACAACCATGGGATTTCAAGAGCTCCAAGGAATGGAACAGAAGGATGGTGGCCTTTTCTGGAGAAGCTCAAAGGCTCCCACCCTGCATACAGGCCCATGTGCCCACATGTGCCCAGCTTGAGTCAGGACACTGAGCTCACCCAGTCCCACTGGTTTGGGTATTAGTTCACAGCAGCTCTGATTACAAACAGGATCAAATCATGCAGAGTTTCTGATTTTATGTAATGCTATTGTGAAAATGAGCTTAACTGCTTTCCAGTATAGTCATTAAGATTCTCTTAACTTCCCTTCTCCAGGATACCTTGCATGAGTCATGGCTGGAGAATCTCACTATACCAAGAAGCTGAAAGGTGAGATTCCTGGGGTTTGTCTTCCCAGCAATGAACCCAAGTCCTCCCTACAGGGATAACCCAAGTTATCCCTGATCCAAGGTTAGAACATCAGGAGACCATAACCTGGTAGATGTCTCCTTACCTAATCACTCCCCATCCAAGAGGGAAGACAGGTGTCTGTGCAAATTTACCTGGGTGGAGATGAGAGAGGACAAGGAGGCAAAACAGGCACAGAATGGGGCTGTCCGGTACTCAGGAAGCCCCAGTGAAGTCTTTAGGCCTGGCCAGGATCTTCCCTTCCCAAAGTCAAGTCTATTTGCCCCCAGGGTCAGTTGGACAATTTTGATTGCAGAAGACAAAAAAATCACGTAGGCCTCTGTATTAATTTGCTAGGGTTGCTGTAACAAAGTACCACGAACTTGGTGGCTTTAACAACAGAAATTTATTGTCTCACAGTTCTGGAAGCCAGACGTCCAAGATCCAGGTGTCAGCAAGGTTGCTTCCTACTGAGGACCATGAGGGAAGGGTCTGTTCCAGGCCTCTTTTCTTGACTTGCATGTGGTCATCTTGTCCCTGTGTCTTCACATGGTCTTCCACTGTCATGTCTGTATCCAAATTTCTTCTTCTAAAGATATCAGTCATACAGGATTAGGACCCACCCATATGGTCTCATTTTATCTAATTACTCTTTCAAGGCTATCTCTCCGAATATTGTCACATTCTGGGAATTAGGATTTCAACACAGGAATTTTTTTAGGGAACACAATTCAGCCCATAACAGTTCCTAGAACACAATTTTATTTTGAGGATATTCATGGCCCAGAGCTAAGCTGAATGGCTGTTCCTTTCGCAATCTCTCTCCACAACCTTTTCATTCCCTCAGATGAAGTCAAACACCCTTAGCATCCTCACAGAACTTGCCACCACTATAATTAAACCATGTGATGCAAAGTTATTTCATTGACGTGTCAATCTCCCCGTTCGACTGGAAGCATCAGGCGGCAGCAGGGCAAATGGCTGTCTTGTTCTTTGCTGCATGTCCAGCACCTGGCCCAGGCTTGGCACATGACAATCTGTGGTTGTGGAACTGTGGGTCTCTCTGTGCTTCTGCTCGCTTCTCTCACTCCTTGCTGGCCAATCCCTCAGGAGCCTCTGATCCAACATGCTCACATTTCAGAGAGATATTCCATACACTATAATTTCACTTCATATCCTTTGTGTTAACATTTAACCTCCTTTAAGGTCATTCACTTTTTTACTTAAAATTTAAAAGGTAAATCTTTCATGTAATTTTTACTTTGTCTTATTATTGAGTTGTTAAGAGTTATAAAAGACCTAAATATGGAGAATATTTTTCTCACATTGGGTGGCTTTTCACCTCCTTAAAGGTTGTTTTGAAGATTATGAGTTCTTAATGTGATAAAGTCCAATCTATTATTTGTTTGTTTGAAGGTTAGTGCTTTCATTTTGTTTCTTCCAGTTTCACTGAGGTCAGACTGACAATAAAAGTTGTATGTATTTAGGTTGTACGATGTGATGATTTGATACATGTATACACTGTGAAATGATCACCACAATCCAATTAACACATCCATCAGCTCATATAGTCTCTTTTTCTCTGTGTGTATGATGAAAACACTTAAGACCTACTCTCTTAGCAAGCTGCAAGTATAATATACAGTATTATTAACTATAATTGCCATGCTATAATTAGATCCCCAGACCTTATTCATCTTACAACTGAAAGCATGTAGCCTTTGACCAACATCTCTGAAGGTTAGTGCTTTCTGTGTGCTACAGAATCTTTGCCTACCCAGGATCATGAAGACTGTCTCCTATGTTTTATTCTAGAAAATTTTATAATTTTAACTTTTACATTTAAGTCTATCATCCACCTGAAACCTCAGTAATTCAAGAGCCATGTGTTGGAAAGACTATCCATTCCTCCATTAAATTTTCTTGACACCTTGGTTGAAAATCAATAGGCTATATAGTGTGTCTTCTGTACTCTGTTCCACCAGTTTATTTGTCTACCTTAACACCAATACACACTGTCTTGATTACTGGTACTTTATAGTAAACCTTGAAATCAGGTAGTGTTAAGTCCTCCATTTGGGCTTTTGCTTTGACACAGTTGTTTTGACTATTTTTTAAGATTTTATTTATTTATTTGAGAGAGAGAGAGAGTGCAAGTGCACACACAAGCAGGGAAAGCAGCAGTAAGAGAAGGAGAAGGAGGTTCCCTGCTGAGCAGGGAGACCAATGCGGAGCTTGATTCCAGGACCCCGAGATCATGACCCTAGCTGAAGGCTGACACCCAACCAACTGAGCCACCAAGGAGCCCCTTGTTTTGACTATTTTAGATCTTTTGTATTTCTATATAAATCTGAGGTTAGCTTGTCAGTGTCTACAAAAAAGCTTGTTAAAGTTTCAATTGGGATTACATTTTTGGAGGAATATTTGCAGAGAATCGATATCTTAGCAATACTAATTTTTGCAATTCATAATCACGATATATATCACTCTATTCATATAGTGCTCTCTCAGAAATGTTTTACATTTTCAGTAGAGACTTATATATCATGTTAAATCTATTCCAGTATGTTATTTTAAAAAAAATGACACACCAAGTGAAATTGCTTTATTAATTTCAATTTCCAATTGATAGTTATTTATATATGAAAATAAATGATTTTTTAAAATGTTGATCATGTATCCTGTAAACTTGCATTTATTAAGTCTAGCAGACTTTTTGGAGATTCCTTAGGATTTTTTTCAGTAGATGGTATGTGATTTAAAAATAAGGACAGGTTTACTTTTTCCTTTCAACTCTTATGCCTTTTACTTCTTTCTCAATGTGATGCACTGACTAGGGCTTCCAGCTCGAAGTAGACTAGAAGTGGTCATTGTGGGTATCCTTCATTTTTTCTAGACTTGGAGGGAAAGTCCTTCATATATCAACTGTCATCACAGTGGCTATAGTGTTTTCAAAGATGCTCTTTAAGAAATTAAAGAAGTCTTGTATTCCTAGTTTGCTCAGATATTTCCCCCCATCAATAGGGGTTTTTGTCAAAAGCTTTTTCTGCATCTTTTGAAATGATCACATAGTGTTTCTTTATTCTATTCCTGTGAATTATATTAATTAGCAAATGCTATTCCTGAGATAACATCCACTTGTTATGCTTTATTATGTTTTCTTATATGTGACTGAATTTGCTATATTTTATTATAATTTTTCATCTATGTCCATGAGGAATATTGACTGATCTAAATTAAATTTACTACTTTTGTAATGTGTCTGTCAGATGCTGGTATCAGGATGATGCAGGCTTCATAAAATAAGGTGGTAAGTGGTTCCTATTTCCATTTTCAGAAACAGTATTTTTTCTTCCATAAATGTTTGATAGAATTCACAAGTGAAACCATGAGAGAGCCACAGGGATGGTGGTCTCCAAATCTACATTCATATTCCCCTCAAATCCTTGGTGACCCAAGGACCAAGGTCGAAACAGAAACAGAACCACCCTAAAAATGCTTGAAGGCACATAGTCCATAAGGTTAGGGTGATCCATGAGAAATTTAACTGGCCACCAAATAAAGGTCAGTTATTTTTAGAGAAAGGTAACAGAATCCAGAAAGATTACAGAGCATATTACCCACAATCTAAATAAAGAAATAGAAAAATGTATTCCGTGATCCAGAGAAAAAATAGTCAACTAAACAGATTCATAGAAAACTTAGATGGTGGAAATGTGGACAAGAATTTTTAAATAAGTGATGTGTCAAAGAATCTTCAGAAAAAATATATATTTGAATACAAAGAGTGAAGTGATAGAGAATTTTAAGACAGTCATAAAATCTATAAAAGTGAACCAAAAGTAAATCTCAGAACTGAAAAACACACTACATAAAATAAAATACACCACTGGATGGAGTTAACAACAGACTGGAAAGAACACTGGAATTAGAGACACAGTACAGCTAATTACCCAAACTGAGGTACAGGGAAGAAAAAGACTGAAAAAACAATACAGAGCTTTCACAGACTGTAAGATAGTATGAAGTGATCTATCACATGTGTAACTGGAGCTGCTGAAGAAAAGTGACAAATGAGACAGAAAAAAATATTTGAAGAAAAATAATGGTGGCAACTTTTCTGCACTTCACTGAAATCAGCAGCCCATAGTCCCAGAAACCTCAGAGGAAGGACCTCAAGCAGGATCAAGAGCCAGAAGACCACACTTAGGAACATTATAGACAAAGTGGTAGAAACCAAAGATATAGAGAAAATCTTCAGGGCGGCCAGAATAAAAAGACATGTTATATATAGAATAACAATAGGAATGACCACTGACTTAACAGATGAAGGCCAGGAGACAATCGAACATTTGGGGATGGGTTAGCCTGGTGATGGGCATTAAGGAGGGCACATACTGCATGGAGCACTGGGTGTTATACAAAAACAATGAATTGTGGATCACCATATCAAACACTAATGATGTGTGGTGACTATAACATAATAAAATAAAATTAAAAAAAAAAGAAAATCTGTCAACTTATAATTGCAAATCCAGCAAAAATATCTGAAAAGTGAAGCCAAAATAAAGGCATTTTCAGATAAACAAAGGCTGGAAGAAACTGCTGTCACCACACTTAAAGAAATGTTAAAGGAAGTTCTTTAGACTAGAGTAAG
Organism: Leptonychotes weddellii; assembly: GCF_054177405.1. NCBI lineage: Eukaryota > Metazoa > Chordata > Mammalia > Carnivora > Phocidae > Leptonychotes > Leptonychotes weddellii. Next base: position 127,783,517 of record NC_138376.1, read on the forward strand.
ATGATACCAGATAGAAATCTGGAACTGTTCAAATAAATGTGAAGCATTGGAAATGGTATATATATGTGAGAAAACATGGCCTTATTTTTCTTTTAAAAAATTCTTTAGTAACCAACTGTTTAATTTTAAATATTCGCAACCTTTGTGGGATACAGAACAAATGTATCAGTATCCTACTTAACAAGAGCATACCAGCCAAAAAGGGGTATAAATGGATTGTTTTTTAAGGTTTTTACATTGTATGGAAATGGAATGATATTGATTCAAGCAACTGATAAAGATGAAGACTGTAAACTCAAGAGCAAACACCTAAAATAGAAAGAGGTGTAACAACAAAGGACAGTAGAAGGTCCAGAACAAAGTGCTGAAGGAAACATTCAATTAACTGAGATGAAGGCAGGACAGAAGGGACAATGAACAAGGGGTTCAAGGGAACACAAGGAAGATAATGAGACAACCAATCAAATACCGTAACATTAAATGCAAACAGACTGAACAGTCCATCAGGAAGTTAGTGATCTCAGGTCTCAACTACTGCTGGTAACAAGACCCACTCTAAATATAAAGACACAGACAGAAGGTAGGGAAACAATGGAAACAATGTGACACCTCACTAGGAAGCATAAAGAAGCTGGTGTGGCTATTAACACAGAAAACTTTAAAGCGAGAAGTATTACAGACAAAAAAAAAGAGAATTAATTTCACATTGATAAGATGGTAAATCATGGAGAAGACATAACAAATATATATGTGTAGGCACCTAATAAAGTTTCTAAACACATGAAGCAAAATTGAGAAATATGTAGAAATTCATAACTTTATTTATACTGGAAGCTGTATTTCCAGTTAAAAATGGGGAAAAAATACATTCACAAGTGATAAAATCTGTAAAACGACCATATAATTTTACCAAGAAAGCGATAGGACCTGTTTAGACAAACTATAAAATGTTGTCAGGATTAAAGACTCATGCCAATGTCCTTGAAGACAATATATTTCCATTTTCACGTGAAGAAATAAACACAGCTGCAATCAAAGTGCCAATGTGGTTATTTTTAACTGATAGCAGAATATATTTTTCTTTTTAAGTATTCATGATGGGGGGATAAAAGTCATGATGTCTATAATTTACATTCAGGTGGCACATTGAAATAAGAAAGGCAGAAATATATGGTAAGATGTTAACAATTCTTGTACATCTCAATATAATTTCTACTTTTTTGTAAGTTTGAAAACTTTTTAATAAAAATATTTAAAAATGCATTTATTATGCAACAATTTCCATAACATTTTTGGAAGGTAAATGAAAGATGAAGATTATCTTACCAGGTATGTATGATAAATTTCAACACAGTTATGGTATTCAAAACAGTATGATCACAGTCGAGGATTAATTAGCATTTAAATGGCTTAAGGAACTCCAACAATTATCCAAGTTTATATGAAAACTTCAAGCAGAGGAAAAAATGGATTATTAATTAAATGGCATTGATTTAACCCACCAGGAATAAATAAAAGACATAACTCCAGAAGAACTAAGATCTAACTATGAAAAGAAAAACTATAAAAATATACAAAATGAATTTTAAGTGGTATTTATATTACTGTGAGGACAGGGGAGGTCATCTTAAGCAAGACAGGAAACTGGATTTGATAAAAACAAATGAGAGATTTGACCTCATGGAATTAAATTTTTTTATAGTCAAAAGAAAATCTGAATAAAGGTTTTGAAAATCGCCTGAAGAAAATATTTGTAACATATAACAGAGAAACTTTCAGTACCCTTAATAAGATATATAATGCATACTGATTTATAAAAAAAGTAAACAACTCAACAAAAAAATACGCAAAAGCTCTGAGCAGACATATACACAGAAGTAGGAACAATAAATAGCCAACAAACGTGAAGCAATCTGTAATGCAGGGAGCTATCAGAAAATGGCACATTTTATGAGCAAGTTTTCACCCACATGTTAGGAGGAGTATGAATTTCCACAATCCTTTTAGAAAATTTACTATGTTTAGATGTTTATAAATTTCTAGCATCATGCACTACACAGTACATATTTTTAGAGGACCAGTAGGTAAGACTAAATAAGCAAGTTTATTACAGCTTTATTTATACTGCAAAATTCTAGAAATATGTCACCATCGGGGGAAAGGTTTAACAAGCTTTTATATAGTATGGGGTATACAGTACCCCATACTACAAGATGTTATAGAACTCTTAGAAAAAAGGAATGCATCTGGTATAATCACATTTTTATTAAAAAAAAAAGAGGACAGTATATTTGTGTATATATATTGTGCACACACACACACACACACACACACCCCCCAACACAGAACTTGGAATAAACACAGAAAAGTGCATGGGATGATATTATACCCAATAGATTGCTGGCATGGAGTTCAGAAGAACAGAATATTCTTCTTATATTCACTTCTGCACTCTTTGAATTGTTAAGACAAACATGCATTACTTTTAAAATCATTAACTGTCCAAAAATTAATTAATCATCCATAATTAAGACAGTATACACCACTAACACACACACACATATGCATTAAGCACCAAGTATATTATTTGTAATTAGATTCTTAAATTTTCTATTTTAAAATAATTATTATAATCATTTTGCTAAAAAATACATGCAAGAAACTTGACACTAATTACATGACTCTTATAATCTAAAAAAAAAAAAAAAAAAATGTATGCACATGGGTTTCAGCAAACCAAAGACTACTTTCATCCAGGGTATGTTATAACCGCCGTAAGAAAGAGAACTGTAAACAAACACCTGTTTCTACAAGAACTACACACAAAACCTGTTGCAGGCAGAGAGACATGATGATTGTAAATCACATGCATCCCTTGGGCTGCAGGCAGAGGAAGATGTGTTGGGAAGAACCTTTGTGGCTCTTCACGACACTGAGCCCCCCTTCCATGATCCTGGGAGGCCCTGGCAATGCGTTCAGACCACCCTATGAAAATAAGATACCTGTTTTCCTTAAACAGGGCTCTCAAAATTGTGTAAGTTTCAGGCTCTGCAAAATCTGGACCTGCCCCGGTTTGAATATAAACTGAATCCCACACAACAGCAGCTTAATCAAAGGAACGGATATCATCATATTATACGTATGTAATATTCTTGAAGAGGCAAACTTTATTACATATCTATAGTCATTTGTAAACCTAAGGTTTTGTGTTTGTGGTACCTGAGTGAATTGCTTCTAAAAACTTTAAAACAGACTCTTCTAAAAAGAAATGTTATGATCAGTATTTCATGGATCATGGAGGAAGAATGCAAAGCACCCAAACAAAGAGAATATCGACCCAAGTTCAGCAAGACTAGAAGAGACCAGTAAACAAATGTTCACAAATCTAAAGGTAAAGATGGCATCACTTAAGATGGACTTGGTCAGATGTGGAAACAGCAAAGGGAAAGTCCTAGCAGTAAAAGCTGGTGGTCATACCTAAAAACTGACAAGAGGAATAGGCAGGTTAGCCAATGGACTGAGACCTAATATACAGAGGGTGGACAGGTTCACAATGGACACACCTGATATATTTCTGATTTTGTTAGGCAAGGCATGCCTTCTCAGAAAAGATAAACCAGATAAATTTAGCCTGATGCATTAGAACATTTTAAGTAATCTAATTCTCCTTGTTCTGACTCCATGTCCATGAAACAAACTTTTGATTGTCACTTGTTTCCCAAATGATCTGAGCACACTGAATGCCAATATTCTGATGCTTGTAACTAGAATATATGTTTGTAGATGAATAAAATGGAATTCCAGTTTTATCCATCAATCACGTTAGCTTGGTCAATAAGATCTGGATTCTGAAAAATGAATCCATTTTTATTCGCTTTTGAGTCTGTGAAGCCAGTGACCAAACCCTGGACTGAAATGAATTCAAGGAGCGGCCTCTTATAAAATGACATCGCTTTAAAAGTACCCATTCCTGGGGCGCCTGGGTGGCTCTGTTGCTTAAGTGTCTACCTTCGGCTCAGGGCATGATCTCCAGGTCTTGGGATCAAGCCCCACGTCGGGCTCCCAGCTCAGTGGGGAGTCTGTTTCTCCCTCTGCCTCTCCCCCTGCTTGTGCTCTCTCTCTCTTTCAAATGAATAAATAAAATCTTAAAAAAAGTACCCATTCCTATATGAGCAGTTTAAATTGCAATTCATATTTTAACATATCCCGATAATTCACTCTCAGTAATTTTGTCAAATAAGGAAATGCAAAGCAAATATAAATACATGTAAAACAAAAAGAAAACACATAAATATTTTTACACTTCTTCTTTCAAATATAAATTTATGCTAAATTACATTTCTGTTTTTAAGTATAAGTTTATTCCAGACAATACTTCCTAGGCTTCTAAGCTTTTAAAGATGATTTTTACCTATGTGATTGATTATTAAGGTTTAGCGATCCGGTCTGGTACATCTCCTCCAATTGTTTCCTGTTTCCAAAGTACAGAGCAAGGTCTGTGGCAATGATAGCTTTGCGGATGATCTCGAGCACCTGTTCATATTCACTGGAGCTCAGGGTGGAGAAGATATTGTGCCCTTCCAACTATGGAGAAAACACAAATACCACCAATAGCAAGCACAAGCTCTAATCTTATGACATTTGCAGGTATTTGAAACAACACAGACAGTCACTGGCATCTGGCACACACATGACAGGTTTGGGGGAAACAAAAGGATAGTTTGTAATGATTAATGGAAATTAACGTCACAGTTTCTCTTTAAGCTACAACAGTGAAGCTACTACCACTTAAATGATCTATCTACTACGGTAACATCATTTGCTACCACAAAATCCCAGTTATTTAAATATATAGCCAGTTTTTGGAATTTCCAGTAAGCAATCAAAGAACTAGAAAACATAAAATGCTTAAGACATTTCTTCTTAAACTAATTTAAAACTTTTTTTATATTAGACTGGAAATTAATGGATTAAAAAATCATGGATATCTTTGTCCACTTAGCAAGTCTAATGAATAGTAACCTACTTTCTCCATATTATAGAAGAAAATGTCCCACAACCTCAAAATAAAGTTTAGTCAGGCATATTAAAATTTCTCCCTACAGGTAACAACCTTTTCCCATAAAACACAAATTGCTGAGGTGCAAACACTATAGGGCCATCCCTCTTCTTCTGTCCTCATGGGAGGGGGGACAGCAGACCATCACCCTGGACAAGATCAGAACACTGGGCATTTGGACTCTATTACCTCAGAAGTATTCTTCCGCATATGAATCTGTTAAAAACTTTTTACAATAACTGAGAATCTTAAGTCTTTATTTGTAATTGAGATAAAAATGGGTCATTTTTGTTCAAACAAAAAAGACTGAATAATAAAGATGGATTCAATTTGTGGGCTCATCAACTGTAAAATTATTCATTATTAGTCAACATAATCCTACTGTAATTGATTGTTTTCACTTGCTCTGAGCTATATTTATTGGCTGATAAAATACATTAAAAATTTGAAACTATTAAAATATATTTTACAAAATCAGACATTTCTCTAAGACACTGCCTCCTTCCTATTACTCTGAAATAAGGCAGTACATGCACCATTTGTTTTCAATCATCAGAATCTTTATTACCTACTCTTAAGCTTTTATAAATATTTAAATTATCCTATGATAAGTGCAGCAAATGGAATTAGCTCTAGTTGGTTATTTTCCTGACAATAATAATAAGAAGGCCTTACATTTGTAGGATGCTCTAAATTCACAAAACATTTTCAAATGCATGATTTCATTTTCAAATTATTAAATTTAAATAAATCTGATGTCTAATTGAAATTAAGTTATTTGCTGAAGCATCAACAAGATTTTTCTTTGAAGAGCAACTGCAGTGCTTCTATAAACTGGTCATTTCAGTCATTTTTAGTAATGCAATCTCATCTGAAGCAGCTTCCATCTGAAGCAGTATTCTGTATGCAAGCAGAATACAACAGGGCCAAGGGGTAGACGTGATGAGAGACTTGAACCCGACACAAGGAAGAACCCCCTGAAGCTCAGCTACCATGGGGATGGAACAGGGACGACACAGGGGATGCTGTGGGTGGTGGGTTCAGGCACAGGCTGCTTGGTAACTGAGGGGACAAGGGGAGGGGATACAAGCTTTGGAAAGGTGGCTGAACTCAACTCTCCAAAATTTTAGTGCAGGAAGATAAAATTTTTTCTCTGACTCCTGCTAGGAAATCTGCTTTGCTTTCATTTGATCCTAACTCAAGTAAAGCAGTAGCCTCCATTTCAACATTTAATGCCTCATCACCTACGCTCCCAAATCATAAACACATTTCACACTGGTAGGTTTGGTTGGTACTCATGCACGCATCCGCTATTGGCAGGTCATCTGAAGAGCAATCATATGTGATACGTATTTACATGCTTTATTCTATTACCAATAAACCTGTAAATTACAGTGTATAAAAATATTCTGTCACACTGTTGGAAATTTTTTTTAGATTTCTCTAAAATAGAAACTTCTTGGCTTGGGTTCCAAAAACTCTCTCCGGGACCACAGAGTTATAAACTCACCACATCTATCTACCTATCTATAAATTATGTGTTGAGTGCATCATCCATAAGCATATTATTTTATCAGATTCTCGAAAGTATCCATGATCTATGGCAAATGGAGACCCATTTTAAAGGATGTGTATATATTCTGTTGGCTACTTTGGATTTACTATTTCTTGTATTACTTTTCTTTTTAAAAAAATTCTATTTAAATTCTAGTTAGAATTTAAATATACATTGCAATATTGGTTTCATGTACTTTTTGATATTAAAGGCAACTAGGTGGAGAAGTCCAGTAGAAGACCTTCATAAGGAGAAGTTGTAACCAGGACCCTTTTACTGCCTTTTGCAATATTCTGCAAGAGCAAGGGTAACAAATGAATACACAACAGTATCCCTTCAAGAGGATGGAGTACATATTTTTTAGCACTTTGCTCCCACCAAAGGAAAATAAGGGAGATAGAGCAACCAAACACAGCAGATAAACAGCTTAAAACCTTTTAAAAGCTCCAATTTCACATTAGTTAACATTAAAACCTCATAATATAATACTTTTATATACCAACTGGTGAGTTTATTATAGTTAATGTCCCAGGTTATATAGTGTTTGAAGTTTATGTTAATTCAAGGCAGTTCATCCCATTTTGTATCAATCAGGCATGAAATAACCCACATTTTATATTGGGAAATGTTCCTAAAATCCAGAGATGGGTGAACTGCATATAGTCCTTAGGCCTGTGAGAGCATGTGTGGGCTTGGCTGCAGGTGCTCTAAGCAGCCGAGGTCTGTGAGCTACCGGAGAACACGCGCGATGTTGGGATCAGCCCCGTGCTGGAAGCCCCCCAGCGACCCACTCCCTGGGTGGGTGATCTATCGGTCCCTCCAGCTCTCAGACATGGTGAGCCATGGATTCTCAGCCGTCCACTGAACTGCTGGAGCGCTTCTGCCTGTGTCTTTCCCATCACGAGATGAAGAATGTATGTCTTTACTGATTTGGCAGATATTTAGTGTGCAATGTTTCACTTTGTGTAAGGATGTTCGTACGACAGTAGCTAATCTGCCCACAGCCCCAAACAACATGAGTTCATCTGTGAGGGGTTCACAGCTTAGTGGGAGAGACGCATATAAGCACATAATAAAACGGATGGAGCGGTCTCTGGGATGGAGTTAAGTGATGGGCTCTGGAAGGGCAGGGGCCATGGATTCTGCAGGACAAGGAGGGGTCACAATAGACCACATGTGTTCAGTGGGAGCCACACAACTGCAGTATGGCTCAAGTACATCGTCTGCATGGAGAAATGGTGACACAGTGAGAGTTCAAAGGCCTCGTGTCAGAACTGAAATGATCACTGGAAGGTAGTAACAAGGAAGGTCATGACAGATGAAGCCTGTTTTAGGACAATTGCTCTAGCAACAACGTGGGTTGTGGGGAGGTTAGGACCAAAGCGGAAGGACACACTGATCCATCTTTCCTTAGCAAGCTTTTACAATATTATTATTAATCATAAATAATTCTTTCCAAAGCCCCATGCTGCTTAGCTCTATGAAAGAGATTCTTAAAAGAAAGGCCTTGGAGCTCAAATTTCAATACCTGCATGCCAACCAGCCCAAGCTCACCCGGGTGGGTGTAAGTTACCACCACAGGAAACCACAGGCATGGGCTGAATCATTCAGGGGATCTGAGATGACAAAAGTCAGTTGCCTCGAGCATTCACAACAGCAATGGCTTGGTATTTATTCAGGTACTTCATCGTCTACTGCATCAAACCACAGGCTAGGAAGCACAGTAGTACTGTAATTAAGAACTCAGGGTTTGGAGTCAAACAATTCTAGTTTTTAATCCTGTTCTTACTAGCTGTATGACAATGGACAAGTCACTTAACCTCTTTGATGCACATTACTCTTTGTAAAATGGAAATAAACTGATACCTATCTCATAGAATATTATAAAAATCAATGTGTTAGTATGTGCAAAATTCTTAAGTTTCTGATTTATTATAGTAAGTATTAAGTAATAAGTACTACAATATTTATAATGAGTACCTAATAAATGATGAAATGATTACTATGATGATGGTGGTGACGAAGAGGTCAAAATCTACCAGTAAAACTTCTGCAGCCGGAGCTAAGGGACAGAAAGGAAAATCAAACAAACAAATACACACATATGCCCAGAAAGAAATGTGGTAGCCAAAGATCACTTCTATCCATTCAGAATATATCTGCAGAAAAGGACAAGTTTAAGCTAGCCTCTGTGTGATACATTTTAGCTTATTTGTAAAGGCGGTGTTGGATAGAAGTACCACAACTTTGCAGTAAATTCTACTTTGTGCAGACAGACTGGAAGAATGGCTTGTTAGCAGCTATAAGAAGTAATGAAAACGTCACAGGATCCCAGAATGTTGGGTATAAAGACAATTCTCTTTACATCTAAACATATTTCAAAAGCACCAGACAATTCAAGATTAATGGAATATTGAGAAAATTTTCTTAATAACAAGAAAGATTATTCCTAATTAGTCTGTTTTTTTTAATTTTGACTTGTGAGTACTTAACATGAGATACTCACAGAAGGCAAAATACAGAAAAAGGGTGGCTTCAATATTCAAACTAATCACTGACATCTCATTAGGAAAGACAATATTCTAAATATGGATTTAATATTCCAACACTAATGTTCCACAATTACTAAAATATGTGGGCAAGCTTTGGGTAAGAAAAAAGCTTACCTGCTTTCTTGGATGTCACTGTCCACACAAAATAGTCTCCTTACTTGAAGGCATTTTGCACTTTTTGTTTCAGTACCAAGCTACCTTTTTGTCCTAAGGAAACTCACTGACTCACTCTACCTAAATAATACTTGGCAGTTTTCAGTCTCCAAACTTTGCACTCAGTGTTTTGCGTCCCCTGAACTCTCTTGCATCCACATTCCGTACCTTCATGTGACCACCGCCAGCCATTTCAGGAGATCCAGTGATGGGTGGGCAGGGACAGGGATGCATGAGGGGCAGTGACTGTCCTCACTGGGCTTATAATTCAGAGCAGGGGCAAGCTAAGCTCGCCAACAGAAAATTTCAATATAATGTGAAAAAACTAAGATACGTATCTGTTTGCGGGCTCGGGGGCCATGTAAAGGGGTACATGGCTGTGCTCCAGCTGAGTCATAAAATAACTCCACTAGAGGACGTAATGCCTGAGCTGAGCCTTGAAGATAAGAAGTTGGCCCAAAAAGGCAGTGGGAGAATTACAAGCAGGAAGGATGCCGGCAATAACACAGAAGTAAGAAACAGTCTGCAGCCGAGAAGTGCAGCAGCTACAACAGTCCTAGAACACCCACACACCATTCACTAAAGACCTGAACATCAGTTTAGAAATGGAATTTATTGGGGCACCTGCGTGGTGCAGTCAGTTAAGCGTCTGCCTTCGGCTCAGGTCATGATCAGGGGGTCCTGGGATCGAGCCCCACATCGGGCTCCTTCCTCAGCGGTGAGTCTGCTTCTCCCTCTGCCACTCCCCCTGCTTGTGTTCTTCTCCTTCTTGAATAAATAAATAAAATATTAAATAAAAAAAAAAAAGAAATGGAATTTATTCTTGACCCCACAGGACCCTTGATGACTTAAACAGGAGAATAACATGTTCAGACATGTACCTGGAAGATGGATTTGAGAGAGGCAAGCTTGGAGAAATGGTGGTCAATGAGGGATAAAAGGTAGATAACAACAAACAGGGTTCTAGAGGGGAGGGGGTGGGAGGATGGGTTAGCCTGGTGGTGGGTATTGAGGAGGGCACGTTCTGCATGGAGCACTGGGTGTTATGCGCAAACAATGAATCATGGAACACTTCATCTAAAACTAATGATGTAATGTATGGGGATTAATATAAGAATAAAAAAAGGTAGATAACAGATGATGAAGGCAGAATGCGGGATGTCAAAGAAGCAAGGTCACTGGTGGACGTGCAGGAGGCTGGAGGAGTCAGAAGGGCCAGTTTAGCATGTGGTGGGGGTTCCCTCCGTCTGGAATGCCAAGGGCCCCGATCATCAGGAAACCAGTCCCGATGCCCTGGTATTAAGAGGTAATGGGTAGCTCAGCAGAAGCCGAGAGTGTAGATAAGAAACAACAATACTGCTCTTACTTCATCCATAACTTAACCTCTTCCCGCTGCCCACTCAGCAAGGGATGGCCCACTGCATCTCTCTCACTGAGACAAAAGTGAAGGCAAGCCAGGACCAAATACACACGCTTCCCGTCTTTGTATGAAGTGATGTGTTTGTGTGTTAGACTGACATTAGCTTTATATACATATTTCCTACTCTCTCTGTTTATTGACGTTGCCGTGTTCAGCCAGGGGTGTGACAGAGCCCCCCGGTCGCCCAGATCATCCATAGTTAACGCGGGCATCCACCCTCAGGCAGCACCGGGGTTAACAAAACTGACACACTCACACAGATGCACAGCTTTGGGAAGCCTGATAGGGAGCTATCTCCAACCATTATATACCAAATTATTTATCTTCTATCGGGCCATGTTGCCAGAGGAAGGACAGTTCCAGGTCCACAATCCTCTGTGTGGCCACAGTGATAAAGATCTGCAGAGATCAGGGATCAACATGGTGAACACGGCAGATCAACGGAGGTATCAGAGGTATCATTGTGATATAACAATATATTGTTCTCTTATTTTAGTGACTGGAATTTGGAATTTTTACTATTACCCTAGACTATCACCTTAAATTGGTCAAGTCTGGAGTTGTCTTGATAAAACCTAAAACTGGATGTGGGGGTGGGGAGATGAAGGCCACCACCGGAGGAGATGTATAATAATAAGCACAATTCTGGTCACACTGACTGCTGAGTTCGGTGTCTGGAAACTGAAGTCCCCTGTGCCCTAGGAGTGAGAGCCACAGCCGACGGTGACCAGGAGGACTCCAGAGAGCAGCCCGGCGGAGCACTGAGACTGAGAGCAGCGTGAGAGCAGGGATTGGTCTCTGTCGTTACGATACCCCCTGGGCCTAAAATGGGGTTGGCAGCTGGGAGGAGCTCCATAAATGTTGGCTATTAAAATGAAATTCAAGGGGCAGTTAGAGATGGATCTGAGAAGAAATACTCCGAGAAGTATCATGAGCATAAATGTCAAATCAGCCCAGAGTACAGAAATTTCCAGAAAAAGAAGGAAACCTTTCCTGAATACTCCTGCCCACGGTGATGGGCCATCTGTTTATGATCCTGATACATCTCTCCCTGTCCCAACTCACACAGGAGGCTTTAGGTCAGTTCAGCATATAGATTCAGTTTTTAAATGCTGGGCTTTTCTGGATGTATGGCAATGCCCAGGGCTTCTTTCCAGCTTCTCGTTCTTGTGATCTTGAGGAAGCCTGTAAACATGCTGAGTAATTGACCTTCTCTAGAAATGGAGAACACATGCGCCCTTACCATGCCTCATCACTGACTGAACCCCATCTCCAATACTTGGAATCTAACGATTCTTCGACACCTTCTCGCCAATAGCTTGCCTGCGCTGAATTCCCTGCCCTGGGTGCTGCTTCTATGTTCTGACCATTCTAGGAACACTATGTTGTGTAATGTAGAGCTGAGGGCTTGCTCAAAGTGAGAGAGACCATTCTGAACCCCCGTTGTTGATGGCAGCAAATGCGCCAAGTCTCCCAGCACTGGGGTGGGTCCCGGCCTCTCCATCCCTACATGGTTTGAATCACTGCTATGTCACAGGGTTTAATTTTTTATTCTACCCAGCAGCATTGTACTTTATACAATCCCTATTTCAAAACGAATCCTATTATATTTAAAATAGCGTTTCCAAAGAAACCTTATAAAGGCTATTAAAATTATTTACAGATTACATTACTAAAATATTGTCATAGTCAAATGTATGAATTAGGACATGGGATGCTAACGCAGTGAGTCTGAATTATCTCTACATGAAGGCATCCTGATGTCATTTTTGGCATTTACCCTTTGTCCTATACAAATAGTCCTGTATCATGAGGAAGATCAGAGTACACAGAAAAACTGTCATGAAGTTCTATAATGTTTGTCATTTACAAAAAGCACATGTCTATACACACACACACACACACACACAGATATGTACATACCCACACACATCTTTTATCCTGCTTAAATTACTAGGTAGGTAGGTATGTTTGTATCTACCTATCCATACATACATGTATCATTTTAAAACTAAAGAAAGGATTGGTGCTAAGGGAACATCACGAGTGTGACTTCCTACTGCTTTCAGGGAGAGGACCAGCTGTGAGCAAGTGGAATAATCCGCAGCTGCTGGATACAGCTTCCAAGTGCCTGAAGCAGCCCCCTCTCTGAAACCCCTCACTGTTACCAGCACGTAGCCGGAATGACACTGCACTGAGGTCATCATTTACCTTCTCGGTCCTGAGGAAACAGGACCCAGTCAGGTGTGTTTTGCTGGGTTTTGAAAAGGTCTGGGCATGCAATACTACCTACCGACCCCTGGGACAGTTGGGACACAGACGACAAACAAGGCCAGTCAGGAGAAGCTGAGGAGAGAAAACCGAAGCCTGGGTACTCAGAGGGAGGCCTGGGCCACACGAGGATGGGAGACTGCACCAGGGGCCAAACACCCTCCAGCTCTGCAGCTCGCGCACAGCCAATCCTGCTGGAGTTGCTGCCGGGCTTTCTCACACAGCCCCGCGGAGCCCAGGTCGTTCCTTAGAGGCATCTGTGGAAGACCTAATGGGACTTCTCTTCCTACACTGGTGCTGATGACAAGAAGAAACACAGAGTCCACTTCTCTGAAGTCAAAGCACATTTAAGAAATTGTCTAGGAAAGGAATCAAACCATCATGAAGTAGTAGCTACCTTGTGAAGGTGAATTTGAGGACGAACATTTAAAGTGAAGACAGAACATAAGGAATAGCATAGAGGACATTAGGAGAAGGAAGGGAAAAATGAATGGGGGGAAATTGGAAGGAGAGACAAACCATGAGAGACTGTGGACTCTGAGAAACAAAGTAAGGGTTCTAGAGGAGAGGGGGGTGGTGGGATGGGTTAGCCTGGTGATGGGTATTAAAGAGGGCATGTTCTGCATGGAGCACTGGGTGTTATACGTAAACAATGAATCGTGGATCACTACATCAAAAACTAATGATGTAATGTATGGTGATTAACGTAACATAATAAAATATAATTAAAAAAATAAAGTGAAGACAGAGCATATATATCAGACAGTGAGGTGAGGTCTGCCCTTGTCTAGATCAAGCACCAAGAACATCTTAAAAACAATATAATAAAAAACAGAACAAACACAAGAGAACTAAAAGGACTTTAGTGCACTTAAAACCTTGATTTGCCTAACTCTCAAGATTTATTGTTCAATACGTTTGGGTTTAAGAATATGATAATCCATATAAATAAATTTAATATGTGAAACAAACTTTGCCTTAGAGTATCATGTACTTAAATCAAAGGAAAAAAAATATATATATATTCAAAATCTTCACCAAGGAGTCATCATCCAAAAAGCCCACGACTATCTAACGATGACTGTACCTACAATGTTCTACAATAAAATGTAGCTGCTGTTGTTAGGAAGCCACACCAACATCCCTCATTTATGTATCAACCATGAGAACCTCTCCAGGGCGGGGGGGGGGGGGTTTGCTCACCTGGAGGATGGACACTGTCTGGGAGAAGTGATGCTGCTCCATGGTAGAAGTGGAATAGAGAGCTGCCAGAGGGTGATCGAATTTCTGCAGGTAGCTGTTACTGAAACCCCTGTGGTCCAGGTCATGACACAGACACGCGATTAGCAGTCCTTTGCGCTTCAAAAAAAATAACACAGTGCACGGATGTTCAAAACAAAGCAATGGATGTGAAGAGAGTCACAGCTCATCACTCCTCTCATATGCATAGGCTCCTGCCCCTGCAACAGCCCACATCCTTAGGAATCTCTGATATTTCAGATAATCTAGCTCCTTTTTTTAAACATCTTTCTTTGTGTTTTTCTGCTTACGAACTTGACTGAATTATTCTTGAGTTTTCTGGTTCAACTCTGGGGAAAAGTGTAGGTGGTATCAAATTAATGCAAATGTTCCCAAGAATTACAGATAAAGCTAATCTGCACAAGGAGAGTGCTTCATTCAAAAATCCACTCAATGTTAAATTTCAAAAATGCTATTGCTACTATAGATAAAGAATATAACAGGCAAATCATATAGCATGTGACAAAATGGCAAATTGTACAGAGAAAGAGAAAAGGCAGAGCAGGCGGAAGCAGGCAAAGTGTTAAAGCAAGCAAGGTGGGCCACGGAGAGTCCACGTGAGCAGGCCGGAAGGTGAAGGAGAGAAGCAGGAGACTTGGGCGGCGGGGGGGGGGGGCGGGGCGGGGCGAAGAGGCAGTGTTAGCTCATGCAGGTGAGCCTGCCCCAACCAGCAGGGTGTCAGGGGGTGGCGGGGGCTGTGGATGGGCAAAAATGCCAGAAAGGGGAGCTGACGATCTTCTTCGAGGCCTTATTTTCTGTGGGAACCAGGGAAGGACTACAGGGTTTTAGCAGAGCACTGATATCATCTAACTTACATTTTTTAGAAGATTACCATGCGGGCAATTGTACTGAGAACAGACTCTAGGAGGGGAAGAGAGACTGGTGAGGAGGCTTTTGTCATAATTCAGGCAAAAGCTTAGACCAGAGGCAGCACTGGGGGCTCAGAAGACATGATGAAATCTGGCTGAGTTTTACAGGCAGGGTCAACAGGATTTTCTGACAGTCTGGGTGTGAGCCAAAGGGAAAGCAAGGAGGGGAGGGAAGGGAAGACAGGACTCAAGCACGACTGCAAGGTGCTTCGCCTTGGAAAGTGTAGGACTGTCATCAACCGGCATACGGACAGTTGCAGGTGAAGGAGGTTGGAAGAAAAGGGTCAGGAGTTCAGTTTTAGATTGAGGGGTTCAGGGGAGATTTTGAGCTGATGGTTGTCTATTTTAGTTTAACCTTCTGGGGGGGGGAGGTCTCTGCTAGAGAAAGAGAAGTGTCCGTGTATATGGCATTTTGGGCCACAAGACTGGCTGAGCCCACCACAGTTGCTGTTTGAGGTCAGAGGAGGCCAAAGGTCTGAGCCCTCAAGTATTCCACCTTCAAGAAGTCTGAGGGAAGAGAAATAGCAAAAAAACCCCAAAGCAACCCCCAAACCTGTGTGACCAGAGAAACCAAGAGTGCTAGTGTTGGGTGTCCTGGAGCCACGTGGAGACAGTGACTCAAAGATCTGAAACGCAAGCACTGACCCTCAGTGGGCAAGGCGCAGGGCACTGTGGGTGACCCAACCCAGGGCATTCTCCGGGGGTGGGGCAGAAGCCTGATCCAAGCTGGTTTCAGAGAAAAAGGGAGGAGCGGAATTGGAGCCAGCCAGTGGGGCAGCTCTTCTGTGTGTTTGTGGCAAGGGGAGGGCTGAGAAGTCAGGAGAGAGCTGAGTGCAGAGGCAGATCAACGGGATGTGTTATGATGGAGGGAACAACAGGGCGCTCCATGCAGACACGACCTTCCAGCAGAGAACATGCTGATGGAGGAGAGGGAGGGGAGAACTACTAGGGCAGGTCCTCTGAGGGGTAGAGGCAGTGCACAAGGTCAAGTGGAGAGACCGGCTCTGGAGAGGAACCTAGTGAATGTTCTGGCGTGTGTGAAGTCAGAGCCCACAGGGGGAGATGCTCACAGGCAGGACGGGGTCTGCAGAAACACTACAAGTTTAACTGGATGCCTCTGCCCTGCTCCTTTCTGATCCTCACTGAGCAGAACTCGTTTCTCCTGCAAACCTATTGGGCAGGGAGGCCTCCCCAGACCCCAGACTACCAGCACCCATCAACTGCTGGTGTTTGCATGGGAGCTGTCCTGCAGGCTCAGTGGTCTGAGGATAACTGAATTAGTTATGTTCTGAGTATTATTTTGGTTTGGGGTTATTCCCATATTTTCTGCTGTTGTGTCAACCGTGATAAATCTGGTAAGAAATTTCAAGGTTTTAAAATCTTGCACAATAGGTAAAAGCTATTATGTACACCTTTCCAATCTTTTTTACATATTTGATTTTTATTTGACATAATGTTCAATTGTTTTATTAAAATTATGCCAGAATCAAGCATGTGAAAATAATTTACGAAGTGAAGAAATTATCTTTGTTAATATATTACTTTAGCAAGATCAAATGATAATTTCTTTCTTTCAAAAAAATATTTTATTCATTTATTTGAAAGAGAGAGAGAGAGTGCGCGCACGAGGGGGTCAGTGGCACAGGGAGAGGGAGAAGCAGACTCCCCGCTGAGCAGGGAGCCCAATGCGCGGCTTGATCCCAGGACCCTGAGATCATGACCTGAGCCGAGGGCAGACACTTAACCACCTGAGCCCCCCAGGTGCCCCTCAAATGATAATTTCTAATAGTTTTATCAGAGATTAAATATCCCTTTTAAAAAATGTATTTTAAATTTTCACACATATTATTTTGGGATTATTTTTAGCCAAAAGGACCTGAGCTTTTGTGAAAACATCATGATATAATTCTAAAGATGAATTAGGCACTTAAATGAGAGTTAATTTGTAACTGCAAATTTTTCTCACTTATCTTAAAATTTTCCATTTTTGAATGTTTTTTCTTGCCATGCACCTTCTGAGTTTCCTGCCCAGATTGTGAATTTGGTCTAATGGGATGGAAGAGGCACAGGACTGGCCCTGAGGCACGCTGGGTTCTAGTGCAAATGTTGCCCTTGAGAGAAGCACAAGTTCCTCATCTCCGTGATGAGGAAGCCCCTTCTCTGCACGGTCAACATGTCCTCTGAAGTAGGATACCAGTTTTATGGAGGAGAAGAGAGGGGATTCATCGCTGGGACCGTGTGGGGGCGAGAACACGCTGGCGGTGGGCATCACTGAGTGCTGAGCTAGACAGCGGTGCACGGATGGACTAGGCAGCCCCAAATCTCTGAGTGTGTCACCAGCTCTGGGCATGTCAAGTCAGGTCAGTCAGGTAAGCCTCACAGAGCCCACCTCCTCATGGGACAAGAGACCACATACACATTTGTGTCTTAACTGTATTTAATGATTCAATGCTCTGGGTTCTCAAATCAGTAGGGTATGTCTACATTACCCAGGGCACAGAGCAAGGAGAAAAGCAGACTCTGTTTACCTAACAAAGACTCTCAGAAGACCTAAGCTTTCACAGGGAAAAGAGACCATTAAACTAGTGTTCCCTGGGGGGAATATTTTGGTGAAGTTGGAATTTCTGTATCGACATTCCTTATACAGAATAACATGACAAATAACGGGCACAGCAACTTTAAAAGTGTGCTTCTACTAAATTACTGACCTGTCGTAGAATCACACGTCACATATCCATACCGGGAAGGTGCTCTAGACACAGAGTATTTAAATCCACTCTGGTTATTTGAAATGGACAAAAAAAAAAGCGTGTGCACACGCACCTCAAGGTCGGTGAAGAGCCCGTGGTTGTTCTGGAGAATGGCGTACATGCAGTGAGCCACAGTGACAGCGTGTTTCCAGTTGTGATAAGGAACCCGCCGATAGTTTTTCTTCACAGACATAATAAAACGACACAACTTTTCAAGCTCAAAGCTGTGTGGAAAAGAAAGTGTTAGGACAGAAACTGGTACAGAATCAATACGTTCTAGCTAGAACTCTGGTTTAAACACGTATGTCTGTACCCACACAGACGTGCACAGTGACGGAGTCCGGGGGCGCTGGGTCTCACTCACCACTTCCCTTCTAGTCCTCCAGCCAGTTAAGAGAGGAAGGCTCCTGCAGAGCTTCAGATCTGATACATTAACTGGCCTCGCAGGGGCACACACCAGAATCAGCAGGCAGCTGCCTGTCATTAACTCCATTACCGTCCTCACCTTCCAAGCATTTCCCACATCCCACCTTGCTTCAACGGACAACAACATTTCATCACCCTGTTCAAGGGCGTTTTGAGCTCATATCTTCCAAAAAGCACAATGAGATTCATGAGCTGCAAATATGTATACCATGAGAATTTCCTGGATGAGAGACTATCCTTTCAAAATGGATCTGAAGTACTATGGCACACTCAAATTATTAAGTGGCAAATGGCCATACCAAAATCCTGACACAGTAAATAAAGAAGTGTGACATGTTTTTATTATGAAACATTGCTATTATGTTTTATTTTTATATTATCATGTATTTCTACTCATTTAAGGCCTCAGCAACTCCCTTGGGGAATTTAAGGCTGCTTAAAACAAAAGTACATCAATATAAAACAGGGCTCTTTGAAATACCAAGGTGATGAGAGCTCATAAAACTTCTAAAGATATATAACCTTTTTTTTCCCCACTGAAAATTTTCAAATGTCCTTGAAATATAAGGTATGTCATTTTAAGAGTTCCAACTGGTAAAACTCTCAACTGACATCTAAGAAATAAGTGGAGTTAATTATCCCGTGTACATCCTTTCAAAAGAGCGATTTATAAAAGTCACGGATAGAAGTAAGAGAAGACACAGAATTCAATAGCAAAGGAACGACAATTTAGTTTCAGAGCAATTAAGAGCCCTATAAGCCATTTAATGATTAAATGAGTGAAAAAGAGAAAAAGAAAACTATTCCTTGCATTTTCAGTACGTATGCTGAAGCTGTAAAAGGTTAAGTGGAAAGTCCTAAAAGGCCCCTAGGGCAGGCCACGGGAGAGGGGAAGGGAGCCACAGTGGAGTTGCTAGGAAGGCACTCGGCGCAGAATTAGGAGACCTGTTTCCTTCACAGCTGTCCTAACAGAAACATAATGTAGGCTGAAAGCTGATGCTAAATTCAGTGCATGTTTTCCAAAACACACTTTCAAACAGTATGTAATTATGTGGAGCAGTAACCCCTACCTCTTCCCATTACACAGCCTAAGGTAATTTTCACTTGTGTTTTTACCATCACTTGGTAGACACGTGGCTGTTCGCCAAGGGACAGCCACCCTGGCGAAGAGCTCGGCAGGCTGGAAAGGAAATCCAAGAAGGCTATCAATCTGTCTAATAATCTCAGCCTTTTTTTATTTAAATATTTTGAAAAAAATTATTTATATATGGCATATTTTCAGATAATTATCAACCAAGGAAGTGACAAGGCATTTAGGCAGGGGGAAGAAGAGGTCATATCACTCAACAGCTTCAGAAGGAAGTTTTTAGGTCATTCATACCAGGATGTCCCACAGGACCGATGGACCATGTAGACAAAGATTCCAGGCCACATGTTTTCAAAAGGACCAATGTCAAAGTGGAATCTGAAATGAAAAGAAGACGAGGTTGATTAATAAATATAATCAGGATAAACATAAAAACAAATAAAGAAAGTCATTTAACTTTTTGTCGATTAAGAAACTAAAATAACACTGGGAGTTCAGCCATCCCTTTCCCTGTCTTCTCAGTCACATCTTTGTTGTATTTAAATGTTTCCAGGAGGAAATTCCACACATTCCCTTAGGAACTTAGCCCAATATTTAAGTCATTGCTTAATTTTCTATTAAACAATCCGTAAAAAATGATGTTGCGGTTGTTATCAGAGCAATAAGAGTACAAAATAATTTTATTACAAATACTACACATTTTACACAACTCATAGACCGGGGCGGTGGGGGTGGGGGGGGGAGCGGAGACACAGAATCTCCTATTTAAGTCCAGAAGAAAAACTTCATAAAGACAAACATCCAAAATTATTACCTATTTTTCATTTGCTAATTTAATTACTAACATTTAACCCAAATAAACACAATGGTAAAATATGAAAAGAATCCATGTTCCTCTAGTTATACTTCTGACACCAAATGTGTGAGTTTTCCACACCAAGCAATTCTCCAACCCTCTGCAGACACCAACTGATGTCCTACAGTTCAATTTACTTCTGACGCTACCTGCAGCCAGTGCAGACCACACAGGTTAAGGGCTCAGTCTCACGAGACTGCTCCCCCCGCCCCCCAACTTTAGATGCCAATTGCAAGTCCTGGCCACCCATGCTTCTGACCACGGGCTATAAATCAGAGGTTTCCACAAACCCCACCTCAGGGTTTATAATGCCCTGGAATAGCTCACAGAACTCAGGGAAACACTTTACTTACTACTGCCAGTTTATTATTAGGGATACAACTCAAGAGGCACATGGAAGCGATGCATAGGGCAGGCCATGTGGGAAGAAGGATTGAGGAGATCCCATGCCTCTGTAGGGTGCACCACCTTCCCAGCACTGAATGTGTTCACCAACCTAAAAGCTCTCTGAACCCCTTGTTCAGGGTTTTTGGAGGTTCCACTGCATAGGAGCATTTGATTAAATCATTGGTCACTGGTGATTAACTCAACGCCCAGTCCCTGTCCCCTCCCAGGAGGTCTGAGGGTGGCTGAAAATTACAATCCCCAAACCACTTGGTTGGTTCCTTGGGCAACCAGCCCCCTTCCTCCTACAGTCCTTCAATAGCAAAAACTCAAGTGTGGTTGAAAGAGGTTCATGATGAATCACTCAGGAAACTCAAGGGTTTTAGGAGCTGTGAGCCAGAAACTAGCCACAAAGACCAAATACATATATTTCTTATTATATCACAATATGTACTATATATGAACCATTCAAAGATAAACTGAAGCAAAACAAAAAGTCATTTGAATAGGGCAGTACCAAGCCATTAGTGTTTAGGAGCGGTCTGCTGAAGGAGCCGGCAGAGACCCCTGCACAGAGACAGGGCAAGAGCACAGATGGGCAATCGCTGACCGACCCGTGGCTTCCAGGCCAGCTGCACTCATTATTACTAAATCCTAAAATTCAGTCTGTAAATTTAAGAGTATATGGAAATGAAAACTTTCAGACCTCGGATATCCAATGCCATCTTCAGCATTTAGTGCCATACATACGGGGTAAAGCAGGCAGAAGACTAATGAGGAAAGCTAACATTTAACTCATTTCAAAGTGGCGTCGAGATTTTTTTTCCTAACAATAAAGAGATGTGGCCTTCCTGTCCATGATCTCTCATGAGATGTGGCGTCACCTGAGAAGGGACAAGGGCAACAACGGAACCACACGTGTGATACGGTGTTTGCAATTCTACTTCGGTACCCATGTCACTTTAGGCTGAATCAAATGAAAAATCCGTTCCTGCAGAAACAGGACAAGATTCTCACAATTCAATTTCTTTGCAGAGGCGCACGGGGAGGTTGAAGCGCATGAGGCTCTGCCACTCCTCTGCCGTACAGATGCTATGGTAGGAAAGCTTCTCCATAGTCACCCGGTAAATGCACTCGGAATGACGGATTCGGTGATACATCTGGAAGGCAAATCCAAAAAAAAAAAGTAAAGCGAAATGAGTGTTTAAAGTAGTTACGTCACTGAGAATCAGAACTGGAACTGAAACCACTGCTGATCTACTAACTGCTTGTACCATGCATTTCATATACACCGAAGATGCCCCCACTTGTGCCGTCGAAGATACAAAACACTAAGTTTACAAAAAAATTGTATTTCCGTTTTAAAAGACTTATTAACTTCTGCACCCAGACACTGTCCCTGGGTCATGAGATTCCTTGGTATTTATCCACTGGTCCCTTCTTAGACAACCAGCCTCAAAAACCGTGAGAAATCAGAGTCTGCTGTTTCTAGGCCACGCGGTCTGTTCCTGCACCCAAACACACGGAGACAGACACTCCATCAGTCAGGAGTTAAGATTTTTTCCTATGTCTCCTTTTAAAAATATTTATTTTAATTCTTGGTGATGTCAAAGTCCTTTAGTCCAGGGAGTCTCAACAATGCTTGACCGTGAAGTCCATTATCAGTGAAAGAACTCTGGAGAGGCACGCCCAATAAATGCACAGTCCTTTAGCAATTACATGCACATGCACTGTGCAGATACACTGTTTACATTAAAACAGAAGTAGAAAAAGATAAAAATACAAAGTACTTCCTTTTAATATTTTATTACTGAGCAAGACTTTTTATTCTTATTAGACAATTACATATTTTATAATGAAAGAACTAATTAAATGTATGTTATCAATTGTCAAGTGTTTTCTTCAGTGATTTGTGAGATGGTGATGTTAAGGTCTGCGTTCACTTTGATTTATTTTAATACTTAGGAGATTTTCAGTTATACTATTTGAGAAAGATATGCCAAAAAGTATGTGGATCCAAACAGAATAAAGGACTAGCTGTCCTTAAACATCACACTTATATAAGGTTTTGTTCCCTAGCCACTAATATTTTTGGCTTAAAATCACATAATTTTCCATTTCCCCTGATGCCAATCAGTTAATCCTGCAAATGAATTAGCTGCATCTTTATATATTATCCACCAGGTTCAAAACCAATGAAACTTAATGAAACTCTTCATGGGGAAGATTTTAGTAAGTTAAAAGCTGCTTCATAAAGTAAAGTCATAAAAAAAAATTCCATTTTAAAGGAAGAAAGAGGTAAAAGGGAATAAAGAACAATGGAACAAACAGAAAACAACAAGATGGTGGATTTATACTTAAACATAAAATGTGATAGTAGAAATATCCTGGTTAAAAAGCAAAGACTGCCAGACTGAATAAAAAAGGAAGACCCAGCTTATGCTGTTTACAAGAATCCTACTTCAAAAATAAAGACCTAAATAAGGTAAAATGATGGAAAGGATATACAATATAACACCAGTCAAAAGAAAGCTGGAGTGGCTTAATATCAGATATAGTGTATTTCAGAGCAAAGACTATTATCGGGGATAAAGAAGGATTATTTCAAATGATAACGGGGTCCATACGTCAAGAGGACATAATGTTCTTAAACATCAGTTGGTTTTCAACAGGTATGCAGAGGCAAGATGGTGGAGAAAGGACAGCAAATGTAACAAACTGTGCTGGACCAACTGGACACTCACATGCAAATAAATAAATGCAAGATGACCCTTACCTTTAACCATATGCAAAAATGTACTCAAAATGGATCACAGACCTAAATGTAAAACCTAAACTTCTAGAAGAAAACATAGGAGAAAATCTTTGTGACCTTGGGTTAGGCAAATATGTCTTTGGTAAAATGCTAACAGCATGATCATAAAAAGGAAAAAAAAAACCAAGTAAGTTGGACTTCTTCAAGATTAATAACTGCTCTTAGAAAGAAACTGTTGAGAATGACAGGACAAGCCAAACACTGGGAGCAAATATTTGCAAATAACTTATCGGATAAATGCCTCATAGCCACTCCATGTCTAGGTATTTATACTCAATGGAAAGGAAAGCATACACCGTACAAAGACTTGTGCATAGATGCTCACTGCAGCTTTATTTGTAATAGCTAAAACCTAGAAATAACTCAAATGCCCATCAATAGGTGACTAAATCGTTTACAGTATATCCATTTGATGGAATATTCAGTAATAAAAAGGAATGAACTATTTATACATGCGATGCCATGGATGAATCTCAAAATAATAATGCTGAGTGAAAGAACCCAGACAAAAAGGAATACAGATTTTTATGATTCCATTTACATAAAATAATTCTAGAAAATGCAAAGTAATTTATTATGGTGACAAAAAGCAGATCAGTGGTTCCCTGAAACTGGGGGTAAAGATGGGGAGGGTCATGAGGGAGGGTTTTGAGGGGCACCCAGAAACCCGTGACGCAGTGGACGCATCATGTCTTGATGGAGTGATGGCTTCCTTGGGCTGTGTGTACATGCACTTGTCAACACTCCGGACACACACAGTGTACCACGTATTCATAAACCCCAGGAAAGCTGCTGAGCCATGTTCTGCTCCTGGTCTCTGTAAAGGCCTGTGATAATGTGTATATGGGAGTCACAAGATAACGGGACAGCGACAAGGAGAATACTCTCAGACCTCTGTTTTCCACGTGCACTCTTCAAGAACAGGACGGGTTTATTTGGAAAAGCAGCTGATTTCTTATTCAGTGTGAATGTCACTTGAGATTTCAAAGTCAGATTAAATACTGCTTATTTGAATATATCTTCCAAATCATTAAATATTGACTGTACTTTGTCATCAGAAAAGATCGGCACACTTGGAATATTTTTTTGTGAAGGATGAAATGTGCAATAATGTATGAATTCAACCACCATTCCAAGTACTTTGTCACAAGCAGCAAATGCATGGACAGCACAATGGAAACAGGGGTCCGTTTCAAAGCTACCTTCGTAACTGTGAATCGTGTGCGCCAACTGGTACACAAGCCTCCTTCTCATACAGTTGAAGAACAACCTGGATCAGGTTAAAAATGTAAAGATAGAATTCCTGTTAACTTGTTCATGACTTTTCAGGGGTGTTATTTTTCTTGTTTAAATTTGGGTTTAGTTTGGTATAAACATCGAGTCATGTTTGCATCCAGGTTTTGTGATGCAGCACTCAGCGGGTTAGAAGAGCTTTGGACCCGCGGAGCCAGATCCTCTAACGATACAGCCGAGTTAACTCGAGTGTCAACACTGACAGGGATGCATTCTTCAAGAAACACATGGAAACCTGTAAAGATTTTAAGAGGACCGATTTCTACCTCCTTAACTTTCACACCTACTCTGACCTAAAAAATGACTTTTGTCCACCTCCCATTTCAGAATAACCCCTTCCTCAAATTGCTCTAATATAAAAACCTCTTGAAACAAAGGGAAATATAAAATATGGTATTAATGAGGTCTAATAGTGGTTTCTAAAGTTTTCATAAAATATTGAAGGTGGTGAAACTAAATAAATTTTCAGCTGATAGATCATTTAAAATAACTTTTGATGGTAGAGTTATCAGTACTTTTTGGCATCTTAGCTCAGGTGGAGTTTGAATTAAGAGAGATTGCTATAATAAAATTCTTTCTGCTATTTACTCATTAATGAAAGCAATTCTTAGGGCTTCCTCAAAACTTTCTCAATGAGTAGGAATAACACCGTTGCTGAATAGTGGGGATCCAGTTCCTCAATGTCAAAGAACAAAGTTCCAAAGATGGAAAGGAGATGGCCAGAAGGAGTTCTGCAGTGCGAGACGGGGGGTGTCTGTATATCTCTCTGGGAGACAGAGAAGAGAATATGGCAGAGGCTTACGTACAAACTCTCTTCCAAAATAGTGAGAAAAAGATGGAAAGTGCTTCAGAGGAGAAATCTGGCAGACACAACCTTAACCAAGTGATGAAGCTAACATCACCAGTGAAAGGATGTGTGCCTACTAATGGGACTCAATGGGAACACATAATTCCGCCGTATTCCTGTCAAAATTCTAACCTCAATATGATCATGCGGAAATACCAGACAAGCCCAAATTAAGAAGCATTCTACAAAATAACTGGCCTATACGCTTCAAAAGTACTCAGGTCATGCAAGGCAAAGAGTAAAGAATGGTTCCAGATTAAAGGACACCAAAGAACTTCACAGTTTAGCTGAACAGTATCTGGTACCTGTTTGGGGCTGAATTGTGCTCCCTAAAATTCGTACGTTGAAACCTTAAAGCCCCAGTACCTACCTCAGAATGTGATATATTTGGACATCTGGCCTTCGAGGAAGTAATTAAGGTAAAATGAGGTCAACAGGGCGGGCCCACATTCAGTATGACAAGTGTCCTTACAAGAAAAGGAGCTTAGGACACAGACATGTGCAGAGGGAAGACCTTATGAGGACACAGGGAAACGAAGCCATCTACAGACCAAGGAGAGAAGCCTCAGACGAAACCAAACCCACTGACACCTTGGACTTCCAGTTGCCAGAACTGTGACAAAGTAACTTTCTGTTCTTTAGCACCCAGTCTGTGGGGCTGCCTGGGGCAGGTCTCACACACTAACACAGAACCAATGTGAATTTCCGGACTCTTCAGTTATGCAGCGGAGAGTAAGACAATGGATCTGTCTTTAGGAAATACAAGCTCAAGTATTTATTTAGGGGTTATGAGACATTTTGTCTAAAACCTACCCTCAAACAGGTCAGAGGAATATGACATCTATGAATCAGACAGAGAGAGAGAAGAAGGAAAGAATATCAAGGTAAAAATGGTAACGTATCAACACTGGGGAGCATGGGAATCTTTGTATTATTTTTGCAACTTTGCTTTCTGTCTGAAGTTGATTCAAAACAGAGAGTATAAAAAACTTACACTAAACTTAGTTTCATTCTAAAGTAGGTAAAATGTATGCACGGATATATTAACTGTTTTTTATTTTAAGCCACAGACATCACATTAGGATATAATAGTTTCCAATAATTTGTATTTTTTTGATAATTACTTATTAAAATTTCCTAGCATGGTTGTTTTGACCACATGCATCCTAATAATGACCTATAATACACTACCACAAGCCAAATTAATTTTCAACATTTATTATAGATGTTTTAGATTATCCTAATTAATAAAATACATTACAGGAGATCAAACTTTTGTGGGGTAATAGAAATACACATTCAGAGAGAGAAAAGAATGATACTGTAATTTCCAATCATAAGAGCCTGTTGGTGTATTCTTAAATGGACTAAACTGGCTTCAAGTAGATCCCATCGGATACACTTAAAAATCGATGAAAATCAACATTCAGGATATATTAGAATTTACATTCTCTGCAACTTTTAAACTAAACAAATGTAAGCTGTCAATATTTTTATTTATGAGAGAGAAATACAGCTACAGAAAATGTCTGAAGCAGAAAGTATCTGACAACTGCACTAATGTATTTCTGATGAACTGAGTAACAAGAAAGGTCCCCATGAGCGGGCACGTGGTGACGCAGCGGGAAGAGGGGGGTCTTCTCATGGGGCAGCACCAACCGAACTGCAAACCGTTATCCCTAGTCACCAGTGCATTACTTTTTGCCATTTTTGTTCCTAATCATCTCTCAGCTGTTTCCACTAGCTATGTGGTTGCTCTTATGGAACTTAAGGTTCTATTTCCAAAAAGGCCATTTTTCTACATTAGGAAGTGTTAACTCCCATTTATGTTGGTTTAGCTTTGAAAAAAAAGTGAGTAAAATTTTCCCTGACTTCAGAATACCAGTAATATCACTAAAGGATTCCTAGAGTTGATAGAATCCTAGATGTTTTACCAACTATCTTAAAGTGAGACTTCCTAAGACCAATGGAACTGCACGGATTATGCAGTAACCAGGGCAGCCGTGCCGTGAGGGTCCAGTGAGCAGACAGCCAGAGCGCGTCCTGGGCGGCGTTCACACGGGACGCATCACTCTCTTTCGTACAAGACTCTCAAATGCACCATATGACAAACAATGACAGTGGAGGTCACATTTTCCTTACTCATTTCAGTAGATACCATGAGACAGAAACCTTCTGTTCAAACATTTTACCTTTAAATTAACCTCATTTTTCTTTTTAACAAATTCACACCTTGAAACAAAAGCTAAACTATTAGAAGATTTTCCCCCCCCAAGCATTTGAAGACATTTCCTAAAATATGTACAACCAGGAATCACTGTTTCTGGCGTATGAAGGAAATACTGAAAAAACAAAATAAAACAACAGAACCCACCCTTTCAACTGCTTTATTTAACCAGTTTTAAAGCGGATACCGAGGACTAAGGAAGCAGTCACAGAAGCAGCACTCACATTGGCACAGTGTAAGGCTAAAGCACAGAAGACGGCAAACATCTTGAAGTTGTTTTCGTCCGTTTTCGAGAAGGCACTGCCGCTTATTTTGTTCACCATCTGCACCACGCCGATCACGCTTCCCCGGCTCACGATGGGCATGCACAGGATATTCCGGGTGGTGTAGCCTGTGTACAGGTCCACTTCCCTGCGGCCACGTGCAGGAACACAGCAGCAACACACAAACACACAGGAGAAAACGATCTCTAGCTTCTATCATAAATCTCAACTGAGTTTTGCAATTTACACGCTTCTATTACAAATACTTGTAAGGGAACTGTTGAGCTTCTGAATTCAAGGACAATGTGACATGTGAAAGGGTTTCATTAAAATCTCGTCAAAAATATTCTAACCAATCTGTTCTTTTATTTGCAAGAGAGTTTTTCAGAACAGTCTCTTGGAGGCTTTTAGCTTATCATTCGGTTTTATGTATCCACAGCATTATTAAGTAAACAGGGGCAAACTGAATGCAGAGGAAAAATATGATAAATTTGGTGAAGTAACATGTTCCTTTGAACTTGGTCATATGTTCTGAGATATGTAACTTGCAAATAAACAAACTTAAATAGGAATTATCACCTTGAGAATTTAGAGCAGGGGTCAGCACACGATAGCCTCTGGGCCAAACTAGCCCTCTCCTGTCTCGTAAACAGTTTTAATGGAAGACAAGGGCACCATTCTTGAATGGATTGTCGCCACCCTACAACACAGCTGAGGACTCGTGACAGAGACGTTACGGCCCCAAATACTTACTATCTGATCCTTAAAAGAAAATTCTGCTGACTCCTGATTTAGAGAAAATGTTTTTTGCAAACAGGACTCCGTTCCATAGACACAATCATGTACCTAAAGGCAGTTAGTGAGATGGTGGTCATTTGTGCCTGGCTTCTTGAACTGTTTTGAGATTCATCTATCCTGTAGCAGGTATCAGTGGTTCAGCCCTTTTCACTGTGGAGTGGTATTCTGGAGTATGGACAGACCACAGTTTATTTATCCATTCACCAGTTAACGGCTATTATTGTTTTGTTAACAGCCAGTTTTTTGGCAATTGTGAATAATGCTGTTTTGAAGATCTGCATACAAATTTTTGTGTGGACAGATGTTGTTTTTTTTTAATACAGGAGTGGGGCTGATTGAGTACAGTAAGTATATGCTTAACTTTAAAAGAAACTGCACACCCTTTTTCCAAAGTGGTTGTACCGTTACACACTCCCATCGGCAAAGTATGTGATTCCAAGTTTCTCCACATCCTTGCCAACACTTGCTAATGCCACTTTTTATTTTTTTTAAAGATTTATTTATCTATTTGGTGTGTGGGGGGGAGTGGCAGAGAGAGAGGGAGAGAGAGAATCCCAAGCAGACTCCACACTCAGTGAGGAGCCTGACGTGGGGCTTGATCCCATGACCCTGAGCCCACCCAGGTACCCTGCTAATGCCACTTTTTAAAAACTGTATCCATTCAAATTGTTGTGTAGTGAGATCTCATTGTCAAATTTCTGTTTCCCCCACATCAAACATCTGTTCATGTGTTTAACGGCCATTCATGTATCTTCTTCTGTGAATTGTCTATTAAAATTTTGGGTCCTATTTATTAAATTAGGTTATCTTATTATGTTGGAAGAGTTGTTTATATCCTCTGAATGTGAGTATTTTGTCAGATACATGTTTTGCAAATATTTTCTCACAATCTGTTGCTTGCCTTTTCATGTTCTTAAAAGTTGACCCATAAAATTTTTATATAACAGTTTTAAATAAGGATATATAAATATTTTCAATATTTAAGCACTAAAATAACAAGTTTGGTTTTTGGGAAAAAACCCTGAGATTTTCTCCATACTCCTGATTTACTGATAAGACGTATCAACTGGGATATAACTGTGTTTACATACATGTTGCACATATTTGACACTAATCAAATTTCTGAAAAAACTTATCGTTAATGCTATTCAATTCCTCTTAAAGTAAACCAAATGTATGAATTAACAGAACACTACTGTCAAAATATCTGAACTATTACTCCCAGTCACAGCATCAATCTTGAGACTTTCAATTTCTAGAGATTTATTTAAATCAGATTATATAATTTGGTTCCTAGTTCTCCAAAGAAACTCAAAACAAAACAAAAAATCTTTATAAGCCATCTAATATCCAACTTTAATAATATCCAGTAAAAACAGGGCGCCTGGGTGGCTCAGATGGTTAAGCGTCTGCCTTCGGCTCAGGTCATGATCTCAGGGTCCTGGGATCGAGTCCCGCATCGGGTTCCCTGCTCAGTGCAGAGACTGCTTCTCCCTCTCCCTCTGCCACTCCCTCTGTTTGTGCTCTTCTGTCTATCTCTCTGTCAAATAAATAAATAAAATCTTTAAAAAAAAAAAATCCAGTAAAAACAGCAACTTACGGAGTTCCCACTTTGTATCAGGGAAAGTTGTCAGATCTCTTACGAGTATTTTCTCTAATCTTACCAAAACAAAAACAAACAAAACAAAAAGCACCCTATAAAACAGGCAATACTATACCATTTTAAAGATGAGGAGACCAGAAGCTCAGCGAGATTAAATAACTCACTCCAGGTCACTCTAGAACTAATAAGTGACGGAACTGAATTCACAAGGAGGTACTTTCATCAGTAGGTGTTACTGCCTTGTAGGGTACGGTCTGATGGAGAACACGCCCAGGACAGAATGATTAACACCATAATGAGAACAAAAGCAGCCTTGCAAACTTTAACTCTTCCTGTATAGATGCTTTTATAACATTTTAATGTCCTATAAGCTGGATATCATTAATGGTTTAGAGTCTATCATTTTACAAGTATCTGGAAACACTGGGTACTGGTAACAGAGTTGGTTCAAATAAAGTGTAGCACAGAGCCCAGGACGAAGGCGCTCACCGCACTGGCATGTGGGTGGGGAGCCGGGGGCTCCAGCACAGAGGCTCCAGCCAGATGGGACATGAGGGAGAGACTGACAGGGGTCTAAATGGTTTCTTACCTGTTAAAGCGTGGGTCTGCATAGGCATCTGGAATGTTCAGGACTTCCCCTGTTCTTGCTACCTGACCAGCAATTCCTTTCTCGATGGAAAATCTGTAGACATAAAAGAGAGGGACATGCCAATTAAAACACAGATGTTATAAAATAACTTGAAACATTTCATTACCACTAAGTATTAAAGAAAAGAGCATTGTTTTGTTTTAAATACTTGCATTAATTTTACATTTACATATTCGAAATCCTATTACTATATAACATGTAAAGGTAAAGCAGAGAAACACTGCACGGTAATCACTAGAGAAGCTTGGTTTAAGATATAATCCACAATATATTAAGCTATACTGGATTACAAATTGAAATTGTGAAATTAACTAGCACTCTCCTCTACTGACCAATAATAATCCTTTATATTTGCAAAGTACCTTATAATTTACAAGATGCTTCAACATAAATTCTTTAATTTTCTTCCTTCCTTCCTTCCTTCCCTCCTTCCTTCCTTCCCTCCCTCCTTCCTTCCTTCCTTCCTTCCTTCTTTCCTTCCTTCCTTCCTTCCCCCCTTCCTTCCCCCCTTCCTTTCTCCTTGCCCAACATGGGGCTTGAACTCACAACCCTGAGATCAAGAGTCCCATGCTCTAACGACTAACCCAGACAGGCTCCCCTCAACATAAATTTTCTTAATTAATTCTCACTGTGGTGGGAACAGAAGCCCATAAGGGTTCAGTAACCTACCGACATTCCTAAAAAGTTAGTGGCACAATAAAAACAAGGAAGCAGGTCTACACTAGTGTATTTTCCACCACACACATAACCAAACTTACAGGGTATATTTGATTTGAGATACTAGGAAGGACTGGGACTTTAAGGCTTTTGCAACACAAGTACTATATAAAAATAACACAATTCACAACTTCTAGTATCTTTGCTTCTCTAACTTGTAAAATTTAAAACCAGTCAAAATACAAGCATTATTTGATTATACTTACTTATGTTTTGGTATCTAATATCAGCACTTCCTTTTATAAATATATTCTCATTTTGTAAACAGTTTGCTCATTATAATATCATCATAGTACATGCACTCATCACAAAATTTTAAGAAAGAGGTCTACAGTCCACAATATCTACAGATTTCAATAGCTTGAAAATAATTTCCGTAATATTACATTTTCAACATTATAGGAAGTAACTATTATTGAAGTAAAGCTCAACCTTAAGGGAAAAACCAAAAGATAGTTGACACAAAAGAGAATTAACTTTCTTAAAAGGCCAAAAAGTGAACCCAACATTGCATAAAAAGCAAGCTTGTTTCATCCTGGTTTTCTTGTGCTTTGAACAACATGAACAGAACAAATTAGACTGCTGTAAGCAAAGAGTATCAGAATCCATTTCATGATTTATGCTTGATTTTCTGGGTTTGCTGTCTCTGGTCAGGATATAATTAAGAGGCAGGCCCTCACATAAATAGCTGACATCACTGGTCAATTGAGGAAGCTGCAGCCAACCACATTCCCCTCACTGTTTCTCCCACTGTTGTGCTTGTCAACACAAACTTCAAGTTATTGTCTCCAAAATGAGATCAATACCAGCACTGGTAAGAAACACTTGAACTTTCAGCAAGAGAAATTACTTTACCTAAATGACTATATCCAGACTGATTTACCGAGGTCTAAAAAACAAACCAAAAATAAAACAAGTAAAAATAAAAAATCTAAATAGTGCTTCTGATTCGGAGTTCTGTGAGTGTGGGATATAGGATCCATCACCCTAGGGCTCCGTGGCAGGCAGAATGGGGAGTGCTACATGGCAGGCAGTGGTGAGGCCTGGCTCGGGGCCTCACTCCTGTTTCTTGCACATCTGCTTATCTCTTGTATGTGACAGGCCACTGAAGAGCAATTCGTAATTAATAAGGAACAGTGTTTTACTATAATGTTGTAACTACCAAAGGACTTCATATTATTATGTGTAAAAATAGTTAAACAAGATACATAAGCAAAAGGGATGCAAATGTCTAAAAAAAAAGTCAATTTTTGAATGTTAAGCTTGATTCTTAAGTTTGGTGACAGTGCTCCTTGTAGATGTTCAGACTGCGGTATGACTGAGCGAGCAAGCCTCTACCAGTCAAACTCCACTCTGTTCTTTTAAGTGACAGGAGCTGCCATTTGAAGAACAAAGAAGGCTTTAGTTTCTAGTTGCAACAGAAGTGTGCTATGTGACTGATTAAACCAACTGGGCAGTTACAGAATAATGTGCCTAAGTCATTACATACACCAGCTCAACGTCCACTGCGGTCTTCCCGTAGTACGGGAAGGGGCAGGGGCAGTAGTTTTTAGGCATGCCCCGCTCCTGGGCAGAGGACAGCCTGCAGACTCCCGGCGGGCTATACCTTTACCTACCTGGGGCACTAGTAAGGTTTCCCGACATGATTTCCAAAAGGACCGCCTCCGGAAGACTGCATTTCCAGGAGGGACGCCAAAGCCTCCCAGGCGCGCTTTCCCCGGCACTGCAATGTCATTCCCAGAAGTACTACCTTCAGGAGGCGGGTCCTGGTGGGAATGATATCACAGTATGACAAAGACTGTCAGCACACCTGCGAATAGGCACAGGAGAGTGGGTAACAGGACATCTGCACAGCGGCAGTCACAGCGATGGACATTCTACTTCCAGCTGTACCTTATTTCTTTGGTCTTCTTGAAGATGGGTTTTCCTTCCTTTTCCTCTCCAATATCAAAAAGGTCTGAATATAACTCCTTGTTCTTATGGTCTACCTGGAAAAGTGCACAACGATCGGCATTCACCAGATTTTTTGCATATATCTAAAGACAAACAATAAAACGAGAGTAAGCCAATGAGAAATTCAGAGTTTAAAGGCAAACTTTACCAGAAATAAATATAAATTTCAGCTGATCTATACTCTGCGTGGAAAACTGGCACCGTAACTCAACAAACAGAGGTATACGAATACAAACACTGCACGTCCCTGTTAACACGCTGACGTTGGCAGACACCGCTGCTCTGCGCAGGTGCCCCGGGCTGGGTGCTGAAACACTGCAGGACCATCCTGGGGGCCGGAGAGCAGCTGCTGGCCTCCCTCCCTCCGAGCCCTGCTGCACCCCGGCCTCGCTTCCAGGACCTCCAGGCCTCTACCCTCACGCCCGGTACCAGCCCTGTCAGCTCTAAGGCCGGAGTGCATTCTGACTGGCAGGCATTTGAGATACAGCAGTCGTGAAAAAATATGAAATACAACTTCTAACGAGGTTCATATTTACATTTGTTGCATTTTACTTGCTGCGTTAATAATAACGTGCAACAATTATCGAGTGTCTACTGTGTGTGCCAACTCTCACACCTTTATGCGTCTTCCTTCACTTAATCCCCACAATCACAATATTAAGTCAGGGAATATTTTTATCTCCAC
Source organism: Leptonychotes weddellii (assembly GCF_054177405.1). Classification (NCBI taxonomy): domain Eukaryota; kingdom Metazoa; phylum Chordata; class Mammalia; order Carnivora; family Phocidae; genus Leptonychotes; species Leptonychotes weddellii. The sequence goes on from NC_138376.1 coordinate 127,818,048, forward strand.
TGTACATGTTAGGATAATTGAGGCACAGAGGTAACTAGACTTGTCCACTATCACATGGCTAGTAAATGGCAGATAGGGTATTTGAACTCATACTAGTCGTTTTCATGGCCCATGCTCTTAAAACAAGTATGCCTTTTCATTTCTAATTGGAAAACTGTGTATTCATTTGTCATTCACTTGTTCATCAATTTCCTTCCACAATTATTTCTTTAACGCCTAAAATATCCCACTGTCCTTTGTGGGTTGAGACCACAGTTACGGTTCAATTAGCATATTTACCTGGATTAAGAATTCTGGCAACTTCAACCCTCCAGATTTTAGACATGAAATTATTCTCCAGAGAAAAGAGCTGATTCTCAGAGAAAAACAGCCATCACAGTCTATGCAAGAGGGACATGGGCCACCTTGTGGCCAGAGGAAAATATAAAATCTCATGTAAAACTACAGATTTAATGAAAAGAAATCAGCACAGTTTAGGTACCCTGGTTCATCCTCATAGTTTATACTTGTCTTTATAAACTGTACTCACTCACTCAAAAAATACTGGCTATGCCGGGGACTGAGTACATTGGGTATTATCAGTACGATAACTGACAATTTGTCTCTTTCCATTATCCCGTGAATTCTGTGACACAAGAAACTGCTTCTTTTTCTCCCCATAATATTCCAAAAACCCAGCACAACACCTAGAGTAGAGGTCAGCTAACTAAAATCCATCTGCCAAATCTAGTCCATTGTCTGTTTTTATAAATAAAGTTTTATTGGGAAAGAACTATGTTCATTCCTTTATGTATCGTTTAAGGATGCTACAATGGCAGAGTTGAGTGACTGCAATAGAGTACGGTCCATGAAGCATAAAACTTTACTATTCGACCCTTAACAAAAAACATCTGCCAACCCTTTAGAACATATAAGATCTCCATAACCTAAGAACCCTCAATAAATATTTGAGGAAGGATGAATGACATAAAGTTAGGGAGACAGTAATGGCAAACAGAAGAATCACCCATCTATTCTGCAAACTCATGGGATCTTGAATTATTAAATAATAATAATGATCCTACACTATTAGAGATTACATTATGAAGCGGAATTTGCATCCCTATTGCCTAGGTCATGTTAATTGCTTAACACTTTGGCACATATTTATATTAATATTTATAAACATCTGAATGGAATGGACAATTTTCTAGAAAACGGAAATGTATTGAGAAGGAGTTGAAAAATCTGAAGACAACTGTACAACTGTCAAAGAATTATCCCCATAAAAGGTCTCAGGCTCAAATGATTTCAAATATGAATTATTTAAGAATCTTCAACAAATAAATTCGCATCCAATTTACAGTGTTCTATGTTCAGAAAGAACAAAACTTTTTCAGTTATTTTTAGAACCCTTGCTAAACTACTGATACTGAAAATTGACAAAGATACTATAAAAAAAGAAAATCACAAACCAATTTATCTTGGAAACAGAAGAAAACTCATAAATAAAAATTTTTAGCAAATCAAACTTAGGAATAAATTAACATATTACAATATTTAAAAATTATACTTTATTCAGAACTGTTCAGCATCATAAACTCTATTATTTCATAATACAATAAAACAAAGGAAAACAAATCACACAATTACCTTTATGGTTGTCAAAAATGCATGTGATGCAATTCAGCAATCATTCATGATAAAAACTTTAGTAAAATGGAATAGAAGGATATATGTACGTGTGTATATATACCCATATTGAAGCCCCTACAATGTCTGGCTTTGAACACCAACAGGGCTTATACCCAGTAGACCCAGCGGGCTCCCATGCAGACTTACTTGCCCAGAGACCAGCACAAAGCAGCAGGTGGAAAAGCTCCTAGAATGTATGTGAAGGAGATTCACTTACTAATTTTAAAGTGTCTGCCAGATGGGCAGGAGCCTTTTGGGACACAAAAGTGCTGGTGGGTGCCATTTTTTCACTCCCCTATTACCTTGACAGCGCTGGTGGGCCACACTCTGGCCCCGCGCTCTCCCGTGGCCCTGTCAAAGCTGGTGGGTGCACCCCAGCCCAGTGCTCTCCCTCAGCCTCGCTAAAGCTGGCAGGGTGTAGGAAGTCTGTTCAGGGGATGCCCCTTGATCATCTGGCTGGGGAGGCTGACGGAGGCGGGGAGCTTGCGTTCCTGGGTCCTATAGGATTGTGACCACCGGAAAGACCGTTCTCGGCAGGCTACCACCCTAGGGCACTACACAGACAGCAGACTGAAACACACCCTTAGTCTTCCTGTGAAGAAGGCCTATTTACTTGTCCTGGCACCTCAACCTGAGGAGCAGACTTAGGTTTGCCACACATCAAGAGACTACGGAGGCGCCATCTGGGAAAGCAGGGTGGGGACGCCATCTTTGTGCTCTCCCTTGGTCTTGCTACAGCTTGCCAGTTCCTCTCAGAAAGGAGCTGATATACTTGTCTGGAGCCCCGATTTTTACAGTTGTCACCAATTTTTACAGATCACCTGGTCTGGAGGCCAGCAGGGTTCACGACTGTGGTCCCACAGGACTGTATATATCTGCATACTTCAAAAGCTGGTGCCTGACACTCTTGGTTCCAATCAGCCAGAAACCAGGTGCTGACTGAAATCTTTCCCTGTGCAACACTATTAGGTCTTGACACACCCTCAACAACGGGGACCTATCAGAATAAATCAGCCTCCTCAGATAACCACAAAGGTTTGAAAGACAACCAAGCACTAGGGCAAGTTGAATGATAAGGTTCACTGCCTGCACCAGGTCACTCCTTCAAGACTGGGAGAGGCAGCTGTTTCACCTAATATATAGAAACAAACACAGAGAGTCAAGCAAAATGAAGAAAACAGAGGATATGTTCCAAACAAAGGAACAAGATAAAACCTCAGGAAGAACAACTAGTGAAATGGAGATAAGTAACTTACCTGATAGAATCCAAAGTAATGGTCATAAAGATGCTCACCGAACATGGGAGAAGGACAGATGAACACAGTTGAGAACTGACATCCTAATCAATGATAAAGAGCTGAAAGGTTTTCCTCTAAGATCAGGAATAAGACAAGGATACCCACTCTCACCACTTCTGTTCAACACAGTATTGAAAGTTCTAGCCAGAGCAGTGAGGCAAGAAAAAGAAATAAAAGGCATTCAAATTTGATAAAAAGAAGTAAAACTGACATGCTTTTACATATAAAAAGCCCTAAAATCTCCACCAATAAACTATTAGAATTAATGAACAAATTCAGTAAAAAGTTGTAGGGTACAAAATGAACATAAAAAAATCTGTTGCATTTCTTCCTTTTTTTTTTTTTTTAAAGATTTATTTAATTGGCAGGGGGGATGGGCAAAAGGGAGAGGATCTTTAAGCAGACTCCCTGCTGAGTGTGGAGACCAATGCTTCTGGGCTTGATCTCATGACCCATGAAATTATGACCTGAGCTGAAACCAAAAGTCAGATGCTTAATCTGACTGAGCCACCTAGGTGCCCCCTGTTGCATTTCTATATACCAACAACGAATTATCATAAAGATAAATTAAGAAAACAATCCCATTTACTATTACATCAAAAGAATAAAATACCTAGGAATAAATTTAATCAAGGAAGTGAAAGACCTGTACACTGAAAATTTTAAGACACTGATGAAAAAACTGAAGACACAAATAAATGGAAAGATACTCCATGCTCATGGATTAGAAGAATTAATATTGTTAAAATGTCCATATTACCCAAAGCAATCTACAGATCTGATGCAATCTCTATCAAAATTCCGATGGAATTTTTCACAAACTAGAATAAAGAATCCTAAAATTAGTATGCAACCACAAAATATCTCAAATAGGCAAAGCAATTGTGAGAAAGAACAAAGGTGGAAGTATCATGCTGCCTGATTTCAAACTTATTACAAAGCTATAGAAATCAAAACAGAATGGTTTTGGCATAAAAAGAGAAATGTAGATCAACTGAACAGAATAGAGAGTCAACACATATATGGTCAATTAATTTATGACAAAGAAGGCAAGAATATAAGTGGAGAAAGGATAGTCTCTTCAGTAAATGGTGCCAGGAAAACTAGAGAGCCATGATGGAAAAGAATGAAACTGGACTAATATTTTATAATATAAAAAAATTAACTCAAAATGGAATCCATTTAATGGAATGGAAGACCTGAAGCCATAAAACTCCAAGAACAAAACATAGGCAGTAAGCTCTTGGACACTGGTCTTGGCAATGTTTTTGTTTCTTTGTTTTTGTTTTTGGATCTGATTCCAAAAGCAAAGGCAACAAATGCAAAAATAAGTGGGACTACTCAAGCTAGACAGGCTTCTGCACAGCAAAGGAAACCATCAACAAAACGAAGAGGCAACCTACTGAATGGGAGAAAATATTTACAAATCATATCTGGTAAGGGACTAATCTCCAAAATACATAAAAAAATGCATACAACTCAATAGCAAAAAATAAACAACCCAATTAATAAATGGGCAGAGGACCTGAAAGGCATTTTTCCTAAGAAGATTTGCAGATGGCCCAGAGGTATATGAGAAGATGCTCAGCATCACTAATCATCAGGGAAATGCAAACCCAAACCACAATGAGGTATCACCTAAATCCTGTTAGAAGGGCCAGTATGAAAAAGATAAGAACTATCAAGTGCTGGAAAGGATGTGGAAAATTGGGGAACTCCTGTGCACTGTTGATGGGAATGTAAATTAGTGTAGCTACTATGGAAAACAGTAGAGAGGTTCCTAAAAACATTAAAAATAGACCTACCATATGACCCAGGAGTTCTTCTTTCAGGTATTTATCCTAAGAAAACAAACACTAACTCGAAAAGCTATACCTGCACCACCATGTTCTCTGCAACATTATTCACAATAGTCAAGATATGGAAACAACCTAAGTGTCCACCAATGGATGAACGGATAAACTGTGGTATATGTCTATACGACGGAATACTATTCAGCCATAAAAAAGAAGGAAATCTTGCCTTTTGTGACAATACAGATGGATCTGAAGGCTATTATGCTAAGTAACATAAGTCAAATACTATTTGGTCTCACTCATATCTGGCACCTAAAAGACAAAACAAACAAATAAAACAAAACAAAGTTCATGGATAGAAAGAACAGAGTGGTGGTTGCCAGTGTGGAGGGGGATGGAGGTGGACAAAATGGACGATGAGGGCGGAAGATACAGACTTCCAGTTGTGAAATGAATAGGTCATGGAGGTGTGGTGTTTAGCATGGTGACTATACTCAATGGTATTACAGCACATATTTGAAGGTGGCTGGGAGAGTGGATCTTGAAATTTCTTATCACAAGAAAAAAATCTGGGGGGGTAACTTTTTATGGTGATGTTTGGTGACTAGACTTATTATGGTGATCATTTCGTCCTGTACACAAGTGTTGAACTGTTACGTTGTACACCCGAAACTAATGTTGTTTGTCAATTACACCTCAATTAAAAAAAAAAAAACGACAACTAGGTAAGAAAATACATATTTGATAAGAGAATTCTACTGTTCAGTGATAATGTTATTATGTTGAAAAATCAACTGAAGAACAATTACAGGTAGTGAGAAAGGCTTCTGTTCAGAGATTAGTGATTCTGAACATATGTTTACATTTTCATTCTCCCCAAATATTAGGCTTTCAGTCTGAAATGGCGCTCTCACACGCTGAAAAGGAATAGAGAAATTCTAGACACCTTTTGGGAATATTTATGAGCTCCAAGAATCAGAAGGTCATTCTAAAAGCCACCCGCCTCTCCTATGCAGGCACGCGCACGCACACACAGAGGTTTACTCGTAAGTGGAAAACAATTTCCAGTAACAAGAATGGATTTAAAATTCAGTGAAAACAAGAACACTGTTGGATGGAAGCAGCGAGAGTAACAAATTTTCCTCAATGTGTACACTTCTCCTACCTAATTGTTAGGAATGTTTGTTGGAGGTCCCCAGCAGATACTGCGTAACTTTTCCTTCTATTCCTAATTTGCTGTTGAGTTTGCAGTTATTGGGTATTGAGCATTATAAAATTGTTGTATGCCATTATTAAAATGATGTAATTTTTCTTCCTTTACTCAATTAGAATAAGGAATTATATTACTTTATTACTTACTGTTGAACCACTCTTGCATTCCTGGGGTGAATGCTGTTTAGCTGTGATGTAATCTTTACTCCTGGGTTTGTTGTTACTATATATTTCTGACCTTTGCATCAATATTTTGCTCAATGGCTTTCCTTTTCTCTATCCTTGGATAACACCGGCATTAGGTCGAAAAGCCAGATGGTAGCCAGCGTTGGTGAGAATGTGGGGAAACCAGAACCTATGTGCACTGCCAGTGGGAACATAACATGGTGCAGCTGCACAGAAACAGTCTGGCCGTTCCTCGAAGAGTGAACCACAGAGCGCCTGGGTGGCTCAGTTGGTTGAGCGACTGCCTTCGGCTCAGGTCATGATCCTGGAGTCCCGGGATCGAGTCCCGCATCGGGCTCCCTGCTCGGCGAGGAGCCTGCTTCTCCCTCTAACCCTCCCCCCTCTCATGTACTCTCTCTCTCATTCTCGCTCACTCAAATAAATAAATAAATCTTTAAAAAAAAAAAAAAAGTGAACCACACACTAACATACGACCCAGCAGTTCCACTCCTAGGTACACACCCAAACCAACTGAATACAATTAAAAAAATGTATACAGATGTTCAAAGTAGCACTTTTCACATTAGCCAAAATGTGGAAACAAGCCAAATGTTCATCAGCCAACGAAAGGATAAAAAAGAGTAGTCGTTCTGGTACTTGCTACAGCCTGGGTGGACTTTGAAAACAGTGTGCTAAGTGAAAAAAAGCCAGGCACAAAAGGCCATACGTTACGTGATCTCTTTTATGTGAGATGTCTAGAATACGTAAATCCATAGAAAAAGAAAGTAGATTAGTGGTTGTTTAGGACTGTTGGGGGGGTTGGAGGGAGGGAGGAGGATGGAGGCATAAGTAAGTGATGGCTAAAATGATATGGAGTGTTGTTTTGAGGTAATGAACATGTTCTTAATTGATTGGTGATGGTTGCGCATATCTTTGAATATACTAAAAACCACTGAATTGAACACTTTAAATGGATGAAGTGTGCTGTGTAATTATATCTCAATAAAACTGTTTTTAAAAAGAAAATATTAATAATACTAGTCAACAAGTATTTCTTATACTCCTAGTCAAGCTATGTCAATCCAGATATTTATATTTTTACAGTTTTCTTAATATTTTTCACTTCTTTACAAACTCCTTAAATTTTGTCATAGCCAAACAAATGATTTTTTAATATGCAATTAAGAACTCTTTTTCATCCAAATAAAACTATCAATATAACTAATTAAATAAGGAATGGGTTTGAAAGCAATAAATAACCCCTAATGTTACTAATTCCCTTCATAAACTTTCAGTCTCTACAAGACACGGAGCATATAATACTCCATACTCAATTGCCATGATTTCGAAGAGCAAAACATCAGTGTGTATCATGAAGCCTGGAGATAAGCCTATAATAAACCCATAACTTACTGCACAGGATTACTATCTGTTGAGAAAAGACCAGGAAAATGAGACGGAGAAAGAACCCTTGTCAAAATACACAACAGGACAAGAATGGTGCCAAGCAAGCCTGACAACCTGTGGAGTGCACATACAGGTCACTTTGGCTGTAAGCCGCTTCTTTAAAGGAGTCTCGCCAGAGAACTAAAGCAGCAACACAAGAAAATATGGATAAAACTCTACTTCCTATGGCTTTCAGCTTCAAGTGCCTATTAGTCTTCCAGATAGAGAGGAATAATTGAGATTAAAACTAAACAGAATGGACCTTAAGATCAAGAAGAGTCAGTTGGGAATTCCTAAGGTCAGTCGGTAGGCAAAAGGTATTTTGGAGAGTATAAAAAGGAACTAAATGTTTTTTCAAAGTATAGCTCACCACTAAATAATGAAAAACTCAGATGTTTTTCCAAAAGTTATTCAAAATACCTCCAAAATTAATCAAAAGTGACAAATAAATCAAAGCAACACCTCCGCTCACTAAGCACCATCTTTTCATCGTACTTAAAACACTTTATACATCAAATACATGAAAATATTCTACTACGTATTAGGACATGAATCTAACAGTTAAATACAATCATTTTCAAAATAAAAAGCAGCCTACCATTATGTGTTCAAGTAGAGAGTCTATTGCGACTATGTTATCAAAATATGTCCTGAAAAAAAGGAACATAAAACTGGTAATTAATCTAAATAACAACATAGAACATATTAAACTGAATACATTTCCCATTTTCGTGTACATTTAAGCAAAAAATGTAAAGATATATGTTGATTTCTGTCCTTTTGTGGAAGCAACCAATAACATTACTTTAGAGAGAGAAATAAAACTTTATCATTAACCTTGGTATGAAGTCTCTAATTTCAGAGGATGAATTAAGTAATATTTTATTGGTAAGTACCTATTTTGAGAGAAAGTTTGTAGCATTTAACTAAAACTATGAAGGGATAAAATTGGGCTCACCATATTTAATATTTTCATGAATATCTGAAATAAAAATATTTAAATTTGCTAAATCTCATTAATACTGTTAAAATATAAATTATCACTGAAAAACTGGAAAGTTAAAATGTTAAACTGTGCTGAGAAAGCAATGTAATTCATTTGAGAAGTAATACCAGAATACAAGAAATGATAATAGCCTACTGACTTTGCACAAGTAAATTATATATATTCATTACTATAAACAGCAAGTAAATATTTTGGAGATATATGGCACCTACATTAAAATGTCAACCTGATCAACAGATGAATCAGTAAGCATGTATTTCGGGGACTGCGTTAATCTAGGATCTATTGGCAAGGTACTGCTTTCACTTTAGGTTCCTATGAAGTTAGCAATGTACTCAGAATTAAGGTAACTTAATAATGATAAACAATGCCTTTTGTTGAGAAGACTACATTTCCTCTTCAGCTTGGAGCCAGCAAGACTTAGCACATGCTTAATCACTCTGTGCACAGAGGAACGTACAGCAAGGAATATGGTAAAGTCAAATGGGTTTCCCCTAGGGGAGAGACTTACAGGGATCTAACAGGACCGTGGGAGACTTGCAAGATATTCAAATACACTAGCAAAGGAAGGCGCACAGCTTCTCTTTCTATGTGTTCTGAAGTAGTAACATCATGTGTCCCATAGACACTGTTTAATTCTCTCTCTCAGAGACATAGCTGACCTATGGGATCAAATGAGAGCCCTCTCACTCTCATGGTTCCCTAATTTCATATTTCAAGAAATACATGTAACACAAAGCAGCAACTCCAGACTAATTAGTGATGGGATTACAACACTTGTGAACGATAAGTTATTAAGTGCTGCCAAAGTGATCTACGAGAGAGAACATGGTCAGAGCTGCTGCTGGTGGAAGAACAGGTACGTTATTCTTCTATTAACTTGCCAGGGACCGTGACCCTGAAGTGACCACATCTTGGGGAATTATTTTAGATTTCAGGAATTCAGTAGATGGGTCAGATCTATGGATAATCTTCCTTGTAGCAGGCAAAACCAGTTATGAACCTCGAATGTAATAAATATCTATAACTGCTTTCACTGCCAGCCCAAGGAGGTTTTTCTAGGTCAAACTTCAGAGAAATGGAACATTTTCTCTAAAATGATAACTGGGCTACCATACATGGGAAAATTAAAATAATACTACCGATAATACGGTTTACTTTACTGACATTTGTAGAAAATGCCAGAGAGGACTTTTTGGAAAGTAATAAACTAAAACATTTCCTCTTCTACTGTTCTCAGTTTTCTCCTACAAAAATAGAAATACTTAGTGTCCTTAACATGCTCTAGTGAGTCTATTTAGAAAATATACACCAAATTGCAAATTAACATTATCACATATAAATCTGCAGTCCTTCACTTGTAAAGTGAACACAGATGAGAATGTAACTTCACGGTCCGAAATATGAACTTTCTTACCAGACGACTTACTGACTGCAGTGGACAGTCAGTCGCTGTCCGAGCCTGCACTTAACTTAAACCACTGATCAAGAAGACCTACCTCAACCCTAGAAACGAACACTTACTTTGATACATCAAGTAGGAAGTCATTCAATTCAGTCTGTTTAGCAAGGCCTCTGCATACCTACCATAGAAAATAATGGCTATTAATCATAAGAGATTTCTGCTTATTTAAAATAACAATTCCTGAATACTATTTACTTTTTTTATTTTAAAAGACTTATAAAGCAGTAATATTATTAGTAAGAAGTCATATTTATCAAATGTTTAAATGTGTTAAGCTCTGTTCTATGCGCTTTAGCGTTACTGTCTCATTTAATCATCACAAAACACTATAGATTTGGGGTTTACTTTTATAATTGAAGCATAAAGAAGTTCAGAACCATGCTCCCACTCCGGAATTACTAAGTGATGGAGCCAGCATTCAGATCCAGGGAGTCTACCTCCAGAGTTGCTCTTTAAAACTTCTTTCCACTTTAAAAAATGACACTTGGTGGGTGGTGGTGTATGTGCCCACCACCCACTTGGGCACATATTCCACTTATACTTGCTATGGTCGGATCTGAGAGGTCCTTGCTCCTCATACTATTATCCTGTAACTACGTACTTTATCTCCTCCCCTCACAAACCGTGAGTGTGCTGAAACGGATTTAAAAAACAAAACAACAGTGAAAAGAAGTGGAGGGTACAAAGCTCCTGTGTCCATGAACCTCGAAGTCCAGTTGCCAGGAAACTCGATAAAGTTTGTGATCTTTTAAATTAGATCATATTTTCAAGAGAACCAGCTATTTTAAATTTGAGATGAAAGTTTTCATATACCATTTAGTTTAAAGGATGTTTTAATTTAGGAAATGGAGTCATAAAAATATAATATCAATGCTACTGCCAGAAGAGACCACTCCTTTGCTTTCAGTGGAAAACAAAACCATAATAGAACATACACCATTTACGGCATAAATAATTTATAATTACATATAAATATATAAAAATAATTACAAGATATTTAAGGCAGGGAGCAAGTAAATATAAGTGAATAGACACAAAATTTCAGAAATAACAAAATACCTAATATCCAAAAATAACACATTAGAGTCCCTTATTAAGCCCCACCCCGTCCCCCGGTGGCTGCACTTTAAACGACTCTTCTCTCAGGGAGCCCCTGTAAAAACACCCCAGAGGCACACCTGCACCTGATGTATTGCTACTGAAGCCCAGGCGAGATTTGCTGTTGCAACCTGAAAAAGGAGGAGGAAACGCATTTTGATCAGTCACATGCAGACATCCTGACAAAGGACTCTAGCACGCATGTACATGAAGAATTTTCTGAGGCCACTGAGTATTTGGATATTTTGCCAAACAGAGAGAATCAAATAGGTACAAGATTTCTCGTTTACATTTCCCGCCCCCTTATAAATGAGTTTAACGTTCTCGTTCCTCTTAACTTTGGATAAAAAGCAAGATGAATTGCTTGAGAGAGCTATCATCCAATGATTTTCACATAAAATAATTATTTCTCAGTTTAACAAAAATACTATTAAAATGGCCTCAACCCCCACTTTACAATGAAGAATATTTCTAAAATTTTGCTGACAAGTTCTCAGTTACTAGCTCTTCTACTTCTTTTATTATTCATTCACTTCCCAAACATTCACTGGGTGCTTCCTGGGTACCAGGCAGTACTCTAGGTGCTGGAAACCTGGCACCACCACCACCCACCAGAACAGCTTACAGTGGACTGTGGGAGAGAGAAAGACGAGAAAGAGAATAAGGGAAGTGCACAGGGTCTTAGCTGGTGACGAGGGGCTACAGAGAATCAGAGGCACGACATGGAGATATGTGCAGTGTTCAGGAAAGGCCTCCTCCCTGACATGGCGACATGCGAGGACACTCCTGAAGGAGGCGGCTGGGGTGGGGACAAGGAGGACACGCACAATCCAAGCAGAGGGAGAGCAGATGCGGAGGCTCTGAGCAGGAGCCGGTCAGCCTTGCTCAAGGACCCCGTGTGGCTGGAGGGAGGGAGCAGGATAGGAGTACAGGCAGGGATGTGGGCCTCTGTGTACTGGGAGTGACAGATCACTGCACTATCTGGCTTTAGGGTCAATGAGCCAATTCTGATTCAGGGAATAGTGCATAGAGCTCATTGTTTCCAAATGTGATGCTGGAATCTTTGTTCAGGATATCCTCTAGGAGGAGGACTTTTTTTTTTTTTTTTAAGATTTTATTTATTTATTTGACAGGGAGAGACACAGCGAGAGAGGGAACACAAGCAGGGGGAGTGGAAGAGGGAAAAGCAGGCTCTCCGCTGAGCAGAGAGAGCCCGACGCGGGGCTCGATCCCAGGACTCCGGGATCATGACCTGAGCCGAAGGCAGACGCCCAACGACTGAGCCATCCAGGCGCCCCAAGGAAGAGGACATTTTTAAGAAAACATAGATAATCAGAACGTGAGAACTCTCTAAAGTCATCCTACTACTTTATTTGATTCACAATATGGCATACTTCTTTTTTTATTGTTAGAAAGGGTTCTTGGGGCGCCTGGGTGGCTCAGTCGGTTAAGCGTCTGCCTTCAGCTCAGGTCATGATCCCAGCGTCCTGGGATCAAGCCCCACTTGGAGCCCTGCATCGGGCTCCATGCTCAGCAGGGAGCCTGCTTCTCCCTCTCCCTCTGCCTGCCTGTCTGCCTACTTGTGATCTCTCTCTGTCTCTCTGTCAAATAAATAAAATCTTAGAAAAAAAAAAGAAAAAAGAAAGGATTCTTACTAAAATCAGTTGCTATATTTCTGATTTAATCAGTTTTCTCTCCAAATAATTACAAAACAAAAATAACGGTTTTTAAAAACCATCAAAACATTGTTAAGCAAATTGTGGTTTTAAATATTCATTCATTTATTAACTGAACCATATTAATGAGTGCCCTCAACAGGCTAGCCTCACCTCCTGATGACTCATACAGAAGGCTTCTTTGCCCCAGTGCCGATACAGCTCGAGGATACCAATCAAGTCACCAATTGCAGTGACAATTGGTAAACAAAGAACAGACTGGATGCGAGTCCCTGACTCCAGTCCAGTACCTCTTGGAAATCGTTCATCCTGAAAAATCAAAGGAGAAAAGATATAAATTCAGTGAAAGAAATGGAATCATTATGTTGAGATTCTTATTTCTGCCAGAAATTGCCTAATACTTGTAATAAAACATAGGCAGTCCTTTTCAAAGGAAAACCAAATGACAATGGACACTATAAACTATCTTTAAGAAAATGCTTATCTTTAGCAGCATGGCATCTGTTCACAGATACTGCTTTAGTGTTTCTTTATCCCTGTGCAGTAGAATTTAGTTAATCAATGAATACATATTCATTCCATGCAATAATAAAAGTAATTATGATGGCTAACACACATCACCTTCTATGTGCTGGAACTCTTCCAAGGGTATATAAATACCACATGAAGGAAAGTAAATATAAAAAATTGTTTCTCTTCTATTTTTAAGGTTAGAATAATACAGAAGTATTATTCTACATTAACATACACATACAGAAGTGTATGTTAATGATAGTCATTCTGATTGAATCCCAAAAGCTCACATTAAGTATTCAAATCATCCAATAATTATCAATTACGTGTGAAAAATGCAATTGGTTCTTTGACTTTAATAACTTTCTAGCTCAGCAAATCACTCAAAGGAATACAGGGAAATTGAATGAATTGATACCAAAGCACCAATTCTATTTATTCAATTTCTGTCTGTAGGAAGCTTTTCATAAATCAAGAACAGTACAAATATGTGTTTGTAATTTACAGATCTTTGGAAAGCCTGCATATACAATAGAACATTTTCAAATGACAAGTTGTATAGTATCTACTTTTAACACTTTAAAATTGAAAATATTTGACATACATTATGTAAGTTAAAGTATAAAACTGTTGATTTGATATATTTATATATTGTAATATGATTGCCATTGTAGTGGTAGTTAGCATCCCTATCATGTCACATAATTCTTTTTTTTAAATTTTATTTATTTTAGGGGTGCCTGCGTGGCTCAGATAGTTAAGCGTCTGCCTTCAGCTCAGGTCGGGCTCCTGGCTCAGCGGGGAGCCTGCTTCTCACTCTCCCTCTGCCTCTCCCCCTGCTCGCGCTCTCTCTATCTGTGTCTCAAATGAATAAATAGAATCTTTAAAAAAATGAAATTTTATTTATTTTAGAGAGAGAAAGCGCACACAAGCGGGGGGCGGGGGCAGAGGGAAACGGAGAGAGAGAGAATCTCAAGCAGACTCCAGGCTGAGCATAGAGCCTGATGCGGGGCCCAATCTTATTACCCTGAGATCATGGTCTGAGCCGAAACCAGGAGTCAGAGGCTTAACTGACTGAGCCACCCAAGTGCCCCACTTGATTATCTTTATAATGAAGATCTAGTCTTTCAGCAACTTTCTTTATCTGTATCTCTACCTATACAGATAATTAGTGGCAAAACCAGAATTAAAACCCAGATCTCATGACTCCAACTTAGCACTTTTTCAGAGCAATTTCATTACACCTCTATAGTCGTTTGCCTACTTGTCAATTTTAAAGTCTAAGCTCATGTAGTGACATTTCATCACAATACTCACATATAGTGTGGAAGACTGTCACATTCCCCACACCCGTGTCCTTCATCAGTATCTTCCAATACTGATCTGGGCTTGTTTATGTCATTTACTTTGGCTAATGCAAGGAGAGTAAATTTGATGAAAGCAAGGGTTGAAAACTCACTTGCATGTTTCACTTATTCTCTGGAACCTCTCCACCATCATGAGAACATTCCAGGCCAACTTAACTTTACATAGGGAGGTGGGGGAGTGATAAACACAGAGAGCTGAGGCCCTCTGAGGCCAGCCAGCTGGTAAGTGACGGGCCAGTTGACCTCAGATGCACAAGCCCAGCTGAACACAGCCCAATCAGCAGAATGGCCCAATGCACGGACTCCCGAGAAGTCCCAGGTGGCCGCTGTAGGACAACACTACAACTTGGGGCAGGATGGTACTCAGCATTAGCTAACACATTCCTGGCCATCTTGCCAGGATATACCACACAGAACAGTGATCACTTAGTTTACCTAAATATAAACACGCATTTTATGCTTAACTGTACTGGTAGGTGCTTAAATAAGAACTATTCAAATCTAGCTCTCAGTGGGTATATAAGGTATGATTCTCTGAGGACAAATTTTAGTTTACATACAGATTCATTTATTGATCTGTATCTTGCTCTAATGCTTTTATAAAATGGCTTGAGTCATAACATCAAAATGATATGTCATCTTTATGAAATAAATACTTCAGGTTACAAATGTCACAGAGTAAAAAGTCATTTACCCCAAGGATGTCTTCCACTAGCAACGTTTTTCTGGACTTGGCCACATAGGCAGAAATGGTGGTGCCCTGGGCAATGGGCCCAGCAGGGATGAGCCGGGGTTTTCCTTCCTTGATTCCAGGTGGAGTGAACACGCACAGACTCTAGCAAGGAGAAAGAACATGTTTTATAGACCTCCCTGTACTTGGCACTACAGAAAGACTCCTAGATATTACTTATCGGTCATGAGGAATCTGTGAGCCAACAAAGACAGAAAATGATGAAAAGTGCCTTGATGAAACTGGGGTATGTGAGGTGAAATTCTTTCTCGTATTCCCGATAGGACACAAAATGCAGGCTAGATATAGGACTTCAATGAATGCCTCGCAGAAGAAAAACTCTTAAAATAGCCTCCTATTTTGATATATAGGAAACAATAAAATGGAAAAAGAAAAGTTGTCCTTGGGGTCAAGGTATTGTCAAGAAACAGACATCAGGCCCAACCTCCCCTAGATAATGGACTGACAGATCTGGAGACAGGATCAGGGAGTACAAGTCAAATTGATTTGGTTGTATTTTTCATTTTCTTTAAAAATGTTTTTAAGATTAGATAATCCTCTTAAGCTACACATGTTCCTACTAATACTTGCTATTACTAAGCAAATGTATTGCTTAGTAATAGCAAACATCCAAAATATTTTGGACAAATCTGGGTGCCTCTTTCCCTTTCAAATGATTAGGTGGGAAGGTAAACTCCTGAAACTATTTTAAGATAAGTGTTTTTTAAAAATATGATCAGTTATTTTGACTAAATCCAATATTTTAAATACATTTCGACTAAGTAAGAATTGCTAATCAAAACAAATCACCTAGAGTTGGGGGCAGTATTTTGGCATAACTGTATTATGATTATCTACTCACTTCAAAAAATACTAAAGTTCAGGTAAATTCTCCCAGCATTTTACTTTTATCTTAAATTGGACTGCTGTAAGTTAAAGTCTGAAGACATCTGAAGCAGTAAGATTAGATAATCCTCTTAAGCTACACATGTTCCTACTAATACTTGCTAATATGAAGCAAATTCTAGTTGAAGACATTGAGATCGATATAATCATACACTTATTAGATACATGGTTTTCAAGCTCTGTAATGTCAGAGAACCCCTTCTTCCTATAAAATCTTACTATCACTCGAGAGTAAAGCCTATAAACAAGCTCCTTCAATCAACTAGGAGTGGGGCGGGCGGAGGGAGGGAAGCAGAGCATAGATGCACCCCCCCCAGCTGCTTTAAATAAATGATTACTTACAGATTAGAAGCTAAGTTCAAAATATTTTATTCACACATATATCTGTATCAGTTAGCACTGTGCTTACATAGCATTTGTAATTAAGTACTATCAATGCCTGTGAGAAATACATTTTAAATGACTCTTTGTAAGAGATTAAGTTAAAAATGTTTATTATGCTTTAAAATGATTTTAAAAATTTAACTACATATAAGATAGCAAATGACAATTCCACCTTATTATTTTTAAAGAGGCTAGAATTCGTGTCACCAGTTTTAAAGTTACTGAGGTTCCATGACACACCAATATGCATATGGCGCAGATGAAGTTAGGACTTTGATTAGATTTAGTAACTATCACTGCCACAGTAAAAGTCAGTGTGCCACTCTAAGATTGAGAGAAGAGTAGAAGAATTATTCAAGAACAGGAAGAAGGGATGATTGCAAGAAAAAATTGTAAAGGATGTGGTATATTTAGCTTGAAGAAAAATCGAAATTGATAATGTTTTTCTCAAACTATGAGAAAGTTAATCACAAGATGGATGCAGAGCAACGTCCTCTTTACCAAAGAAAGGATGCAGGAAATGAACTGGGATGGAACTGAGGGGTTTGCCTCGCTCCTACAGAACTTCCTTGGACTGTGACAGAAGGTAAACTCTGGAGCAAGCTCCCAGCAGTAGCTTTGGATTTTTTTTTTTTTAAGATTTTATTTATTTGAGAGAGAGAGAGCGCACAAGCAGGGGGAGCAGCAAGCAGAGGGAGAATCAGACTCCGCGATGAGCAGGGATCCTGATGCGGAGCTTGATCCCAGGACCCTGGGATCACAATCTGAACCGAAGGCAGATGCTTAACAGACTGAGCCACCCAGGTGCCCCAGATTTTTTTTTTTAAATAGCCTTTGGCTTTGTTTGTTGTTTGAAGATCTACAACAGACATCTTTTTTGGATGACTTTGCTATATGCCCTTTAAGGCTAGATTTAATATCTACAAGTTATAATTAACCTTCAAAAATCAATAATGAAAGAATAGCTTATATAATCCTATATTATTAGGAGGTCATTTATGTAATATTATAAAATATTTATTCCCTCTATGTAGGATTTCTATATGAGGCACGAGAAACAGATAAGCAAATACTGCACCAAGGGCGTATGGAAAGCTATTCTATATACTAGGCTTGCTGACAATAAAAGGTTTGGAAATCTTTCAACTACTTGATTGAATCTGAAAAACTTGTGGATAATAAATAGTTACCAAAAAATTAAATAATTCTTTGCCGTGGAAACTCTACCTTTGTTTTACCAATTACCTTATGATTTTTGTTCATATTTATCAAATAGAAGTGTTTCCAAATGAGAGCTAGATGAGTGCTAACAGTACTGAATAAATCGTCAAATGAAGGCCAAATGCTCAGGTGGGAAGGGAAAATGAGGACCAACCTAGGACACCTCTTTCTGACGTGTTTCACCTTCTCCCCTCTGCATTAGTGCTTTCTCATTCTTTTTTGTTTCTGTGTTTTACTCCATACAATTCCCTGTGCAAAGGTTCACTTCATAACATCCATTTCTGATTGAAGATCAACCACTGGTTTGAATTCCGTGTTCAGTAATAACTGAACAATAGTTCTTTATGTTGTTCATCATCTTTGCAGTTGAATGCACTAATTGGCAGCTATTACTGCAGGTGGAAAAAATCTAACAAACCTCTAAATTAGAGGCTGAATTTTACATGTACTCAAGGGATGGGGAAGATTCATTAAGCCTACCTTTATTTACTCTCCAGAAATAATCAAATGGACAGCTGTGTACTGAACAGTCACTCCTCAGTGGTTAAGCTACTACCTTCACCACATACTCAGTCTCCGAGAATACTTGGGTCTGTTTCTGAATTCTCAATTCCATACCAGTCGGTTGATCGGCCACCACACTGCTTGAATGACTATAAACTTGTCGTACATTTTGTGACCTGACAAGGCAAGTCTTGCTTCAGTTCTTAACGTTTCAAGGTAATCACAGTTTATTTGATAAGATATACTTTGCATCTTTCATTGGGAAAGGGGCTGCATTACTGAATTAACCAATAATGGGTGTAAGTTCTTGGGAAACTTACAAAGGAAATAGTAACTTTATTTTTATTTTTTAAATTTAAATTCAATTAATTAACATATAGTGTATTATTAGTTTCCGAGGTAGAGTTCAGTGATTCATCAGAGTAACTTTATTTAAAAAAAATCATTATGATTTTTGACAAGGGTTTGACTGGGATGTTCAGATGATTAAGATAAAAAATATTCTATTTTATAGGAGGGTGAATGGAAACTGCTTTTTATCAAACATCACTACACAGTATTTTAGAATGTATTAAGACTACATGTACTTACAACATATATGTATAAAATGCAATGTTGAGCCGAGTCTCTAAAATTAATTCCTGCTCTAACACTGTATCATCTATGAAAACTTTTATTAGCACAAACATATTTTAGGGGCTAGAGATAAAAACAACTAAAAACAAGGAAAAGGTCCAAAGTTTCAAACCTCAACCACCTCTACTCTTTCCAGAGAAGAAATCACCTGCATTCAGAACATGAAACTTGACAAATCCTGCTGTTGGTCTTTCTTCCCTCCACGGGCTCTCCCCAGGGCTGACTGTTAGTCCTCCACCTCCCAGGACCATCAGAGAGACTGGCCATGTGGTGGGAGGGGACAAATTAGCTTCTTCAATTTTTCAAAGAAACCCATTATGAACTAGCCAATATTTCTGGAATAACAGCAATTTTTAATACTTATTTCTAAGGTTAGGTAATTGAAAGTAGGCAAAATTGGTAACAGTCATGACCAGTAGGTGGACTCAAATGAACATAAAAAAGCATTCAAATTATAAAAAAGCAAATTAGGAGAAATAGATTTGGTGGAAAATGAACAATAGAAAAGACTATCACAATTTATTGGAAAAAAAATCATGATTTTTTGGATGAAATGGGAAAATCTGGTTCATTGACATCAATTAAATAGATACATCAGGCGATAGACATCATTCTCATTTTCCTTCCCATACACAATTCAAAGACCACTTTATTCATGAAACTTTAGTTTTTATATGTTAAGGTTTCAACTCACAACCAGTTAAATTTTAGAAATATTTTAAAAGTGTATTATTTAGGCTTACCATTGAGTTATTTTTCTCACAAGACACTAGATGGCAGTGGACAGTAAATGAATTTAGATCTATGCAGATGGCCAGGAGCAACTGGCCCCCACGTTCACCTGGAACTTTAAAGAGAGAACTAGGGCGCCTGGGTGGCTCAGTTGGTTAAGCGACTGCCTTCGGCTCAGGTCATGATCCTGGAGTCCCGGGATCGAGTCCTGCATTGGGCTCCCTGCTCGGCAGGGAGTCTGCTTCTCCCTCTGACCTTCCTCCCTCTCATGCTCTCTGTCTCTCATTCTCTCTCTCTCAAATAAATAAATAAAATCTTTAAAAAATAAAAAAATAAAGAGAGAACTAACTCTGTATGATTCTTAAAATTAACCTATTGAGGTTCATTGTGCAGTTGACGAAAGTCATGCAATTAAGATCCTTGCTATAAACTGGTTTTAATACCAATATATGAAAAGCTATCTATGAACTTACTTTATGAATTAAAAAATTTATGAGTTCGAAAGGTTTTCAGCTTTTACAAACAACTCTTATAGATAACACAATAAAAACTGTAATAATATTATAAAGTATGTTATGTATCAGAGTAAATGACCGGGTATGAAAGAGAAAACCTGTAAAAACAGTAAAAGTTTAATTAACCAAAAAAAAAAAAAAAAAGTTATTTTCCAACAAATATTTCAAGAGTACCTTATACACATCATATGTCAGTCTCTGCTAAGGGTCAGGACATACAAATACACTACTTCCTCTCCTAACTCCAGATTTCTCACAGACTGCTGCTTCTGCCTAAGAAAGCCCTTTATTTCCCCTTCTTACCTACTAAGTGAGAGGTCTTCCATGCCCTGCTTCAACAGAGCTAATCATCTGAGTTGCTTGTAATGTGATCCACCCCAGCACCCCCATCAAATTCAGTATCCCAGAACACCTTGGCTTCCTCTCTGTTTGCACTCAAGACCCTAGGTTATAATTAACTGTGGATTTCTCCATTTCCTCTACTGGTTGTACATTCTTTGATGACAGGAATGGTGGTTTGTTTTGTTTTTTATAATCTTTGTATGCTCAGCAATTTAGCATAGATTTTTGGTACACAGCAGGTATTTTAAGTGGTTTGCTGAATGAATAACAATCATGACATAACACTTAACCAATGGAAGTTAAACTAAGATTTAGAAAGTTTTAAACAGATTGTCAAAGTCACAAAGTGGTGAACTGGAACTCACATGGGCCAACTCCACAATCACGATTTTTTGGGAAGCTGTCCTTCTTCCAAGCTCTGAAACAATGTGTATAGCACAAGAATTCTCTTTCCTGAAGGACTGTCCCAGTGGAACGTGAACAAGAAAAGCACAGGGAAGGTATAATGAGGGAACCTATTCTGGTTCATCACTGTTCCCAGGGGTAGCAAACAGCCTGAACAAGGTTTATACTCAAAAAACCATCTGGAATATATGTCCTAGTGGCTTTTAGAAAAGCTTTATTTTAATACTGTTTTTCGTTTCTTCCATTTACTGGTCCTATTAGGTTTTCTATCATCATTTGCATTAAATGGGACAATTTATATTTTCCTCAAAAACTGTCCATTTTGTCTAGATGTCCATATTTATTAGTGCAAGCATCCTCTCATAATTTATCATTTTCATTCTATTGTTGTATCTTCTAAATTATTAAACATAAACAATTGTGTTTTCTCTTTTTTATTAATTAGGTTAGCAAACAGCTTATATCTGTATAGTTTTTTTAAAAGATGTATTTATTTATATGAGAGAGAGGGGATGGAGGAGAGGAGGGTGGAGGGGCAGAGAGAGAGAGAGAATCCTCAAGCAGACACGGGTCTCAATCTCACGACCCTGAGATCACAGTCTGAGCCAAAAGTCGGACACTCAATTGACCGTACCACCCAGGTAACCCCTATTCCTGTACAGTCTTTAAATTCTCTTGTTTATATGGTTTTGTTTTTCTAAGTCCATAGGTTAAATTGGCAAATCCCAAGAAGACAGAGATTTTAATTTACTACCGCGTCTCTAGTACTTGGAACACTACCATGCAGTCGTACCTGGTAAGAATGTGCTGAATTAATGAATTAATATTCTTTTGTCTCTTATTTATTAACCCCTCAAAAATGTATACAAGATGTTTAATACTTCGAGGATGTGGATTTTCCACTGCAAACAACTTTGCCCAGAGCTTTAGCAATACTACAATTCATTTTTGTAAATATTATACTCTCCAATAACTGTATTTTTTCCCCAAAGAGTCACAGTACACTTTTTTATTTATGTTAATTTCCTTGTTTTTAGACATTATGGGGATCTGAATTCTTACATGGGGGTTAAATGCATCAAAGTAGGGTCTAACCCAAAGAAGAAAGGGAAACCCATGTTGGTAAATCTTAAAATAATATAGAGTATTTTTACTATTGTATTCTTCTGTTCTTTTTTGGGGGGGGGTTGGTGTGTTTTGCTTTAAAAATTTTGATGCATCAAATATTTACAGCGTAAACTTCATAACAGCTCTGCCTTCACTGCAGACTAAACCCTTCACAAATCCCAAGTGACCTCCTGTTCCAATTTAATGCTTTTATTCCCCAAACTCAACTTCATCATTGATCCTGTGCCACTCGCTCTCCTTTTGTTTTCATTTTTCTGGAATAGGTTTGCTCCATCTAAAATTACCTTCTTATTTTATTTTTATTTTTTTAAAGTGTTATTTATTTATTTGAGAGAGAGAGAAAACACAAGCAGGGGGTGAGGAAGGGCAGAGGGAGAAGCAGGCTCCCCACTGAGCAGGGAGCCCGACAATGGGCTTGATCCCAGGACCCCGGGGATCATGACCTGAGCCAAAGGCAGAAGCTTAACCGACTGAGCCACCCAGGCGCCCCTAAAATTACCTTTTTATTTTCAACCACTCCTGAGTCCTTTGTTTATATGTGCCTCTATAAAATATAAGACAGTTGTGGGGTTTTTAAATCTAATTTAAGACTTTTTTTCTTCCAATAGCTGGGCCCATTCTACTTACAATTTTGTTGTGACATATTTTTGTAAGGAGTTTCACAATTTATTTTATGTTTTATTTTTAGTGTTTTAATACCACTTAGTTTGTTTTCTATCTTTTCCTTAACTTGCCATGTTTTCTTTAAATGTTTTCCTCTCTGACAATACTGACGTGGGTTTTTAATTCTACTAGTGGAACTTTTGATATATTTAAATATTATTTAAATTCTCAATGCATCAGTTTTGGAGATTTATTTCCACTGATTCTTATTTATGAAAAAAGAAATTAATACTTTTATAAGTAAAAGAATTTTATAATTCCTCCCATCTCTATCTTAATCCTTGGTATTTTTGATATAGACTAAAAATTTTATCTCAGTCTATTTGGGTTACATTTTATAATTTTTTCACGAAATCATATACATTTTGTTGTAAGTGTGAGTTATTTAAGGTTTTATAATTGATTCAAAATCCTGAGGCAATTTTTTAAAAAAAAGATTTATAAATATCTGTAATATGCCACCTTGTATTAAGAAAATACACATGTATCTGCTCACCCGGGCAAAGATTAAAAAAAAAAAAAAAAGCTTTATTTTATTTAATACAGTTAGCTTACATTTTAGAAGTACGTCAACATCTGTTCAAGCAATAGGTCAGATTAGATAATATGATACTTCTGAGAAGAACAATTTTAAAATTATTTTTAAAGGCTGGATAAAGTACATTTTACAATCCTTTCTAATGCATTGCTGTACTGAGAAGAATGGATGGAATCCACAGAAATCTAAAAAGAAGTCAATAAAGGAACCTTTAAGGCAAGCAAATCCTGAGCTGGATTGTTCTTGAGAGCAACAAAGCCTAGATGTACTGACCTCCCCTCAGGAAATCACCGTGGCAAACAGGAGAACCCCTACAAGGAGCCAGGACCCGCAAAGGGCTAAAGCCTCATTTTAGCTGGAAGGGTAAATGCACTTACAGCTGCAAGGAGATTACTAGTACCCCAGATTATCTTGAATTTACTGCTAAAGGGAAAACAAAAATCTCTTCTGAGAAATCATAACTGTGTATCACATGAGTGTGAGGCTTGAATGCATACTACTTTGTAGTCTGAAAAAAATCTCATGAGATAATTTAAAATAGTCCTGGATTAGTAGTGCCTTAGGTGACTGGCAAAAACAAATACATATCCTGTCTCCAGGAAAGGGACTTAAACACAGTCCTTCTTAAGAACAGCCATTTAAAAAGGCCCAAGGAAGAATATGATTCACAGTTAAAACATAAAAGAAAATAAAACACATGAGCAAATAAGCCACCATCCGTGAGAGATGGATGAAACAAAAGCCAAGAAA